>NC_069504.1:763639962-763957678 GCF_027579735.1 Bombina bombina | reverse complement strand
CTAACTCACTCACGCTCCCACTAACAGACTCTCTCCCACTCCCGCTAACTCCCACTAACTCACTCACTCTCTCACGCTAACACTACCAACTGACTATCTCACGCTAACACTACCAACTGACTATCTCACGCTAACACTACCAACTGACTCTCTCACGCTAACACTACCAACTGACTCTCTCACACTAACACTAACTCACTCTCAAAAATTCGCAAAATCTCTATTCTTAAATCTCCAAAGACCCACCAGCAACACAGTCAAAGAAGCCCTGCTTGTGTGGCGCTTATATACCCTGTGTAAATGTTTAATGATGTCCCAATTTCCATTGTAATTAGTGTTCAGGTGTGCTTTATTAGCAATTAATATTATTGCAATGTGTATTAGGTGTGTTAATTTGCGCATGCTCATTTTGAGTTGGTATTTGTGGAATGTGTAGAATGCGATGATGTCATAGTGGTCGTTTTCTCTAACATTGTCCAATAGTATTCTTTTTAAATGTGAATTTGCGATGGTGTGTTCTTCGTGAAGTGTTGTATATGTATGTTTTTCATAATATATAATGATATTGAATGCGATTTTTTTTTTAGTGTATGTATATATTTTTTAATCCTTGTTGTTATTGTGCGATTTTCCGCATCTTAAAGTATATGCGTATTCCCCGTATAAATAGTATTAAAACTTCCCCCGCTTGTGAATGTGTAATGCTTGTGTGCTTTGTTGATTGATTGATGTTGTGACATTTGCGGCGTGTTATTGTTGTGCATGATGTGGTATGCGTCATATGACCGAGCTGTGCGTATTCTCGCGAGATCGAGTGTTAGGTGAAAAAAGCTATTTTTTGCCTTTCCCATTGATCTCTATGGGAGACTGTCTAACGCGGGCAGGATTACGCGTGTGACATACACGCGTTAGGAGCATCGTTAGATGGTCTTATATTAACTCTAAATACCGGAGTCAAACAATGACGTGCGTTAGACATAAAACACGCGTGGCGTTAACAGCCCATCTACCGCCGAACTCTAAATCTAGCCGTTAGTGTTTAAATTTAAGCTGGAACACCTACGCATACTGCTTAAGGAGGTTTTAGCTACGCTGGATGATTGTGACCCCAGAAAAATTGTGTAAAATGGACAAGATCCCTGGGCATTAGAAATTGTTGCTCAAGGGTATCTTCTAGAATTCAAAGACTCTCCCCCAAGGGGAAAGTTCCACATTTCTCGTTTGTCTGCAGACCAGACAAAGAAACAGGCGTTCTTACGCTGTGTAGAAGATCTTCTAAAGATGGGAGTGATACACCCAGTTCCAACTGCAGAGCAAGGACTGGGTTTTTACTCAAACCTGTTTGTAGTTCCCAAAAAGGAAGGAACTTTCAGGTCAATCCTGGATTTAAAAATTCTAAACAAATTCCTCAGAGTTCCATCATTCAAAATGGAAACCATTCGGACAATCTTACCATTGATCCAGGAAGATCAATATATGACTACCGTGGATTTAAAGGATGCGTACCTACATATTCCTATCCACAAAGATCACCATCAGTTCCTAAGGTTCGCCTTTCTGAACAAGAATTTTCACAAAGGTGCTAGGGTCCATTCTAGCGGTACTAAGACCACGGGGCATTGCAGTAGCACCCTATCTGGACGACATATTAATTCAGGCGTCGTCTTTTCAAAGAGCCAAGGCTCATACAAAAATAGTTCTGGCCTTTCTAAGGTCTCACGGGTGGAAGGTGAACATCGAAAAAAGTTCTCTGTCCCCACTCACAAGGGTTCCCTTCCTGGGAACGCTAATAGACTCGGTAGAAATGAAAACATTTCTGACGGAGGTCAGGAAGTTAAAACTTTTAACTACTTGCCGAGTTCTTCATTCTGTTCCTCGGCCTTCTGTGGCTCAGTGCATGGAGGTAATCGGGTTAATGGTTGCGGCAATGGATGTTGTTCCCTTTGCCAGCATTCATCTCAGACCACTGCAGCTGTGCATGGTCAAACTGTGGAATGGGGATTATGCAGATTGTCTCCTTAGATACAAATGCATGAGATAACCAGAGATTATCTTCTCTGGTGGTTGTCTCAGGATCACCTGTCTCAGGGAATGTACTTCCGCAGACCAGAGTGGATCATTGTCATGACCGATTCCAGTCTGTTAGGCTGGGGTGCGGTCTGGGACTCCCTGAAAGCTCAGGGCCTATGGTCTCGGGAAGAGTCTCTTATCCCGATAAACATTTTGGAACTGAGAGCGATATTCAACACGCTCCAGGCATAGCCTCAATTAGCGGAGGCCAGGTTCATCAGGTTTCAGTCGGACAACATCACGACTGTAGCGTACATCAATCATGAGGAAGGAACAAAGAGTTCCCTAGCGATGAAGGAAGTATCCAAGATCATCAAATGGGCGGAGGATCACTCCTGCCATCTATCTGCAATTCACATCCCAGGAATAGACAACTGGGAGGCGGATTTTCTGAGTCGTCAGACTTTTCACCCGGGGGAGTGGGAACTCCTTCCGGAGGTTTTTGCTCAGCTTACCCAGCTATGGGGTATTCCAGAGTTGGATCTGATGGCGTCCCGTCAGAACTCCAAACTTTCTCTTTACGGATCCAGGTCCAGGGACCCCAAGGCAGCATTGATAGATGCTCTAGTAGCGCCTTGGTCCTTCAATCTGGCTTATGTTTTTCCACCGTTTCCCCTTCTCCCTCGTCTGGTAGCCAGAATCAAACAGGAGAAGGCTTCGGTAATTTTGATAGCGCCTGCGTGGCCATGCAGGACTTGGTATGCAGACCTAGTGGACATGTCATCTGTTCCACCATGGACACTGCCATCGAGGCAGGATCTTCTAATTCAAGGTCCATTCAAGCATCCAAATCTAGTTCTCTGCAACTGACTGCTTGGAGATTGAATGCTTAATTCTATCTAAGCGTGGGTTCTCTGGATCAGTTATAGATACTTTGATCCAGGCTAGAAAGCCTGTCACCAGGAACATTTACCATAAGATATGGCGGAAATATCTTTGTTGTTGTGAATCCAAGGGTTACTCGTGGAGTAAGATTAGGATTCCTAGGATTTTGTCATTTCTCCAAGAAGGATTGGAGAAAGGATTGTCAGCTAGTTCCTCAAAGGGACAGATATCTGCTCTATCTATTCTGTTTCACAGGCGTCTGGCGGAAGTACCAGACGTTCAAGCGTTTGCATAGGCTTTAGTCAGAATCAAGCCTGTCTATAAACCTGTGGCTCCTCCATGGAGTCTAAATTTAGTTATTTCTGTCCTTCAAGGGGTTCCGTTTGAACCTTTACATTCCATAGATATTAAGTGATTATCTTGGAAAGTTTTGTTTTTGGTAACTATTTCTTCTGCTCGAAGAGTTACAGAATTGTCTGCTTTGCAGTGTAATTCACCCTATCTGGTGTTTCATGCAGATAAGGTTGTTTTGCGTACAAAACCTGGTTTCCTTCCGAAAGTGGTTTCTAATAAGAATATTAACCAGGAAATCATTGTTCCTTCTCTGTGTCCTAATTCAGTTTCTAAGAAGGAATGGCTGTTACACAATCTTGATGTGGTTCGTGCTTTAAAATTCTATTTAAAAGCAACTAAAGATTTCAGACACACGTCATCCTTGTTTGTTGTCTATTCTGGTAAGAGGAGAGGTCAAAAAGCTATCGCTTCCTTTCTTTCCTTTTGGCTGAAAAGCATTATTCGATTGACTTATGAGACTGCTGGACAGTAGCCTCCTGAACGAATTACAGCTCTTTCCACCAGAGCTGTGGCTTCCACATGGGCTTTCAAGAATAAGGCTTCTGTTGAACAGATTTGTAAAGCAGCGACTTGGTCTTCACTGCATACTTTTGCCAAATTTTACAAATTCAATACTTTTGCTTCTTCGGAGGCTATTTTTTTGGGAGAAAGGTTTTGCAAGTAGTGGTGCCTTCCGTTTAGGTTACCTGACTTGTTCCCTCCCTTCATCCGTGTCCTAAAGCTTTGGTATTGGTTCCCACAAGTAAGGATGAATCCGTGGACTGGATACACCAATGTAAGAGAAAACAGAATTTATGCTTACCTGATACATTTCTTTCTCTTACAGTGTATCCAGTCCATGGCCTGCCCTGGCAATTAAGTCAGGTTCAAATTTATTTTTTTGTAAAACTACAGTCACCACTGCACACTATGGTTCTCCTTTTCTCTTGTTAGGTGTATCCAGTCCACGGATCATCCATTACTTGTGGGATATTCTCCTTCCCAACAGGAAGTTGCAAGAGGATCACCCACAGCAGAGCTGCTATATAGCTCCTCCCCTAACTGCCATATCCAGTCATTCTCTTGCAAGCTCTCAACATAGCTGGAGGTAGTAAGTGGTAAAATATAGTTAGTTTTTTCTTCAATCAAAAGTTTATTGTTTTTAAATGGTACCGGAGTGTACTATTTTATCTCAGGCAGCATTTAGAAGAAGAATCTGTCTGTGTTTTTTCCTATGACATTTCCTTTCTCACATATGTCTGAGGAGTGAGGTAACTTCAGAGGGAGAATGGCGTGCAGGGTATCCTGCAATAAGGTATGTGCAGTTAAGTTTTTCTAGGGATGGAATTTGCTAGAAAATGCTGCTGATACCGGATTAATGTAAGTTAAAGCCTAAATACAGTGATTTAATAGCGACAAGTATCAGGCTTGCTATCAGAGGTATATACTCTGATTAATGTGCAATATAAAACGTTTGCTGGCATGTTTAATCGTTTTTATATATGCTTTGGTGATAAAACTTATTGGGGCCTAGTTTTTTCCACATGGCTGGCTTTATTTTTGCCTAGAAACAGTTTCCTGAGGCTTTCCACTGTTATAGTATAAAAGTTACAGTTGGTGCAGTTAAAATTACAAACTGTGACATTCAGCTTCCCTCAACAGTCCCCTGCATGCTATAGGACATCTCTGAAGGGCTCAAAAGGCTTCAAAAGTAGGAGCTGTGGCAGTTGTTATGACTGTTTAAAAAACATATTTTTCGTTTTGTTAATCTGTTTTTTGTATTAAGGGGTTAATCATCCATTTGCAAGTGGGTGCAATGCTCTGCTAACTTGGTACATACACTGTAAAAATTTCGTTAGTTTAACTGCCTTTTTTCACTGTTATTTCAAATTTTGGCAAAATGTGTTTCTCTTAAAGGTACAGTAATGTTTTTTTATATTGCTTGTTAACTTGATTTAAAGTGTTTTCCAAGCTTGCTAGTCTCATTGCTAGTCTGTATAAACATGTCTGACATAGAGGAAACGCCTTGTTCATTATGTTTAAAAGCCATGGTGGAACCCCATAGGAGAATGTGTACTAAATGTATTGATTTCACTTTAAACAATAAAGATCAGCTGTTATCTTTAAAAGAATTATCACCAGAGGATTTTGACGAGGGGGAAGTTATGCCGACTAGCTCTCCCCACGTGTCGGACCCTTTGACTCCCGCTCAAGGGACTCACGCTAAAATGGCGCCAAGTACATCAAAGACGCCCATAGCGATTACTTTGCAGGACATGGCGGCAATCATGGATAATACCCTGTCAGCGGTATTAGCCAGACTGCCTGAATTCAGAGGAAAGCGCGATAGCTCTGGGGTTAGACGTAATACAGAGCGCAGATGTTTTAAGGCCCATGTCTGATACTACGTCACAATATGCAGAAGCTGAGGAAGAGCTTCAGTCTGTGGGTGACGTCTCTGACTCGGGGAAACCTGATTCAGATATGTCTACTTTTAAATTTAAGCTTGAGAACCTCCGGGTGTTGCTTGGAGAGGTTTTAGCTGCTCTGAATGACTGTGACACAATTGCAGTGCCAGAGAAATTGTGTAGACTGGATAAATACTACACGGTGCCGGTGTGTACTGACGTTTTTCCAATACCTAAAAGGTTTACAGAAATTATTACTAAGGAGTGGGACAGACCCGGTGTGCCGTTTCCCCCCCCCCCCTCCTATTTTTAGAAAAATGTTTCCAATAGACGCCACCACACGGGACTTATGGCAGACGGTCCCTAAGGTGGAGGGAGCAGTTTCTACTTTAGCAAAGCGTACCACTATCCCTGTCGAGGACAGTTGCGCTTTTTCAGATCCAATGGATAAAAAATTAGAAGGTTACCTTAAGAAAATGTTTATTCAACAAGGTTTTATCCTGCAGCCCCTTGCATGCATTGCTCCTGTCACTGCTGCTGCAGCGTTCTGGTTTGAGTCTCTGGAAGAGGCCTTTCAGACAGCTACTCCATTGACTGAAATACTTGACAAGCTTAGAACACTTAAGCTAGCTAATTCTTTTGTTTCTGATGCCATTGTTCATTTGACTAAACTAACGGCTAAGAATTCTGGATTCGTAGGGCGCTATGGCTTAAATCTTGGTCAGCTGACGTGACTTCAAAGTCTAAATTACTTAACATTCCCTTCAAGGGGCAGACCCTATTCGGGCCTGGTTTGAAGGAAATTATTGCTGACATTACTGGAGGTAAGGGTCATACCCTTCCTCAGGACAGGGCCAAATCAAGCGCCAAACAGTCTAATTTTTGTGCCTTTCGAAACTTCAAGGCAGGTGCAGCATCAACTTCCTCTGCTACAAAACAAGAGGGAACTTTTGCGCAATCCAAGCCGGCCTGGAAATCTAACCAGGCCTGGAGCAAAGGCAAGCAGGCCAGAAAGCCTGCTGCTGCCTCTAAGACAGCATGAAGGAACGGCCCCCTATCCGGCAACGGATCTAGTAGGGGGCAGACTTTCTCTCTTCGCCCAGGCGTGGGCAAGAGATGTTCAGGATCCCTGGGTGTTGGAGATCATATCTCAGGGATATCTTCTGGACTTCAAAGCTTCCCCCCACAAGGGAGATTTCGCCTTTCGAGATTATCTGTAAACCAGATAAAGAAAGAGGCATTCTTACGCTGTGTGCAAGACCTCCTAATAATGGGAGTGATCCATCCAGTTCCACAGATGGAACAAGGACAGGGATTTTATTCAAATCTGTTTGTGGTTCCCAAAAAAGAGGGAACCTTCAGACCAATTTTGGATCTAAAGATCTTAAACAAATTCCTCAGAGTTCCATCGTTCAAAATGGAAACTATTCGGACAATCCTACCTATGATCCAGGAGAGTCAGTACATGACCACATTGGATTTGAAGGATGCTTACCTTCACATACCGATTCACAAAGATCATCATCGGTTCCTAAGGTTTGCCTTTCTAGACAGGCATTACCAGTTTGTGGCTCTTCCCTTCGGGTTAGCTACAGCCCCAAGAATTTTTACAAAGGTTCTGGGGTCTCTTCTGGCGGTCCTAAGACCACGGGGCATAGCAGTGGCCCCTTATCTAGACGACATCCTGATACAGGCGTCAAACTTCCAAATTGCCAAATCTCATACAGACATAGTGTTGGCATTTCTGAGGTCGCATGGGTGGAAAGTGAATGAGGGAAATAGTTCTCTATCACCCCTCACAAGGGTTTCCTTCCTAGGAACTCTGATAGATTCTGTAGAAATGAAAATTTACCTGACGGAGTCCAGGTTATCAAAGCTTCTAAATTCCTGCCGTGTTCTTCACTACATTCCGCGCCCTTTCGGTGGCTCAGTGCATGGAAGTGATCAGCTTAATGGTAGCGGCGATGGACATAGTGCCATTTGCGCGCCTACATCTCAGACCGCTGCAATTATGCATGCTCAGTCAGTGGAATGGGGATTACACAGATTTGTCCCCTCTGCTAAATCTGGATCAAGAGACCAGAGATTCTCTTCTCTGGTGGCTATCTCGGGTTCATCTGTCCAAAGGTATGACCTTTCGCAGGCCAGATTGGACAATTGTAACAACAGATGCCAGCCTTCTAGGTTGGGGTGCAGTCTGGAATTCCCTGAAGGCTCAGGGATCGTGGACTCAGGAGGAGAAACTCCTCCCAATAAATATTCTGGAGTTAAGAGCAATATTCATTGCTCTTCTAGCTTGGCCTCAGTTAGCAACCCTGAGGTTCATCAGATTTCAGTCGGACAACATCACGATTGTGGCTTACATCAACCATCAAGGGGGGACCAGGAGCTCCCTAGCGATGTTAGAAGTCAACAAGATAATTCGCTGGGCAGAGACTCACTCTTGCCATCTATCAGCGATCCATATCCCAGGTGTAGAGAACTGGGAGGCGGATTTTCTAAGTCGTCAGACTTTTCATCCGGGGGAGTGGGAACTCCATCCGGAGGTGTTTGCTCAATTGGTTCATCGTTGGGGCACACCAGAATTGGATCTCATGGCGTCTCGCCAGAACGCCAAGCTTCCTTGTTACGGATCCAGGTCCAGGGACCCAGAAGCGACGCTGATAGATGCTCTAGCAGCACCGTGGTTCTTCAACCTGGCTTATGTGTTTCCACCGTTTCCTCTGCTCCCTCGACTGATTGCCAAAATCAAACAGGAGAGAGCATCGGTGATCTTGATCGCACCTGCGTGGCCACGCAGGACCTGGTATGCAGACCTAGTGGACATGTCATCCTTTCCACCTTGGCTTCTGCCTCTGAGACAAGACCTTCTACTACAAGGTCCTTTCAATCATCCAAATCTAATTTCTCTGAGACTGACTGCCTGGAGATTGAACGCTTGATTTTATCAAGGCGTGGCTTCTCCGAGTCAGTAATTGATACCTTAATACAGGCACGAAAGCCTGTAACCAGGAAAATCTACCATAAGATATGGCGCAAATATCTTCATTAGTGTGAATCCAAGAATTACTCATGGAGTAAGGTTAGGATTCCTAGGATATTGTCCTTTCTCCAAGAGGGTTTGGATAAAGGATTATCAGCTAGTTCTTTAAAGGGACAGATTTCTGCTCTGTCTATCCTTTTGCACAAGCGTCTGGCAGAGGTTCCAGACGTCCAGGCATTTTGTCAGGCTTTGGTCTGAATTAAGCCTGTGTTTAAACCGGTTGCTCCTCCATGGAGCTTAAACATGGTTCTTAAGGTTCTTCAAGGAGTTCCGTTTGAACCCCTTCATTCCATTGATATCAAACTTTTATCTTGGAAAGTTCTGTTTTTGATGGCTATTTCCTCGGCTCGTAGAGTCTCTGAGTTATCAGCTTTACAATGTGATTCTCCTTATCTGATTTTCCATACAGATAAAGTAGTTCTGCGTACAAAACCTGGGTTTTTACCTAAGGTAGTTTCCAACAAGAATATCAATCAAGAGATTGTTGTTCCATCATTGTGTCCTAATCCTTCTTCAAAGAAGGAACGTCTTTTACATAATTTGGACGTAGTCCGTGCTTTAAAGTTTTACTTACAAGCGACTAAAGATTTTCGTCAAACATCTTCCCTGTTTGTTGTTTACTCTGGACAGAGGAGAGGTCAAAAGGCTTTGGCAACCTCTCTTTCTTTTTGGCTTCGGAGCGTAATACGTTTAGCCTATGAGACTGCTGGACAGCAGCCCCCTGAAACAATTACAGCTCATTCTACTAGAGCTGTGGCTTCCACCTGGGCCTTTAAAAATGAGGCTTCTGTTGAACAGATTTGCAAAGCGGCGACTTGGTCTTCGCTTCATACCTTTTCAAAATTTTACAAATTTGATACTTTTGCTTCTTCGGAGGCTATTTTTGGGAGAAAGGTTCTACAGGCAGTGGTCCCTTCCATTTAAGTACCTGCCTTGTCCCTCCCTTCATCCGTGTACTTTAGCTTTGGTATTGGTATCCCACAAGTAATGGATGATCCGTGGACTGGATACACCTAACAAGAGAAAACATAATTTATGCTTACCTGATAAATTTATTTCTCTTGTGGTGTATCCAGTCCACGGCCCGCCCTGTCCTTTTAAGGCAGGTCTAAATTTTAAACTACAGTCAACACTGCACCCTATGGTTTCTCCTTTCTTGTCTAGTTTCGGTCGAATGACTGGCTATGGCAGTTAGGGGAGGAGCTATATAGCAGCTCTGCTGTGGGTGATCCTCTTGCAACTTCCTGTTGGGAAGGAGAATATCCCACAAGTAATGGATGATCCGTGGACTGGATACACCACAAGAGAAATAAATTTATCAGGTAAGCATAAATTATGTTTTTCTCCTAACCGTCGGTTGAATGACTGGGGGGGCGGAGCCTGAGGGAAGCTATATGGACAGCTCTGCTGTGTGCTCTCTTTGCCACTTCCTGTAGGGATTGAGTATATCCCACAAGTAAGGATGAATCCGTGGACTGGATACACCGTAAGAGAAAGAAATTTATCAGATAAGCATAAATTCTGTTTTTACACTGTATTAGATCTCATATATCCAATTTATGTATAGTAAAAACCAAAAACCAAAGGGTAGATACAGTTTAGCAACGCAACAACCATGCATCCATAGATATGCATTATATACACAGTGTCAGAGAAATATAGGTTAACGTCTTTTAGTATATTACATACTGTGATATCTTTATATTTGTTTACCTTGGTTTACACAATTTTATAAAGAGTGATCAGATGTAAAGTTACAGAGTAGCACTTTAGATATAAACATTAGTGTATTATCTTAAAAGGAATGTAATAAATGTCCAAAGTAAAAGATTAGAGATAATTAGATACACAGTTGTAGGTCTGTAAAATGAGACTTTATATTGGATATTTTTGTGATATAAACCACTATGTTCCATATGACATTGGATGCATGGAGCAAACTTTTTATTTTTGTTTGCTCAATCATTTTACAAGTATATATATTTTAGCTACAGCAATTTATGATGTCATGTTCGGAGTTAAACCCTTCAGGAACAAGGGTTTTAAAGACAAAAATCCAATAGGCCTCTTGCTTTTTAAGAATATTTAGCCTGTCTCCACCTCTGTGTGGTTTGTATATGTGTTCAATGGCAGACCAACTGAAGGTTTTTAGATCTTGGTTGTGTTCCTCAATAAAATGGGATGCCAACGCAGAACAGGAGACATAATTTTCAATATATGAGATGTGTTCTCGAATACGAGTCCTTACATCCCTTGTTGTCATTCCAATGTATTGTTTTTTGTGTTCAGTGCATTCTACCACGTATATTATATGGTCAGTTGAGCACTTTTTGCAGCCTTTAATATTGTATTCATTTCCTGTTGTATATGATTTGCATGTCTGTGTTATTTTAATGTAGCCACATGCCCTTCACCTTTTATTCCCACATGTATATGTGCCATTGGTTTGTAACCATGCACTTTCTGTGTTCCTTTGCCTGTTTTCAAGTTCGCTAGGTGGCAGTATATTGGCCAGAGATCTACCTTTCTTATATACAAACCTACAGCCTCTATCCACTATAGGTTTCGGTGTATAATCCCCATATATAATAGGTAAGTATTTATTGATAATGTCACAGACTTCTGTGTATTGGTTTGAATATTGAGTAATGAAGAAGGATCTTATATCTTTCTTATCGTTTTTTTGCTTAGTTTGCAAAAGATCTTTCCGGTCCATTTCATTTACTTTCTCACCAATACTTGCTATTTGCTGTCTATTGTACCCCCTAGCTACCATTCTTTCTGTTAATTCAGATTTAGCTCTATTATAGTCTTCCTTTCGGGAACAATTTCTTTTAGTACGCATCATTTGACCTTTTATTATACCCTTAGTGACGTGTTTGGGGTGATTACTCTTAGCATGCAACAATGCATTGCCTGCTATTGGTTTCCTGTATAGGTCTGTTATGACTTTTTATTATGTCTATCTGCAATCAGAGTTAAGTCAAGATAGCTAATTTTGTCTCTGTTCCAACCTGAGGTGAATCTCATACCCATTCTGTTATTATTCAGGTATGTTAAGAACATATCTTTTCCCGTTTCATCACCATCCCATACAAAGAGCAAATCATCTATAAACCTCTTATAGAGGAATATAGAGCCCCTGTATGGGTTAAGATCACTTGTAATGAGATTTCTTTCTAGCTATCCCATGAAGAGATTTGCATATGAGGGCGCAAATCGCGCCCCCATTGCAGTCCCTTGTTTTTGTAGGAAGAACTCGCCCTTGAACATAAAATAATTATGTTCAAGGAGGAATTCAATAATCTCCAGGATGTAGCTTTTAAAGTAGCAATCATAGGTTGTTTCAAGGTCTAGAAAATATTCAATAGCTTTTAAACCCAATTTATGGGGGATCATTGAATATAGGGATACAACATCCACTGACAACCAGCTAAATGTATCCCTCCATTCGAATTCGTCAAAGATATTCAAAACATTTGTTGTATCTTTAAGATGGCTTTCAAGGTTACAATGGGTTGTGTATTACAATGGGTTGTGTATTTCGTCAACCCAATTTGACAGCGGTTCTAGCACTGATTCAAGGCCTGATGTAATAGGTCTCCCTTTTATGTTAGTTACACCTTTGTGAGTTTTTGGAAGGTGGTAGAAAATGGGTATTTTTGGATTTTCATTGAATAGAGAGTCAACGTAGCTCTATCCATATACCCATTCTCTAACCCATCATCCAACAACGTTAGTAGTTTTTCTTGGATTCTCTGAGTTGGATTAAAGCTCAATCTTGTATATACTTCATTGTCGTTTAGTTGTCTATAAGACTCACTGATGTACCATTCTCTATCACAGACGACTATTCTGTTGCCTTTATCTGATCGTTTTATCACGATCTTGTCATTTTCTTCTAGGTTTTTAAGAGATTCTCTTTCTTTTTTAGTAAGATTAGGTTTTTTATGTCTATCTTTAGAAGATTTTTTGAGTGTAGTTAAATCTTCCACTACTCTTTTGTAAAAAAACTCTAATTGGGAACCTCTTGACCTAGTAGGATAAAAGTTAGATCTTTGTTTCTTGAAGCTAGGTCCCTTAGATATATCTCTCTCAGACTGTTCAGATGCAACAATATCAGAATCACTTTCAGCAACCTCTGTTTTAAAGTATTTCTCCTACATTGGTGTATCCGGTCCACGGCTTCATCCTTACTTGTGGGATATTCTCAATCCCTACAGGAAGTGGCAAAGAGAGCACACAGCAGAGCTGTCCATATAGCTCCCCTCAGGCTCCGCCCCCCCAGTCATTCTCTTTGCCGCTCTAACTAGTAGCATCTCCACGGGGGTGGTAAAGAGTATGTGGTGTTTAGTTGTAGTTTTTTATTCTTCTATCAAGAGTTTGTTATTTTAAAATAGTGCCGGCTTGTACTATTTACTCTGCAGCAGAAAGTGATGAAGATTTCTGCCGAGAGGAATATGATTTTAGCACCAGTAACTAAAATCCATTGCTGTTCCCACGCAGGACTGTTGAAACCAGAGAACTTCAGTTGGGGGGAACAGTTTGCAGGCTTAACTGCTTCAGGTATGATCAGTCATTTTTCTAACAAGACCTAGTAATGCTAGAAGACTGTCAGCAATCCCCTCTGGGATAGGTAAGCCATTTTTCTTAGACTCTGTATAAAATTATGGCTTATATTAAGGGCTCTATGCTGGTTGACACTATTGTGGGCTAAATCAATTGCTTTTTAGCATGTTTTCACTATAAATAAGGTGTTTTTTCAGACTTTTTACACTTTTGGGGTTTTATTTTGCGCCTGGCACTTATTTGGACACCTATTCTAGTCAGAAAGGCCCCTCCACTCTGGAATGAAGAGGGAGGAGGCCTCATTTTCAGGCCTCAATTGCACAGTTGTTTTGCTTAGGCAGTTCATGCAGCTTCACGTGGGGAGTCCAGAGGCATCAGGAAAAGACTCCAGAGAGGCTTATTTCCTACTAAAATAATCCCTAAGGAAGGTAAAGGCCAGTGTGGCATAGTACTGTAGTGTTTTTAACAGGTTAATTGCTGTTATTAGCTCCAGTTTGGGCATTAAGGGGTTAATTGGTCTGAAAATTTGTGTGCAATCATTTCAAAGCATTAAGACACGGTGGTGAAAATTTCATTAAAATAGGATGTTTATTTGATGGTTTTTTGATGTTTTAGTAATAAAGTGTGCACTTTTATTATTTAAAGACACAGTAACGTTTTTGTCAAAAATAATTTTTATTGCATTGAAGAAATGTTTAAGTCTGTCAAACATGTCTGACCCTTCAGATAACCTATGTTCTGTATGCTCAAAGGCCAAGGTGGTTCCCCCATTAAATTTATATGTGAAGTGTGCCATAGCGTCCAAACAGCTTAAGGACCGTTCAATCACGCTTAAAGATATAGCCCAAGATGATTCTTTAGCTGAAGGTAGTGAGGATAGCTCACTATCCTCTCCTTCTGTGTCAACACCAGCTATGCCCGCGCAAGCGATGCCCAGTTCATCTAGCGCGCCAATTGCTATTACTATGCAACAGTTAGCAGCAGTAATGGATAATTCTCTCGCAGCATTTTTTTCCAAACTGCCAGCTTTTCCTAGGAAGTGTGATTGCTCAGTTTTAAATACAGAAAATGAGCAAGCAGACGCAGAGGATAATTTATCTGTAGTGCCCTCACATCAATCTGACTTGGCGGTGAGGGAGGGCCTGTCTGAGGGAGAAATTTCTGACACAGGAAAAGTTTCTCAGCAGACAGAGCCTGATACCATAGCATTTAAATTTAAGCTTGAACACCTCCGCGCTCTACTTAAGGAGGTCCTAGCTACTCTTGATGATTGTGACCCTTTGGTGGTCCCAGAAAAATTGTGTAAAATGGATAAATTCTTAGAGGTCCCAGTACACACTGTTGCGTTTCCGATACCTAAGAGGGTGGCGGATATAGTGAATAAGGAGTGGGAGAAGCCAGGTGTACCTTTTGTTCCCCCTCCTATATTTAAGAAAATGTTCCACATTGTTGACCCCAGAAGGGACGCATGGCAGACGGTCCCTAAGGTAGAGGGGGCAGTTTCAACGCTAGCTAAGCGCACAACTATACCAATAGAAGACAGTTGCGCTTTCAAAGATCCTATGGATAAAAAATTAGAAGGTTTACTTAAGAAAATTTTTGTTCAACAAGGTTTTCTTCTTCAATCAATTTCTTGCATTATTCCTGTAACCACTGCAGCTGCTTTTTGGTTTGAGGAATTAGATAACTCGCTCCAGAAGGAGACTTCTTATGATGAAGTCATGGATAGAATTCACGCCCTGAAGTTGGCTAATTCTTTCATTACAGATGCCGCTTTTCAGTTAGCTAAATTAGCGGCGAAAATTTCTGGTTTCGCAATAGTGGCGCGTAGGGCGCTTTGGCTAAAATCGTGGTTGGCGGCTGTGTCGTCCAAAACAAAATTACTTAATATTCCTTTCAAGGGTAAGACCCTATTTGGGCCAGAGTTGAAAGAAATTATTTCAGATATCACTGGGGGAAAGGGCCATGCCCTTCCACAGGATAGACCTTTCAAAGCTAAAAATAAGTCTAATTTTCGTTCCTTTCGCAATTTCAGGAACGGACCGGCTTCTACCTCTACAGCCACTAGGCAAGAAGGTAACGCACCCCAGCCCAAACCAGCATGGAAACCATTGCAAGGCTGGAACAAGGGTAAACAGGCCAAAAAACCTGCTGCTGCTACCTAGACAGCATGAAGGGGTAGCCCCCGATCCGGGACTGGATCTAGTAGGGGGCAGACTTTCTCTCTTTGCTCAGGCCTGGGCAAGAGATGTTCCGGACCCCTGGGCACTAGAAATTGTCTCTCAGGGGTATCTTCTAGAATTCAAGGGCCTTCCTCCAAGGGGAAGGTTCCACATGTCTTGCTTATCTTTAGACCAGATAAAGAGACAGGCATTCTTACATTGCGTAGAAGACCTTTTAAAAATGGGAGTGATAAACCCAGTTCCAACAGCAGAACAAGGACTGGGATTTTACTCAAACCTGTTTGTAGTTCCCAAAAAGGAAGGAACTTTCAGGCCAATTCTGGATTTAAAGATCCTAAACAAATTCCTCAGAGTTCCATCATTCAAAATGGAAACCATTCGGACAATTTTACCAATGACCCAGGAGGGTCAATATATGACTACCGTGGACTTAAAGGATGCGTACCTGCATATTCCTATCCACAAAGATCACCATCAGTTTCTGAGGTTCGCCTTTCTGGACAAGCATTACCAGTTCGTGGCTCTTCCCTTCGGATTGGCCACTGCTCCCAGAATTTTCACAAAGGTGCTAGGGTCCCTTCTAGCGGTGCTAAGGCCAAGGGGCATTGCAGTAGCACCTTACCTAGACGACATTTTTAATACAGACGTCGTCCTTTCACAAAGCAAGGGCTCATACGGACATTGTTCTAGCCTTTCTAAGGTCTCACGGGTGGAAGGTGAACATAGAAAAAAGTTCTCTGTCCCCGTTCACAAGGGTTCCCTTCCTGGGAACAATAATAGACTCAGTAGAAATGAAAATCTTTCTGACAGAGGTCAGGAAATTAAAACTTTTGAACACTTGTCGAGTTCTTCAATCCATTCCTCAACCCTCCATAGCTCAGTGCATGGAGGTAATAGGACTAATGGTTGCAGCAATGGACGTGGTTCCTTTTGCTCAAATTCATTTAAGACCATTGCAACTGTGCATGCTCAAACAATGGAATGGGGATTATGCAGATTTGTCTCCCCAGATTCAGATGGACCAGCAAACCAGAGACTCACTCCTCTGGTGGTTGTCTCAGGATCACCTGTCTCAGGGAATGAGTTTCCGAAGACCGGAGTGGATCATTGTCACGACCGACGCCAGCCTCTTAGGCTGGGGCGCGGTCTGGAAGTCCCTGAAGGCTCAGGGTCTATGGTCTCGGGAAGAATCTCTTCTCCCGATAAACATTTTGGAATTGAGAGCGATATTCAATGCGCTCCAGGCATGGCCTCAACTAGCGGAGGCCAAATTCATCAGATTTCAGTCGGACAACATGACGACTGTAGCGTACATCAATCATCAGGGGGGAACAAAGAGTTCCCTGGCGATGAGGGAGGTATCCAAGATCATCAAATGGGCAGAGGATCACTCCTGCCATCTATCAGCAATTCACATCCCAGGAGTGGACAACTGGGAAGCGGAATATCTGAGTCGTCAGACTTTCCATCGGGGGGAGTGGGAACTCCACCCGGAGGTTTTTGCTCAGCTGACCCAGCTATGGGGCATTCCAGATCTGGATCTGATGGCGTCACGTCAGAACTCCAAAGTTACACGTTACGGGTCCAGGTCCAGGGATCCCAAGGTGACATTGGTAGATGCCTTAGTAGCGCCTTGGTCGTTCAATCTAGCTTATGTCTTTCCACCGTTTCCCCTTCTCCCCCAGCTAGTAGCCAGGATCAAACAGGAGAAGGCTTCGGTAATTCTGATAGCTCCTGCGTGGCCACGCAGGACTTGGTATGCAGACCTGGTGAATATGTCATCGGTTCCACCATGGAAGCTGCCTTTGAGGCAGGACCTTCTAATTCAAGGTCCATTCGAACATCCAAACCTAGTTTCTCTGCAATTGACTGCTTGGAGATTGAACGCTTGATTCTAGCTAAGCGTGGGTTTTCGGAATCAGTTATAGATACTCTGATCCAGGCTAGAAAGCCTGTCACCAGGAAAATTTACCATAAGATATGGCGGAAATATCTTTGCTGGTGCGAATCCAAGGGTTACTCATGGAGTAAGATTAGGATTCCAAGGATACTATCTTTTCTCCAAGAAGGATTGGAGAAAGGTCTGTCAGCTAGTTCTTTAAAGGGACAGATATCTGCTCTGTCTGTTTTGTTACACAAGCATCTGGCAGCCATGCCAGATATTCAGGCGTTTGTACAGGCTTTAGTCAGAATCAAGCCTGTCTACAGACCTGTGGCTCCTCCATGGAGTCTAAATTTAGTTCTTTCAGTTCTTCAAGGGGTTCCGTTTGAACCTCTACATTCCATAGATATTGTTACTATCTTGGAAAGTTTTGTTTTTAGTAGCTATTTCTTCTGCTAGAAGAGTTTCTGAATTGTCTGCTTTGCAGTGTAATTCACCCTATCTGGTGTTTCATACAGATAAGGTCGTTTTACGTACCAAACCTGGTTTTCTTCCAAAAGTGGTTTCCAATAAGAATATCAACCAGGAAATAGTTGTTCCTTCTATGTGTCCTAATCCAGTTTCTAACAAGGAACGTCTGTTACACAATCTTGATGTGGCTGAAAAGCATCATCCGGTTGGCTTATGAGACTGCTGGAAGGCAGCCTCCTGAACGAATTACAGCTCACTCTACTAGAGCTGTGGCTTCCACATGGGCTTTCAAGAATGAGGCTTCTGTTGAACAGATTTGTAAGGCAGAGACTTGGTCTTCACTGCATACGTTTGCCAAATTTTACAAATTCAATACTTTTGCTTCTTCGGAGGCTATTTTTGGGAGAAAGGTTTTGCCTTCCGTTTAGGTTACCTGACTTGTTCCCTCCCTTCGTGTCCTAAAGCTTTGGTATTGGTTCCCACAAGTAAGGATGACGCCGTGGACCGGATACACCAATGTAGGAGAAAACAGAATTTATGTTTACCTGATAAATTTCTTTCTCCTACGGTGTATCCGGTCCACGGCCCGCCTTGGCATTTTGGTCAGGTTTAAATTTATTTTTTGTAAACTACAGTCACCACTGCACCCTATGGTTCTCCTTTTTCTCCTAACCGTCGGTCGAATGACTGGGGGGGGCGGAGCCTGAGGGGAGCTATATGGGCAGCTCTGCTGTGTGCTCTCTTTGCCACTTCCTGTAGGGATTGAGAATATCCCACAAGTAAGGATGAAGCCGTGGACCGGATACACCGTAGGAGAAAGAAATTTATCAGGTAAACATAAATTCTGTTTTCTTGATAGTTAGTTGTCTAATAAATCTATTTACATCTAAAACAGTCTGGAAGAGATTAAAATCACTACTGGGGCAGAAGCCCAAACCATAGTTCAACACTTTTATTTCTGAATCATTTACTGGATAAGAAGATATGTTAAGGACTGCTCCTTGTAACACTATTTTTCCTTCTGATTTATCTGCCTCAGTTGGTACCTGTTTTTTGCTCTTTTTTCGTTCTTACCATAAGTAGAAATTTGTATTTACGAATAAATATAACATATTAGTCTATGCTTTTCAAATAAAGATACCAAGAGAACAAATAAAAATTGATAATAGGAAGTAAATTAGAAAGTTGCTTAAAATTGTTGCTCTATCTGAATCATGAAAGACACAATTTGGGTTTCATATCCCTTTAAGTGCTATTGCATTTTCTTTTTATTATGCATTTGTTAAATATGCTATTTTACTGTATTTAATGGTCCCTTAATCAGAGGAGATTAGTAAAATCCTTACGTTTTTCAAACCAGCTTCTATATTGTTTCCTTTCATCCTTTATGGCCTCTGTGATGGTTTTGCTTTGTTTCCTGAAAATGAAAAATATAGGAACCATTAATTGAGCAAATGTAGTTACTGATATAAGCTCTTATCACTATCACCTTGTCACAGAAAGCCCATAGCAGGCCAGCATATGAGAATATCATCCTACAGCACAGATCAGTCACTCGCTCATTTCTGCTGGGTCAGCTCTGCCAAAGAAGGATGATCCTTAAAGTGATGGTAAAGTCTAGCGTTTTTGAAACGCTTGGATTTACCAGTGCAATAAATAAAGGTGGCTTTCAGTCATGAAGTATAAAATACTTCATGCTGTAAGTTCCTTTATTTGACTGCAGTGTATGTTGTGCTGACAGCCTCAGGCCTCCCATGGCAGAACACTATTTTTCAGTGAAGTGATCTTAGCCAATAGCGTAATAGCTCTCCAGCATAGTGCCAGCTGGGCTGCACGGCTATTGGCTAAGAGGTGGAAACATCACCTCATTGAAAAAATAGTGTTCTTCTATGGGCGGCCTAAGTCGCTCAGCGCTGCATAGGCTACAGGCAAATCAAGGGACTTTCAGCATGAAGTATTTTATGCTTCCTGACTGAAAGTCCCCTTTATATGTTACACTGTTAAATCCTAGTGTTTCAAAAATGCTAGAATTTACCATCACTTTAAGCAGACGTTATCACCCAAAACAAATTGGGGTAGATTTATTAAGCAGCGTATGCTGCTGTTTCCGGGCGAGCCTCCTGGCTCGCCGGAAACATAAGTTAAGAAGCAGCGGTCTTAAGACCGCTACTCCTTAACTTGTCCGCCACCTCTAAGGTGGCGGACTGCAATCATCCCGATCATATGATTAACACCCCCTGCAGGGGGCGGCATTGCACAAGCATTTCACAAGAAATGCTTTTGCAATGATAAATGCCGACAGCATATGCAGCAGATCATGTCCTCCCGACACTTGATAAATCTACCCCATAGGCACAGTTTTAGGACTATAAACTGAGTACACATTAAACTTGTGTTTTTCCCCTAATTTCTAGAAGCTTTTATTAGTGCAGTTTAATACTAATGTGTTAATGCTGCCCTCTGTATGATTTGTGGTGTTAACACAATTAGTTGGTGTATAGAGAGGACCGTGTTGATAAAGGACTAATCATTACACTAATCTAACAATAAGCCTGTGTGTATGACAGTGCTAGGCAGCTCCTGGGGAAGAATTACACATTTGGTTTCTAATATAAAACTGCAGGAAGGATAATATTAGCTGAGCTAAAAATGTATTTAATAATGAGCAACACTGCAGTTTAATATTTCAGTTTTTAAGAGGAAATTTAAGTAGAGGATTCCACATTTGTTGCCAATACAGGAATCATTTAAACAGACACATGTGACATGCACATTTGTCACTTTTGTTTAGAAACGAATGACGAATATGGTGGCTGCCAGCAGCATTCGGGGCTTTTTTATGTAGTCGGATTTCTTCTTGAGAAAGTTCAAAACACAAAGATCTTTGCAGATCCAGAAGTAGCAATTTCACAAGAAGAAAGAACCAAATGTTGCCGGTGGTGGCCATATTTGGAAAGTGACAAATGCACATGCATACAGGCTAGCATAAGTGAGAGAAAGCACTGACCCACATGTAAATCCCATACTCTCTTTGTATTAATCAGAAAGCATTAAAGGAATAGTCTAGTCAAAATGTAACTTTTTTTTTTTTTTTTTATTATTTTTTATTGGTTTTCATACAGTGTTGACATAGTTATAAATTTACCAGATAGTTTGTCAAATAACGCATAATTTCTATACATTTGACATCTCTATATAACAGTAAATCAGTTAACAAACATTCTTTCCCTGTACCATTAATGCTTCTATTTGGAGTCGCTTAATAGCCCCGGTGGGCCTCAGTTCCACGGGTTTCAAAGTTTTTGCTTGTTTAGAAAGTTCTTCATAGAAAACTGAGGATGACTTTGGATTGGTACTTTTTATAAGGCAGATATTACAAAACTATCAAAGAATTGTATAAACCAAGGAAACCATTTTAAGTAATACAACATTAACTTAAGTAACTAATAAAGAAAAAGAAAAGAAAAAGAAGAACTAGCGTATAAGTACATAAGTAAATTCTTATATTCAGGGCAGGTAATCTATAGGCGTCTTGTTGCCACATTAGTTTTAAGAGATGTTGTATAAGGTGTCAGGTAAATATTGTGAGTTTGTTCGTCCTGTCTTGTTGATGTATTTATTTGTGTCCTCCTATGTGTGCTATCTCCTGACATTAAGGGTCTAGTGCAACTATGTTCGTTGATTTCATTATTGTTTCCCAGTATAGTTTTATATCTAGGAACATGTTTAATTGCCCTCTCTTATAATAACCATATAGGGGATAGTGTCTTCAATCTTTGTTATCCATTGCTGGATTGATGGAATTTGGGTTGATTTTCAGTTTAGTGCTATTAGTGCCTTGGCGCTATTCAGACATATTTGAATTAAATTTTGGCAAATTTTACATCTACAACTTGAGGGGTGGTTCAAAAGGGCCACTATTGGTGTCAAGGTGAATTCTGTGCCACATAGCTTTTGCAAAGTTTGTTCAACCGATTTCCAGAAGGGAACAAGTTTAGAACAGCGCCACCATGTGTGCCATAGTTCCTGTTTCTCCACAACCTCTCCAGCACAATGCTACAGAGGCTGGGTAGATTCTATGGAGCCTGTGCAGAGTTAGATACCAGCGCATTAGGATTTTAAAGTTCATCTCAATTATTTTAGTGGATGTTGAAGATTTATAGGTATTATTGAAGATCTTTCTCCAACTTTCTTCATCTATCTGAATGCCTAGGTCTTGTTGCCAATGTGAGGTGTATTCTGGAAGTGAAGCTTGCGAGGCTCCTTCCAAAGCTTTTATTGCAATAGAGAGGGTGCCTCTAACAGGGGAGTTCATAATGCATAAGTTTTCGAATGGGGTAGGGGATCTTGTTAAGTCTTTTTTATGATGACTGCAAAAAGTGTGATAATTGGGAGTATTTTAGCCAAGATGCAAATGCACCATTCAATATATTTATCAAGTCCTGTCTGGGCTTGAGTAGGTGGTTATCTAATAAGTTGATAAATGGTATTGATTCTGGTAATTCCCATGTGACTTTAGTATGTTGTAGGGGTTCATAACCTCCTGTTAGCTCCATGTTAGGTGAGATGGGGGTAAGTGGGGATTGGGGTGAGGAAATCCTCGGGAATTTCTGAATTAGGTAATCCCACATCTCAAATATGTGCTTATACAGAGGAGATGTGTGGCAGACTGTGGGCCTAAGTCCCCTATCTATCCAACAAATAGAGCCGGGTTTTGGGGCCCTAATGATCTGGGAGTCCAGAGATACCCAAGCCTTTGCATCTTTTTTCAGATGCCAATCAAGGATGTGTTGTAATGCCACTGCCTGGTAGTAAGACTCCACCTTAGGAACACCTAAACCTCCCTCTCTTACTGTTCTGTATAAAGTGGATGCGTTTATACATGGCTTTATCTTGCCCCAAATGAATGAGTTGATGTTACTCTGTAGTTGCGAAATATATTGCTTGGGTAAGGTGATGGGAACTGTTAGAATGACGTACAGAATTCTTGGAAGAATCGTCATTTTTATTGCCTAGGTTCTGCCCCACCACGACAGTGGCTTATCTCTCCAGTTTTGAAGTGTATGTGATATTGCGGTTTGCAATGGCTTATAGTTTGCTTCGAATAAATGTGTTACCTTAGGTGTTAGGTATACTCCTAAGTATTTCAGTTGGGAGTGTTGTGTTTTATATGGGCATATAGTTTTGAGGTGTAGAGATTCGGTCCGGGTCATGGATATACTCATGATCTCTGATTTTTGTTGATTGATTAAGTAGTTGGATAAAGCTCCAAACTGGTCAAACTCCTTCATGAGAGCAGGGAGCGAGCGCTTGGGGGAAGTTAGGGTTAGCAGGACATCGTCCGCAAATAACGATAGTTTGTACTGGTTCGGACCTATATGTATACTTATTATATCTGAGTTAGAACGAATTTGGGAGGTTAAAACTTCCATTACTAGCACAAATAAAATTGGTGAGAGTGGGCACCCCTGCCTTGTACTATTATTGATTTGAAATCCTTGTGAGAGGACTCCATTAACCTTAACTCTGGCTGACGGGGACGTGTATAGTTGGAATATTCTATTGATCATGGTGCTACCAAACCCGAACCCTCGTAGAGCACCTCTAAGGAAGGGCCACGCCACTCTATTGAATGCTTTTTCCGCATCAGTGGAGACCAGGGCCATTGGGATATTGTGTGTTGTTACATAGTCAATCAGACGTGATGTTCTAATTGTGTTATCCCTGGTCTCCCTGGGCGGAACAAAGCCTGCCTGATCTAAGTGTATTATAGAAGGCAACACCGAGTTTATTCTTCCCGCTAATATCTTGGCATAGATCTTAATGTCACTATTAAGTAGTGAGATGGGTCTATAACTGCTGGGGTTTGTCACAGGTTTGCCTTCCTTGTGAAGGACCGTAATGTGAGCCTCTAAAAGTATGGGTGATAAGTGGTTCTCTTTGTCGAGATGATTAAATACTTTTGTTAAGTGGGGGATTAAAGATTGTTGGAATTTTTTATAGTAAATGTTAGAAAGACCGTCTGGGCCAGGGCATTTCCGAGTATGGAAGCTCTTTATGGCTGTTGCTACTTCTTGCTCTAGTATAGGTTCTTCCATGTGTTTCGCTAGTGTCTCTGGAATAGTGGGTAGCTGTGCGCTTTTAATATATTCCTCTATTGCTTTCTGTGAGAGTGGATCATCTTTTGATGGGAGATTATATAATGTTTTATAGTAGTTGCTAAAGATGTTCGCTATCTCTCTGCAATTATATATTTCATTGTTTGACTCGTCTATCATTTTATGTACATAGTTTTCGAGTGTTTTTTTTTAAAGAGCCCTAGCTAGTAGTGGCCCTGTTCTATTTCCTTCCGTGAAGTATAATTTTTTCAAATAGAATGCTTGCTTATGTCTTTCCCTGGTTAGGAGGTTATTTAGTTTCTGCCTTGCTGTTTTGAGATTATTCAAACTGTCTCGGGAATCTGGGTTATCCATATGAAGCTTTTCCGCCTCTTTGAGCTGCTGTGTTAACTGCACATATCCCTGATTATATGATTTATTAAGTAGGGCTTTCTGCTTGATAAATTCCCCCCTTATGACTGCTTTGTGGGCTTCCCATACTATGGTTGGGTTAGGGTGTTGGGTGTGGTTATGTCTGAAATATTCAGTTAGTGTTCGTGTTATTCTATTATAGACATGGGGCTGTAGTAAAAGAGTGTCATCCAGCCTCCAGCAAAAATCTTTTATTGGCTTGTTTGGCCACTCCATTCTTAATGTGACCGCAGAGTGATCAGACCAGGGTGTTGGTATGATGTCTGAGTCTTTTGCTAGTGCTAGGCTTAACTGGTCTGTGCAAATATAGTCTAATCTAGAGTGGGATTTATTTGGATTCGAAAAGAATGTGTAAGTTTTTTGGGCTGGATGCTGGATTCTCCAGATATCTAGAAGTGACGAGGATCTTAAACTATGTGTTATTGTTCTAATGGAGCAGTTTGATAGATAACTTTTAGCTTGGGAGCTGTCTAGTTTGGGGTTTAGGGCCACATTAAAATCGCCTGCCAGAATTGTAGTTCCTTTTGACACCTCTAGGAGCTTCCCTAAGAGCTTTTTGAAAAATTTGGCTTGTCCCCTATTTGGTGCATACGCATTTGCCAAAGTTATTGGCCTATTGTACAAGTCGCCCACTAGCATTAAATATCTTCCCTCTGTATCATCATACGTGCTAACATTTTGCAATTGAATATTTTTATGTAGGAGGATACCCACTCCTTTTCTTATCTGGATGTGAACAGAAATGCCCCACTGGGTACTGCTTGGACGAAAACTTGGGTTTTGCTGTCTGTTTAAAGTGGGTTTCCTGGATAAATACTATTTCCCCCTTTTGTTTAGCAAACCAGTTAAGAGCTACTGACCTCTTAGATGGTGAATTCAGGCCTTTGGCATTCTGAGTTACCACGCATATGTGTCTATTGTCTAACATTGAGTCAGTTTGGAGTTATATTGCCGTCTGTATGCGTCATTAGTGTGGAATTTAATGTAAAGGAGTTCTCTCAACATCTCTTGCACTGTTTTATGTAGCCTTAGTTTGATTCTGCTGTACCCGCTAGTGTTATATACTGAAATTTCTACTACTATAACAAAAACAACAATAAAAAAATGAACATGTAACATAAACTTGTTAATTGCATATAGGCATATACAATATATGTATCTGTAGGGGATATTCCCTTGTCCGCTTAAAACTACGAACATGAAAGTATCGACAACTCCCTTATTAACAGTATAGTGCTTTTTAAATGATTCTTTTTAACATTTGTAAACAATATAGGAGCAAACACAAGTAGGATATAATGAATGAACAGACAAATTTAAAGTCTATTGTGGGTAACAAGGCTTTAAATTCAAACCTCTAATATTTTAATTTTTCCTTAATAAAAAGGACAAGTGTTCGCAGATATAATTACCAGCAAAGACACTCCTCCTATGCAGGAAGCCGGCATCAAAGCAGTTTAGCAGGTTCTTATGTCTCGGTTCAGCTTCATGTCTGGATAGCGTCTGAATTAACAATGTTGGTAGTTGGTTGCGGCCTTTTTCTGTTGATTCTATTCCATAGAGGCCTTTGAGGCTTTGGATCGGTGGTGGTATTTGGTGTTTTCTGTGTTGTAGAAATTTTCAGTCTGGGCAAAGAAGGTTCCGGTATATTTAGTTGTCTGCAAAATTCTCTTAAATCCTCTGGGGTTTTATAGATTGCTATAGTAGAACCCTGCAGTACCTTTATACAGAATAGGAAGCCCCACCTGTACAGTATTTTCAGATCTTGTAGATGTAGTGTCAAGTAACGAGCTTCCCTCCTTCTGTTCAAAGTAATAGAACTTAAGTCGGCATAAATTTGTACATTGTCACCTTCATAGGAAATTTGTCTTAATTTCCTGGAGGCTTCCATTATTTTTTCTTTGTCGAGGAATGACTGAAATTTTAGTATAATGTCTCTGGGTGGTTTGCTGTCAGGTGGTTTCGGTCTGAGAGCTCTGTGCGCTCTTTCAATGTGCATATTAGGTGGCTCCGCTGTTTGGAGGAGAAACTGGAATAACCCCTGTAGATATTGTGGGATTTGCTGTGTTGTTATTTTTTCTGACACTCCCCGGATCCTAATGTTACTTTGTCGTCCTCGATTGTCTAGATCTTCCAAGTGGAGCTGCATTTGCTGAATTATTGAATCTTGTGCCTCTAGGATTCTGTTGCTTAGATCTGCCTCTTGCTGTATATGTTCTATATCATCCTCCAGATGTACCACTCTCTCCCCCAGTTCAGTGATATCTTTTTTGACTTCTTTGAGGCCATCTTTAATCATTTTCCCTACCTGCATTATCAGAGAAGCAAAATCCGCTTTCGTGGGGAGGTTATCTATATCTGCCCTCGTGAGAGGTTCCTTTGCTGACAGTCCTGCATCTGAGGGCTCTGTATCAGACTGTGTATTATCCTGATCTTGTGAGGGGGATATAGAAGATTCTGGAGTGTCAAGTACTTTAAAAAAGTTATCAATTTTAGTCGCTGGGGTTGCAGGTTTTTTATTAGGTTTATCCTGTCTAGGCATCCTTTTAGTAGCCATTTTGTTGAGATATAGTGTTGCAGATGCAGTTAATGAGAAGTGTTTCCTGTAATCTCTTGATGTATCTAGGACTTTAGTATGCTGCTGTCTCACATTGATAACTTATGGGGCTAATGTCAGTTTGCCAGGGGAATTAAAACAGTGATTGCCATAAAGCACTTATATGATAATAGCAAAACTCTTCTCAAATCTCATTTAATTATTTCTGCCCCTTTTCCTTGTGCTTGTTAACTCTCTTATTGTATTTCACTCTTTCACAGTATTTTGCGGTTTTGCAGGCAGTTACCGATGCTCAGTTAGCCGGTTATAAGAGAACTGCAAACTTTGAGGTGTATATGTTATGACAGTGTCCCCACCTCTGTGTGTCTCAGTTATGCAGCGTTTAGTGTAGTGCTGACTTTGATCGGTTTCCTTCCTCTTCACCCTTAATAATGCTTTATGCCTCTCAGGCAGATAGAGTGTTAAGTAAGGGGCTGTAGGGTAAATCAGTAGGAGGAAAGGTGAGATATCACTGCATATTACTTGCCTCTCTGCTTGTTCAGGTCATACCCGCCTCTGTGTCTGTTCACTGCACCATTAAAATAGGGCCTAGTGCTGCCGCTCACATTCCCCTCTGTATCTCGGCTCCTCCTGACCGCAAACGGATCAGAGCTGTGTTATTTTGTGCACCGGACCTTGCTTGTTTGGATGCTACTCCGGTAACGTTATTAGCACTCGATATTGGTTTCGGACATGCTAAGGGAGTGCTTGTGACCACAGAGTTTCAGCTATTTTCAGCCATATCAGACGATGGCTGGCTCCTCCCCCCAAAATGTAACTTTTATGATTCAGATAGAGCATTCAATTTTAAGCAACTTTCAAATTTACTTTATTATCCATTTGTCTTCGTTATCTTGGTATCTTTATTTGAAAAAGCAAAAATGTAAGCTTAGGAGCTGGACCATTTTTGGTTCAGCACCTGGGTAGCACTTGCTGATTGGTGGCTACATTTAGACACCAATCAACAAGCGCTACCCAGGTGCTGAATGAAAAATGAGGCCTGCTCCTAAGCTTACATTTTTGCTTTTTCAAATAAAGATACTTAGAAAACAAAGAAAAATTGATCATAGGAGTAAAACAGAAAGTTGCTTAAAATTGCTGCTCTATCTGAATCATAAAAGTTGAACATTGACTAGACTATTCCTTTAATAAAGCTACCTCCAAACTTAAAGGAGCTACACACTTGCAAAAGGAAACCACAGACACATTTCCTGCTCTAGATCTGAGCACTGAGTGTTTTTGTTCTAATATGTTTCTTGAAAGGCATTTAGTGACACTTTATTTGAATAGGACACCGATTATTATAATGGTATAGTTGCTACATCTTCTAATTTATTTGTACATTTAAAGGGACTTGAAATCCCAAATGTTTCCTTCATGATTTACACAGAGCATACCATTTCTTCTACTAGATACGACGAGTCCACGGATTCATCCTTACTTGTGGGATATTATCCTCCTGCTAACAGGAAGTGGCAAAGAGCACCACAGCAGAGCTGTATATATAGCTCCTCCCTTCTCTCCACCCCCAGTCGTTCTCTTTGCCTATACTAGTAATAGGAAGAGGTAAAGTGAAAGAGGTGTTAAAATGATAGTTTTTATTTTCTTCAAGCAAGACTTTTTTTATTTTAAATGGTACGGTGAGTACTATTTTGACTCAGGCAGCAGATGGAAGAAGATTTCTGCCTGGAGGTTGATAATCTTAGCAGTTGTCACTAAGATTCAGATGAGTTCCCACAGAATGGCTGAGGAGTACTAGAGAAGCTTTAGTGTGGGGAACGTTTTTCATGCTACAAGCATTGAGGTATGTTCAGTCATTTATTTCTGGAGAGACTGTGATATTTCAGAACAGGCTGACATAGTTCCCATGAGGGAATGGGTAAGCAGTAAACCTATACATAAGAAGGGGTATTACTGGAGACCTGTGTATGAATATTTATGGGCTAAATGCAGCAAGAAAATGATGGCAGCATGGTTAGACACTGGGGCAGCATAACGTTTTATTGGCACAAACGGTTTTATATTCACTGTTGCTGGACATTGTGCTGGGGTTTTTCACATGGCTTTAATATTCATTTGGGATACTTAAACCCACATGGCTAGATCTATACCGCTTCCTTGCGGTTTTTAAGGCTGAGAGTACATCGCATAGGATGGGCGGGGCCTAATTTTCACGCCTCAGATGCGCAGTTGATCTTCACAAGAAGGCAGCAAACTTCAGCTCCGGTTGAGCTAACGGAGTCATAGTGAGACTTGTCAGACCCCTGAGGGCAGGTAGGCATAGGTTAAGTTTTGGGAATAAAGTTTTTTCTTATAGGGGTTAATTGGTCCCTTACTTGTGGTGCAATATTGGGCTACAATATAAGAAGGATATATGCTAAAATTGTGAACGTTATAGCATTTTGTAGCAGATTTGGAAAAATTGTGCGCTTTTTTACTTCTTAAAGGCGCAGTACCGTTTTTCAAACTTGGTATTTTTTTCAATAAATAAAGTGTTTTCAAGACTTTTTGTGGTTATTACTAGCCTGTTCAACATGTCTGACATTGAGGAAAGTCAATCCTCTATGTGTTTAGAGGCCATTGTGGAACCCCCACTTACATGGTGTCCCTCTTGTACTGAAAGGGCCTTACATTGCAAAGAACATATTTTAGGTGATAAAAGTATGTCTAAGGATGATTCTCAGTCTGAAGAAAATCAGGTTATGCCATCCAATTCTCCCCAAGTGTCACAACCTTTAACGCCCACTCAAGCGACGCCAAGTACTTCTAGTGCGTCCAATTCTTTTACTCTGCAAGATATGGCTGCAGTTATGTTTACTACCCTTACAGAGGTATTATCTAAACTGCCAGGTTTACAGGGTAAGCGCAGTAGGTCAGGTATTAAGGTAAATGCTGAGCCCTCTGATGCTTTTTTGGCCATTTCCGATGTACCCTCACAGTGTTCTGATTTGGGGGTTGGGGAATTGCTGTCTGAGGGAGAGCTTTCAGATTCAGGAAATGTGTTACCTCAGACAGATTCGGACGTGATGTCCTTTAAATTTAAGCTTGAACACCTCCGCCTGTTACTCCGGGAGGTTTTAGCGACTCTGGATGATTGTGACCCTATTGTAATACCACCAGAGAAATTGTGTAAGATGGATAAATATCTAGAGGTACCTACTTACACTGATGTTTTTCCAGTCCCTAAAAGAATTTCGGACATTGTTACTAAGGAATGGGATAGACCAGGCATTCCGTTCTCTCCCCCTCCTACTTTTAAGAAAATGTTTCCCATATCTGACACCATTCGGAATTCTTGGCAAACGGTCCCTAAGGTGGAGGGAGCTATATCTACCCTAGCTAAGCGTATAACTATACCTATTGAGGACAGCTGTGCTTTCAAAGATCCTATGGATAAAAAATTAGAGGGTCTTCTAAAGAAATTGTTTATTCATCAGGGTTTTCTTCTACAACCTATAGCGTGCATTGTTCCAGTTACTACTGCAGCAGCTTTTTGGTTCGAGGCTCTAGAGGAGTCTCAAGGTTGAGACCCCATTAGGTTATATTTTGGATAGAATTAAGGCTCTCAAGCTGGCTAATTCTTTTATTACCGATTCCGCTTTTCAAATGGCTAAATTAGCGGGGAAAAATGCAGGTTTTGCCATTTTAGTGCGTAGACCGTTATGGCTTAAATCTTGGTCTGCTGATATGTCATAAAAATCTAAGCTTTTAGCTATTCGTTTTAAAGGTAAGAACCTATTCAGGCCTGAACTGAAGGAAATAATTTCTGACATTACTGGAGGTAAAGGTTATGCCTTGCCTCAGGATAAGACTGTTAAGATGAGGGCTAAACAAAATAATTTTCTTTCCTTTCGAAACTTTAAAAGTGGACCCTCTACTTCCTCTTCCGCCACAAAGCAGGAGGGGAATGTTGCACAATCCAAGTCAGTCTGGAGACCTAACCAGGCCTGGAATAAAGGTAAACAAGTCAAGAAGCCCGCTGCTGCTACCAAGACAGCATGAAGGGGCAGCCCCCGATCCGGGACCGGATCTAGTAGGGGGCAGACTTTCTCTCTTCACTCAGGCTTGGGCAAGGGATGTCCAGGATCCCTGGGCATTAGAAATTGTGACCCAGGGGTATCAGTTGGAATTCAAGGATTTTCTCCCAAGAGGGAGATTTCATCTTTCACGTTTGTCTGTAGACCAGACAAAAAGAGAGGCGTTCTTACTCTGTGTAAAAGACCTCTATACCATGGGAGTAATTTGTCCAGTTCCAAAACTAGAACAGGGACAGGGGTTTTACTCAGATCTGTTCGTGGTTCCCAAAAAAGAGGGAACCTTCAGACCAATTTTAGATCTCAAATGCCTAAACAAATTTCTCAGAGTCCCATCATTCAAGATGGAGACTATACGGACAATTTTACCAATGATCCAGGAGGGTCAATATATGACCACTGTGGACCTGAAGGATGCGTATCTTCACATTCCTATCCACAAGGATCATCATGAGTTTCTAAGGTTCGCCTTTCTGTACAAACACTATCAGTTTGTGGCTCTTCCTTTCGGGTTGGCCACAGCTCCCAGAATCTTCACAAAGGCGCTAGGGTCCCTTCTGGTGGTTCTCAGGTTGTGGGGCATAGCAGTGGTGCCCTATCTGGAAGATATTTTGATTCAGGCATCAACTTATCATCTGACCAAATCTCACACGGACATCGTGTTGGCATTTCTAAGAACTCACGGTTGGAAAGTGAATACTGTATAGAAAAGAGTTCACTAGTTCCACAAACGAGAGTTCCATTCTTGGGAACTCTGATAGACTCGGTAGACATGAAAATATTTCTGACGGAGGTCAGAAGGTCAAAGATTCTAAATACTTGCCGAGCACTTCAGTCCATTCCTCGGCCATCAGTGGCTCAGTGTATGGAAGTCATTGGATTAATGGTAGCGGCAATGGACACCGTTCCATTTGCACGCTTTCATCTCAGACTGCTGCAGCTGTGCATGCTCAGACAGTGGAATGGTTATGCAAATTTATCTCCTCAGATAAATCTGGATCAAGAGACCAGAGACTCTCTTCTTTGGTGGTTGTCACAGGATCATCTATCCCAGGGAATGTGCTTTCGCAGGCCAGCATGGGTCATAGTGACGACGGACGCCAGCCTCTTGGGCTGGGGTGCAGTCTGGAATTCCCTGAAGGCTCAGGGTGTTTGGACTCAGGAGGAGTCTCTACTACCAATCAATATTCTGGAACTGAGAGCAATATTCAACGCGCTTCAGGCGTGGCCTCAGTTGGCTTTGGCCAAATTCATAAGATTCCAGTCAGACAATATCATGACTGTAGCATATATCAATCATCAAGGCGGAACAAAGAGTTCTCTAGCGATGATAGAGGTTTCAAAGATAATCCGATGGGCGGAGGCTCACTCTTGCCATCTATCAGCAATCTATATCCCTGGAGTAGAGAACTGGGAAGCGGATTTTCTAAGTCGTCAGACTTTTCATCCGGCGGAGTGGGAGCTCCATCTGGAGGTGTTTGCGCCATTGATTCATCAATGGGGCACACCGGAATTGGATCTGATGGCATCTCGTTAGAATGCCAAACTTCCTTGTTACGGGTCCAGGTCAAGGGATCTCCAAGCTGTACTGATAGATGCTCTAGCAGTACCTTGGTCGTTCAACCTGGCTTATGTGTTTCCACCATTTCCTCTCCTGCCTCGTATGATTGCAAGAATCAAACAGGAGAGAGCCTCGGTAATCCTAATAGCACCTGCATGGCCACGCAGGACTTGGTATGCGGATCTAGTGGACATGTCCTCTCTGCCACCGTGGAAACTTCCATTGAGACAGGACCTTCTCATTCAAGGTCTGTTCCAACATCCAAATCTACATTCTCTGCAGCTGACTGCCTGGAGATTGAATGCTTGATCTTAGCTAAGCGGGGATTCTCTGAGTCGGTTATTGATACTTTGATTCAGGCTCGCAAGCCTGTCTCTAGGAAAATTTACCATAAGATATGGCATAAATATCTTTATTGGTGTGAATCCAAGGGCTACTCATGGAGTAGGGTTAGGATTCCTAGGATTTTGTCTTTTCTCCAAGAAGGATTGGAGAAGGGATTATCAGCTAGTTCTTTAAAGGGACAAATTTCTGCCTTGTCAATTCTACTACATAAGCGTCTGGCAGATGTCCCAGACGTTCAGTCCTTTAGTCAGGCTTTAATCAGAATCAAGCCTGTATTTAAACCTATCGCTCCGCTATGGAGTTTGAATTTAGTTCTTAATGTTCTTCAAGGGGTTCCATTTGAACCCATGCATTCCATAGATATTAAGCTTTTATCTTGGAAAGTTTCGTTTTTAGTTGCTATCTCTTCTGCTTAAAGAGTCTCTGAGCTTTCTGCGTTACAATGTGATTCGCCTTATCTTATATTCCATTCTGATAAGGTGGTTTTGCGTACTAAACCTGGATTCCTTCTTAAGGTTGTTTCAAATAAGAATATTAATTAGGAAATTGTGGTTCCTTCTTTGTGTCATAATCCTTCTTCTAAGAAGAAGCGTCTGTTATATAACTTGGACGTGGTTCATGCCTTGAAGTTTTACTTACAAGCGACCAAGCATTTCCGTCAAACATCTTCTCTATTAGTTGTTTATTCTGGAAAGCGTAGGGGTCAAAAAACTACGGCTACCTCTCTTTCTTTTTGGCTGAAAAGCATCATCCGCCTGGCATATGAGACTGCTGGACAGCAGCCTCCTGAAAGGGTTACGGCTCATTCTACTAGAGCTGTGGCTTCAAAATGGTCTTTTAAAAATGATGCTTCTGTTGAACAGATTTGTAAGGCTGCGACTTGGTTCCAAATTTTCCAAATTTGATACTTTTGCTTCTTCTGAGGCTATTTTTGGGAGAAAAGTTCTTCAAGCAGTGGTGCCTTCCGTTTAGGTATCTGTCTTGTCCCTCCCGTTCATCCGTGTCCTGTTGCTTTGGTATGGTATCCCACAAGTAAGGATGAATCCGTGGACTTGTCGTATCTAGTAGAAGAAAAGGAAATTTATGCTTACCTAATAAATTGATTTCTTCTACGATACGACAAGTCCACAGCCCTCCCTGTCATTTTAGACAGATTATATTTTTGTTTTTCAAAACTTCAGTCACCTCTGCACCTTTTAGCTTTTCTTTTCTCTTCCTATACCTTCGGTCGAATGACTGGGGGTGGAGAGAAGGGAGGAGCTGTATATACAGCTCTGCTGTGGTGCTCTTTGCCACTTCCTGTTAGCAGGAGGATAATATCCCACAAGTAAGGATGAATCCGTGGACTCGTCGTATCGTAGAAGAAATCAATTTATCAGGTAAGCATAAATTTCCTTTTTTAATAACTTTCTAATTTACTTATATTATCTAATTTGCTTAGTTATTTTGGTATCCTTTGTTGAAAAACATACCTAAGTAAGCTTAGGCGCTGAGAGCTATCTGCTGGTTGGTGGCTGCACAACTCTTGCCATTGACTCTTGCCATTGGCTTACTAGTGTGTTCAGCTCCCAGTAGTGCATTTCTCCTTTTTAAACAAAGAATACCAAGAGAATGAAGCAAAATTGATAATAGAATTAAATTTGGAAATTAGCATACTCTATCTGAATCATGAAGGAAAAAGTTGGGTTTCATGTCCCTTTAAAAGGATCAATGTTATTGTTTAACATATTTTTAAGAATATGAAAAATATTCTTCCGTTTACTATTACTTGATTCATGTAATACGTTTATCATACCAGCCATACAATATGTATCCATTGTAAAGAGCAGATATAAACATACATTGACATATATATTAAATCACAGCAAGCTTGTCATTTTAAAATACCTTGGTATGGGGTCAGGGGCTTTAAAGGGCCAGATTTATCATAATAAGTACATAAAACATAGCACATGTAAAGCTACTCATATCTTAATGGTGGCTAAAGTTACAGAACAAATAAGAGCATTTATAGAATACAAAGCTGGTGAATTCATTATACCGCTCTGTGTACAGAGGAAAAATCTTTTTACGTTGCAGATCTATCATTTGGTTGTAGGTGTTGTATACAACATACGGTCTGGTTTTTGTGGATATCTGTAAATATAAAATAAATGTGTTTAGACTGCTAAGATTGTCAAGTTGTACAGATTTTAGCCTTATCAGATCCTTATTAAAAGCACATTTTATAAAACCTCATTTTTATAGACATGAGATACATTATGGACCAGATTAAAAGTAGCAAGCTATTTAGCGCACCCGCACGAGTGGAAATTTTGTTAGAAGTAAGCTATTTATGGCCTAGATTTAGAGTTTGGCGTTATCCGTGAAAACCAGCGTTAGAGGCTCCTAACGCTGGTTTTAGGCTACCTCCGGTATTTGGAGTCACTCAAAAAAGGGTCTAACGCTCACTTTTCAGCCGCGACTTTTCCATACCGCAGATCCCCTTACGTAAATTGCGTATCCTATCTTTTCAATGGGATTTTTCTAACTCCGGTATTTAGAGTCGTGTCTGAAGTGAGCGTTAGAAATCTAACGACAAAACTCCAGCCGCAGGAAAAAAGTCAGTAGTTAAGAGCTTTCTGGGCTAACGCCGGTTCATAAAGCTCTTAACTACTGTACTCTAAAGTACACTAACACCCATAAACTACCTATGTACCCCTAAACCGAGGTCCCCCCACATCGCCGCCACTCGATTAAATTTTTTTAACCCCTAATCTGCCGACCGCCACCTACGTTATCCTTATGTACCCCTAATCTGCTGCCCCTAACACTGCCGACCCCTATATTATATTTCTTAACCCCTAATCTGCCCCCCACAACGTCGCCGCCAGCTACCTACACTTATTAACCCCTAATCTGCCGACCGCAAAGCGCCGCCACCTACGTTATCCTTATGTACCCCTAATCTGCTGCCCCTAACACCGCCGACCCCTATATTATATTTATTAACCCCTAATCTGCCCCCCTCAACGTCGCCTCCACCTGCCTACACTTATTAACCCCTAAATCGCACCGCTACTATAATAAAGTTATTAACCCCTAATCCGCCTCACTAACCCTATAATAAATAGTATTAACCCCTAATCTGCCCTCCCTAACATCGCCGACACCTAACTTCAATTATTAACCCCTAATCTGCCGACCGGAGCTCACCGCTATTCTAATAAATGTATTAACCCCTAAAGCTAAGTCTAACCCTAACACTAACACCCCCCTAAATTAAATATAATTTTAATCTAACGAAATTAATTAACTCATTAAATAAATTATTCCTATTTAAAGCTAAATACATACCTGTAAAATAAATCCTAATATAGCTACAATATAAATTATAATTACATTGTAGCTATTTTAGGATTAATATTTATTTTACAGGCAACTTTGTAATTATTTTAACCAGGTACAATAGCTATTAAATAGTTAAGAACTATTTAATAGCTACCTAGTTAAAATAATTACAAAATTACCTGTAAAATAAATCCTACCTGTAAAATTACCTGTAAAATAATTTAGAATAGGGTAGGGCATTTTTTATTTTGGGGGTCTTTGTTATTTTATTAGGGGGCTTAGAGTAGGTGTAATTAGTTTAAAATTGTTGTAATATTTTTCTTATGTTTGTAAATATTTTTTTATTTTTTGTAACTTAGTTCTTTTTTATTTTTTGTACTTTAGTTAGTTTATTTCATTGTAGTTATTTGTAGGAATTGTATTTAATTTATTTATTGATAGTGTAGTGTTAGGTTTAATTGTAGGTAATTGTAGGTATTTTATTTAATTAATTTAATGATAGTATAGTGTTAGGTTTAATTGTAACTTAGGTTAGGATTTATTTTACAGGTAATTTTGTAATTATTTTAACTAGGTAACTATTAAATAGTTATTAACTATTTCATAGCTATTGTACCTGGTTAAAATAATTACAAAGTTGCCTGTAAAATAAATATTAATCCTAAAATAGCTATAATATAATTATAATTTATATTGTAGCTATATTAGGATTTATTTTAGTGAGGCGGATTAGGGGTTAATAACTTTATTATAGTAGCGCTCAGGTCCGCTCGGCAGATTAGGGGTTAATAAGTGTAGGCAGGTGGAGGCGACGTTGTGGGGGGCAGATTAGGGGTTAATAAATATAATATAGGGGTCGGCGATGTTAGGGCAGCAGATTAGGGGTACATAGGGATAATGTAAGTAGCGGCGGTTTACGGAGCGGCAGATTAGGTGTTAATAATAATATGCAGGGGTCAGCGATAGCGGGGGCGGCAGATTAGGGGTTAATAAGTGTAAGGTTAGGGGTGTTTAGACTCGGGGTACATGTTAGAGTGTTAGGTGCAGACGTAGGAAGTGTTTCCGCATAGCAAACAATGAGGCTGCGTTAGGAGCTGAACGCGGCTTTTTTGCAGGTGTTAGGTTTTTTTTCAGCTCAAACAGCCCCATTGTTTTCTATGGGGGAATCGTGCACGAGCACGTTTTTGAGGCTGGCCGCTTGCGTAAGCAACTCTGGTATCGAGAGTTGAAGCTGCGTTAAATATGCTCTACGCTCCTTTTTTGGAGCCTAACGCAGCCTTTATGTGGACTCTCAATACCAGAGTTATTTTTATGGTGCGGCCAGAAAAAAGCCGGCGTTAGCTTTTCGGGTCCTTACCGACAAAACTCTAAATCTAGCCGTATGTGCGTTGGGTATGTGCGTTAAAAGTTTGTCCCTGAGTGAAACCTGACACTAAATTCTAACCTTTGCAATATTGTGTTTGTGTTAACATATTCTCCCTATAGAAGTCAATAGAGAGCACAAAAGAAAAAACCTGCCGCTTGCGTGTTGTATATAGCTATAACTGTATATTTAGTCATATATATATATATATTTTAATAAAAAGCTAAATTTATGCTTACCTGATAAATGTATTTATTTATTGACACAGTGAGTCCACGGATCATCATCAATTACTGTTGGAAATATCACTCCTGGCCAGCAGGACGAGGCAAAGAGCACCACAGCAAAGCTGTTAAATATCACTCCCCTACCCACAATCCCCCAGTCATTTGAACAAAGGGAAATGAGAGAAAGGAAGTAACACAAGGTGCAGAGGTGCCTGAGGTTTATATAACAAGAAACTGTCTGAATACAGGGCGGGTTGTGGACTCACCGTGTCAAGAAAGAAATACATTTATCAGGTAAGCATACATTTTGTTTTCTCTCTAATGACACGGTGAGTCCACGGATCATCATCAATTACTGTTGGGAACCAATACTCAAGCCAGAGGACACAGATGATAAGGGAGGGACAAGACAGGAACCTAAACAGAAGGCACCACTGATTGAAGAACCTTTCTCCCAAAAGAAGCCTCAGCCGAGTCAAAAGTATCAAATTTAAAGAATTTGGAAAAAGTGTTCAATGATGACCAAGTTGCAGCCTTGAAAATCTATTCCACAGAAGTTTCATTTTTGACGGCCCAGGAAGAAGAAACAGCCCTTGTGGAATGAGCTGTGATTTTCTCAGGAGGTTGCTGTCCAGCAGTCTCATATGCCAAGCGAATAACGCTCTTCAGCCTAAGGGAAAGTGAAGTAGCCGTAGCTTTCTAACCCTTGCGTTTCCCAGAAAAGAAAACAAACAATGCAGAAGACTGACGAAAGTTCTTAGTTGCCTGCAAATAAAATTTTAGCGCTTGCACAACATCCAGATTATGCATTAAGTGTTCTTTGTGAGAAGAAGGATTAGGGACACAAAGAAGGTACAACAATTTCCTGATTAATATCTTTGGGCAGGAAACCAAACTTAGTACGCAGAACCACCTTATAAAAATGAAATATAAGATAAGGGGAATCACACTGTAAAGAAGAGAGTTCAGAAACTCTCCCAGCAGAGGAAATATCAACATGAAAAAAAAAGGAAATTTATGCTTACCTGATAAATTTATTTCTTTTACGATATGACGAGTCCACGGACCACTTGTGGGATTTATCCTCCTGCTGACAGGAAGTGGCAAAGAGCACCACCTCAGAGCTGTATATATAGCTCCTCCCTTCCCTCCCAATCCAGTCATTCAACCGAAGTTAGGAAGAGAAAGGATAAGCTAAAGGTGCAGAGGTGACTGAAGTTTAATAAAAATAAATATATATCTGTCTTAAAAATGACAGGGTGGGCCATGGACTTGTCATATCGTAAAAGAAATAAATTTATCAGGTAAGCATAAATTTCCTTTTCTTTTACAAAGATATGACGAGTCCACGGATTTCATCCTTACTTGTGGGATATCAATACCAAAGCTATAGGACACTGAAGAAAGGGAGGGACAAGACAGGAACCTAAATGGAAGGCACCACTGCTTGAAGAACCTTTCTCCCAAAAACAGCTTCAGAAGAAGAAAAAGTATCAAATTTGGAAAAAGAGACGACCAAGTTGCAGCCTTGCAAATCTGTTCAACAGAAGCATCATTTTTAAATGCCCATGAGGAAGCCACAGCCCTAGTAGAATGAGCCATAATTCTTTCAGGAGGCTGCTGACCAGCAGTCTCATAAGCCAGACAGATAATACTCTTCAGCCAAAAAGAAAGAGAGGTAGCCGTAGCTTTCTGACCCCTACGCTGTCCAGAATAAACAATGAATAATGAAGATGATTGACGGAAATCTTTTAGTCGCCTGCAAGTAAAACTGGCAGATGTCCCAGACGTTCAAGCATTTAGTCAGGCCTTGGTCAGGATCAAGCCTGTATTTAAACCTGTTGCTCCACCATGGAGCCTAAACTTAGTTCTTAAAGTTCTTCAAGGGGTTCCGTTTGAACCTATGCATTCCATAGATATAAAGCTTCTATCTTGGAAAGTTTTGTTTTTGGTAGCTATCTCCTCGGCTCGAAGAGTTTCTGAGTTATCTGCTTTACAGTGTGACTCACCTTACCTTGTTTTCCATGCAGATAAGGTGGTTTTGCGTACCAAACCTGGGTTTCTTCCTAAGGTTGTTTCTAATAGGAATATCAATCAGGAGATTGTTGTTCCTTCACTGTGTACTAATCCTTCATCAAAGAAGGAACGTCTGTTGCACAATCTTGATGTGGTTCGTGCTTTAAAGTTCTACTTACAAGCAACTAAAGATTTCCATCAAACATCTTCATTGTTTGTTGTTTATTCTGGTAAACGGAGAGGTCACAAGGCTACCTCTCTTTCCTTTTGGCTGAAAAGCATCATCCGTTTGGCTTATGAGACTGCTGGCCAGCAGCCTCCTGAAAGAATTACTGCTCATTCTACTAGAGCAGTGGCTTCCACATGGGCTTTTAAAAATGAGGCTTCTGTTGAACAGATTTGTAAGGCGGCGACTTGGGGGCCCATTTATCAAAGGGCTTGCGGACCTGATCCGACACTGCGGATCAGGTCCGCAAGACCTCGCTAAATGCGGAGAGCAATACGCTCTCCACATTTAACATTGCACCAGCAGCTCACAAGAGCTGCTGGTGCAACGCCGCCCCCTGCTGACTCGCGGCCAATCGGCCGCCAGCAGGGAGCTGTCAATCAACCCGATCGTATTCGATCGGGTTGATTTCCGGCGGTTCCTGTCCGCCTGCTCAGAGCAGGCGGACAGGGTTATGAAGCAGCGGTCTTTAGACCGCTGCTTCATAACTTGTGTTTCTGGCGAGTCTGAAGACTCGCCAGAAACACGGCCCTTCAAGCTCCATACGGAGCTTGATAAATGGGCCTGTTGGTCTTCGCTTCATACTTTTTCTAAATTTTCCAAATTCAATACTTTTGCTTCTTCGGAGGCTATTTTTGGGAGAAAGGTTCTACAAGCAGTGGTGCCTTCCGTTTAAGGTCCCTGTCTTGTCCCTCCCTTCATCCGTGTCCTAAAGCTTTGGTATTGGTATCCCACAAGTATGGATGAATCCGTGGACTCGATACATCTTACAAGAGAAAACATAATTTATGCTTACCTGATAAATTTATTTCTCTTGTGATGTATCGAGTCCACGGCCCGCCCTGTTTATTAAGACAGGCAATATATTTTTATTTAAAAAACTTCAGTCACCACTGCACCCTATAGTTTCTCCTTTTTCTTCCTAGCCTTTGGTCGAATGACTGGGGGGTGGAGCTAAGGGAGGAGCTATATAGACAGCTCTGCTGCAGGTACTCACTTTGCCACTTCCTGTAGGGAAGGAGAATATCCCACAAGTATGGATGAATCCGTGGACTCGATACATCACAAGAGAAATAAATTTATCAGGTAAGCATAAATTATGTTTTTACTGTATTTAATGGTCCCTTAATCAGAGGAGATTAGTAAAATCCTTACGTTTTTCAAGCCAGCTTCTATATTGTTTCCTTTCATCCTTTATGGCCTCTGTGATGGTTTTGCTTTGTTTCCTGAAAATGAAAAATATAGGAACCATTATTAGATGAAATGTAGTTACTGATATAAGCTCTTATCACTATCACCTTGTCACAGAAAGCCCATAGCAGGCCAGCATATGAGAATATCATCCTACAGCACAGATCAGTCACTCGCTCATTTCTGCTGGGTCAGCTCTGCCAAAGAAGGATGATCCTTAAAGTGATGGTAAAGCCTAGCGTTTTTGAAATGCTAGGATTTACCGGTGCAATAAATAAAGGTGGCTTTCAGTCATGAAATGTAAAATACTTCATGCTGTAAGTTCCTTTATTTGACTGCAGTGTATGCCGTGCTGACAGCCTCAGGCCTCCCATGGCAGAACACTATTTTTCAGTGAAGTGATCTTAGCCAATAGCGTGCTAGCAATCCAGCATAGTGCCAGCTGTGCTGCACGGCTATTGGCTAAGAGGTGGAAATGTCACCTCATTGAAAAAATAGTGTTCTATGGGCAGCCTAAGGCGCTCAGCGCTGCATAGGCTACAGGCAAATCAAGGGACTTTCAGCATGAAGTATTTTATGCTTCCTAACTGAAAGTCCCCTTTATATGTTACACTGTTAAATCCTAGTGTTTCAAAAACGCTAGAATTTACCATCACTTTAAGCAGACATTATCACCCAAAACATATTGGGGTAGATTTATTAAGCAGCGTATGCTGCTGTTTCCGGGCGAGCCTCCTGGCTCGCCGGAAACATAAGTTAAGAAGCAGCGGTCTTAAGACCGCTACTCCTTAACTTGTCCGCCACCTCTGAGGTGGCGGACTGCAATCATCCAGATCATATGATTAACACCCCCTGCAGGGGGCGGCATTGCACAAGCATTTCACAAGAAATGCTTTTGCAATGATAAATGCTGACAGCATATGCAGCAGATCATGTCCTCCCGACACTTGATAAATCTACCCCATAGGCACAGTTTTAGGACTATAAACTGGGTACACATTACACTTGTGTTTTTCCCCTAATTTCTAGAAGCTTTTATTAGTGCAGTTTAATACTAATGTGTTAATGCTGAACTCTGTATGATTTGTGGTATTGACGCAATTAGTTGGTGTATAGAGAGGACCGTGGTGATAAAGGACTAATCATTACACTAATCTAACAATAAGCCTGTGTGTATGACAGTGTTAGGCAGCTCCTGCGGAAGAATTACACATTTGGTATCTAATATAAAACTGCAGGAAGGATAATATTAGCTGAGCTAGAAAATGTATTTAATAATGAGCAACGCTGCAGTTTAATATTTCAGTTTTTAAGAGGAAATTTAAGTTGAGGATTCCACATTTGTTGCCAATACAGGAATCATTTAAACAGACACATGCACATTTGTCACTTTTGTTTAGAAACGAATGACGAATATGGCGGCCGCCAGCAGCATTCGGCGCTTTTTTACGTAGTCGGATTTCTTCTTGAGAAAGTTCAAAACACAAAGATCTTTGCAGATCCAGAAGTAGCAATTTCACAAGAAGAAAGAACCGAATGTTGCCGGTGGTGGCCATATTTGCAAAGTGACAAATGCACATGCATACAGGCTAGTATAAGCGAGAGAGAGAAAGCACTGATCCACATGTAAATGCCATACTCTCTTTTTATTAATCAGAAAGCATTAAAGGAATAGTCTAGTCAAAATATAACTTTCATGATTCAGATAGAGCATTCAATTTTAAGCAACTTTCAAATTTACTTTATTATCCATTTGTCTTCGTTATCTTGGTATCTTTATTTGAAAAAGCAAAAATGTAAGTTTAGGAGCTGGCCCATTTTTGGTTCAGCACCTGGGTAGCGCTTGCTGATTAGTGGCTACATTTAGACACCAATCAACAAGCGCTACCCAGGTGCTGAATCAAAAATGAGGCCTGCTCCTAAGCTTACATTTTTGCTTTTTCAAATAAAGATACCTAGAAAACAAAGAAAATTGATAATAGTAATAAAATAGAACGTTGCTTAAAATTACTGCTCTATCTGAATCATCAAAGTTTAACCTTGACTAGACTATTCCTTTAATAAAGCTACCTCCAAACTTAAAGGAGCTACACACTTGTAAAAGGAAACCACAGACACATTTCCTGCTCTAGATCTGAGCACTGAGTGTTTTTGTTCTAATATGTTTCTTGAAAGGCATTTAGTGACACTTTATTTGGGTAGGACACAGATTATTATAATGGTATGCTTGCTATATTTTCTAATTTATTTGTACATTTAAACAGACTTGAAATCCCAAATTTTTCTTTCATGATTTACACAGAGCACACCATCTTTAATAACTTTCTAATTTACTTCTATTGTCTAATTTTCTTAGTTATTTTGGTATCCTTTGTTAAAAAACATACTTAGGTAAGCTTAGGAGCTGAGAGCTATCTGCTGTTTGGTGGCTGCACATATTTGACTCTTTCCATTGGCTTACTTGTGTGTTCAGCTCCCAGTAGTGCATTGCTCCTTTTTAAACAAAGAATAACAAGAGAATGAAGCAAAATTGATAATAGAATTAAATTTGGAAATCATATGAATCATGAAGGAAAAAGTTGGGTTTCATGTCTCTTTAAAAGGATCAATGTTATTGTTTAACTTATTTTTAAGAATATGAAAAATATTCTTCCGTTTACTATTACTTGATTCATGTAATACATTTATCATACCAGCCATACAATATGTATCCATTGTAAAGAGGAGATATAAATATACATTGACATATATATTAAATCAGAGCAAGCTTGTCATTTTAAAATACCTCGGTATGGGTTCAGGGGCTTTAAAGGGCCAGATTTATCATAATAAGTACATAAAACATAGCACATGTAAAACTACTCATATCTTAATGGTGGCTAAAGTTACAGAACAAATAAGAGCATTTATAGAATACAAAGCTGATGAATTCATTATACCGCTCTGTGTACAGAGGAAAAATCTTTTTACGTTGCAGATCTATCATTTGGTTGTATTTGTTGTATACAACATACGGTCTGTTTTTTGTGGATATCTGTAAATATAAAATAAATGTGTTTAGACTGCTAAGATTGTGAAGTTGTACAGTTTTTAGCCTTATCAGATCCTTATTAAAAGCACATTTTATAAAGCCTCATTTTTATAGACATGAGATACATTATGGACCAGATTAAAAGTAGCAAGCTATTTAGCACACCCGCATGAGTGGAAATTTTGTTAGAAGTAAGCTATTTATGTGCGTTGGGTATGTGCGTTGAAAGTTTGTCCCCGAGTGAAACCCGACACCAAATTCTAACCTTTGCAATATTATGTTTGTGTTAATAGAGAGCACAAAAGAAAAAACCTGCCGCTTGCTATAACTGTATATTTATTTTTATATATATATATATATATATATATATATATATATATATATATTTTCATTATATATATATATATATATATATATATATATATATATATATATATATATATATATATATATATATATATAGGGAGTGCAGAATTATTAGGCAAATGAGTATTTTGACCACATCATCCTCTTTATGCATGTTGTCTTACTCCAAGCTGTATAGGCTCGAAAGCCTACTACAAATTAAGCATATTAGGTGATGTGCATCTCTGTAATGAGAAGGGGTGTGGTCTAATGACATCAACACCCTATATCAGGTGTGCATAATTATTAGGCAACTTCCTTTCCTTTGGCAAAATGGGTCAAAAGAAGGACTTGACAGGCTCAGAAAAGTCAAAAATAGTGAGATATCTTGCAGAGGGATGCAGCACTCTTAAAATTGCAAAGCTTCTGAAGCGTGATCATCGAACAATCAAGCGTTTCATTCAAAATAGTCAACAGGGTCGCAAGAAGCGTGTGGAAAAACCAAGGCGCAAAATAACTGCCCATGAACTGAGAAAAGTCAAGCGTGTAGCTGCCAAGATGCCACTTGCCACCAGTTTGGCCATATTTCAGAGCTGCAACATCACTGGAGTGCCCAAAAGCACAAGGTGTGCAATACTCAGAGACATGGCCAAGGTAAGAAAGGCTGAAAGACGACCACCACTGAACAAGACACACAAGCTGAAACGTCAAGACTGGGCCAAGAAATATCTCAAGACTGATTTTTCTAAGGTTTTATGGACTGATGAAATGAGAGTGAGTCTTGATGGGCCAGATGGATGGGCCCGTGGCTGGATTGGTAAAGGGCAGAGAGCTACAGTCCGACTCAGACGCCAGCAAGGTGGAGGTGGAGTACTGGTTTGGGCTGGTATCATCAAAGATGAGCTTGTGGGGCCTTTTCGGGTTGAGGATGGAGTCAAGCTCAACTCCCAGTCCTACTGCCAGTTTCTGGAAGACACCTTCTTCAAGCAGTGGTACAGGAAGAAGTCTGCATCCTTCAAGAAAAACATGATTTTCATACAGGACAATGCTCCATCACACGCGTCCAAGTACTCCACAGTGTGGCTGGCAAGAAAGGGTATAAAAGAAGAAAATCTAATGACATGGCCTCCTTGTTCACCTGATCTGAACCCCATTGAGAACCTGTGGTCCATCATCAAATGTGAGATTTACAAGGAGGGAAAACAGTACACCTCTCTGAACAGTGTCTGGGAGGCTGTGGTTGCTGCTGCACGCAATGTTGATGGTGAACAGATCAAAACACTGACAGAATCCATGGATGGCAGGCTTTTGAGTGTCCTTGCAAAGAAAGGTGGCTATATTGGTCACTGATTTGTTTTTGTTTTGTTTTTGAATGTCAGAAATGTATATTTGTGAATGTTGAGATGTTATATTGGTTTCACTGGTAAAAATAAATAATTGAAATGGGTATATATTTGTTTTTTGTTAAGTTGCCTAATAATTATGCACAGTAATAGTCACCTGCACACACAGATATCCCCCTAAAATAGCTATAACTAAAAACAAACTAAAAACTACTTCCAAAACTATTCAGCTTTGATATTAATGAGTTTTTTTGGGTTCATTGAGAACATGGTTGTTGTTCAATAATAAAATTAATCCTCAAAAATACAACTTGCCTAATAATTCTGCACTCCCTGTATATATATATATATAAATATATATTTAATAAAAAACTAAATTTATGCTTACCTGATAAATTTATTTATTTATTGACACGGTGAGTCCACGAATCATCATCAATTACTGTTGGAAATATCACTCCTGGCCAGCAGGAGGAGGCAAAGATATCACTCCCCTACCCACAGTCCCCCAGTCATTTGAACAAAGGGAAATGAGAGAAAGGAAGTAACACAAGGTGCAGAGGTGCCTGAGGTTTATATAACAAGAAACTGTCTGAATACAGGGCGGGTTGTGGACTCACCGTGTCAAGAAAGAAATACATTTATCAGGTAAGCATAAATTTTGTTTTCTTTCTAATAACACGGTGAGTCCACGGATCATCATCAATTACTGTTGGGAACCAATACTCAAGCCAGAGGACACAGATGATAAGGGAGGGACAAGACAGGAACCTAAACAGAAGGCACCACTGATTGAAGAACCTTTCTCCCAAAAGAAGCCTCAGCCGAGTCAAAAGTATCAAATTTAAAGAATTTGGAAAAAGTGTTCAATGATGACCAAGTTGCAGCCTTGAAAATCTATTCCACAGAAGTTTCATTTTTGAAGGCCCAGGAAGAAGAAACAGCCCTTGTGGAATGAGCTGTGATTTTCTCAGGAGGTTGCTGTCCAGCAGTCTCATATGCCAAGTGAATAACGCTCTTCAGCCAAAGGGAAAGTGAAGTAGCCGTAGCTTTCTAACCCTTGCGTTTCCCAGAAAAGAAAACAAACAATGCAGAAGACTGACGAAAGTCCTTAGTTGCCTGCAAATAAAATTTTAGCGCTCGCACAACATCCGGATTATGCATTAAGTGTTCTTTGTGAGAAGAAGGATTAGGACACAAAGAAGGTACAACAATTTCCTGATTAATATCTTTGGGCAGGAAACCAAACTTAGTACGCAGAACCACCTTATAAAAATGAAATATAAGATAAGGGGAATCACACTGTAAAGAAGAGAGTTCAGAAACTCTCCCAGCAGAGGAAATAGCAACATGAAAATAAAAGGAAATTTATGCTTACCTGATAAATTTATTTCTTTTACGATATGACGAGTCCACGGACCACTTGTGGGATTTATCCTCCTGCTGACAGGAAGTGGCAAAGAGCACCACCTCAGAGCTGTATATATAGCTCCTCCCTTCCCTCCCAATCCAGTCATTCAACCGAAGTTAGGAAGAGAAAGGATAAGCTAAAGGTGCAGAGGTGACTGAAGTTTAATAAAAATAAATATATACCTGTCTTAAAAATGACAGGGTGGGCCATGGACTTGTCATATCGTAAAAGAAATAAATTTATCAGGTAAGCATAAATTTCCTTTTCTTTTACAAAGATATGACAAGTCCACGGATTTCATCCTTACTTGTGGGATATCAATACCAAAGCTATAGGACACTGAAGAAAGGGAGGGACAAGACAGGAACCTAAATGGAAGGCACCACTGTTTGAAGAACCTTTCTCCCAAAAACAACTTCAGAAGAAGAAAAAGTATCAAATTTGGAAAATTTGGAAAAAGAGACGACCAAGTTGCAGCCTTGCAAATCTGTTCAACAGAAGCATCATTTTTAAATGCCCACGAGGAAGCCACAGCCCTAGTAGAATGAGCCGTAATTCTTTCAGGAGGCTGCTGACCAGCAGTCTCATAAGCCAGACAGATGATACTCTTCAGCCAAAAAGAAAGAGAGGTAGCCGTAGCTTTCTGACCCCTACGCTGTCCAGAATAAACAATGAATAATGAAGATGATTGACGGAAATCTTTTAGTCGCCAGCAAGTAAAACTTCAAGGCACGGACCACGTCCAGGTTATGCAACTTACGCTCCTTCTTAGAAGAAGGATTAGGACATAATGAAGGAACAACAATTTCCTGATTAATATTCTTATTAGAAACAACCTTAGGAAGGAAACCAGGTTTGGTACGTAAAACCACCTTATCAGAATGGAAGATAAGATAAGGCGAGTCACATTGTAACGCTGAAAGCTCAGAAACTCTAAGAGCAGAAGAAATAGCAACCAAAAACAAAACTTTCCTAGATAACAACTTAATATCTATGGAATGCATGGGTTCAAACGGAACCCTTTAAAGAACATTAAGAACTAAATTCAAACTCCAGGGTGGAGCAATTGGTCTAAACACAGGCTTGATTCTGGTCAAAGCCTGACAAAAAGACTGACCGTCTGGAACATCTGCCAAATGTTTGTGTAGTAAAATCGATAAGGCAGAAATTTTTCCCTTTAAGGAACTTGCTGATAACCCCTTCTCCAATACCTCTTGGAGAAAAGATAAAATCCTGGGAATCCTAACTCTACTCCATGAGTAGCCCTTGGATTCGCACCAATAAAGATATTTACGCCATATCTTATGGTAGATCTTTCTAGTAACAGGCTTACGTGCCTGAATCAAAGTATTAATGACCGAATCAGAGAACCCCCGCTTAGATAAAATTAAGCGTTCAATCTCCAAGCAGTCAGTTGCAGAGAAACTAGATTTGGGTGTTGGAAAGGTCCCTGAATGAGAAGGTCCTGCCTCAATGGAAGCTTTCACGGTGGCAGAGAAGACATGTCCACTAGATCGGCATACCAAGTCATGCGAGGCCATGCAAGCACAATTAGAATTACTGAAGCCCTCTCCTGTTTGATCCAAGCAATCACCCGGGGCAGGAGAGCAAACGGTGGAAAAACATAAGCTAGGTTGAACGACCAAGGCACTGCCAAGGCATCTATCAGTTTGGCCTGAGGATCCCTTGACCTGGATCCGTATCTTGGGAGTTTGGCATTCTGATGAGATACCATCAGATCCAACTCCGGTCTGCCCCATCTGAGGATCAGAGTGGCAAATACCTCCAGATGGAGTTCCCATTCCCCCGGATGAAACGTCTGTCTGCTTAAAAAGTCAGCTTCCCAGTTGTCCACTCCTGAGATGTAAATTGCTGATAGACAACAAGAGTGGGCCTCCACCCACCGAATTATCTTGGATACCTCTGTCATCGCTAAGGAACTCATTGTTCCTCCCTGATGATTGATGTAAGCCACAGTCGTGATGTTGTCCGACTGAAAGTGAATGAACTTGGCCGAAGCCAACTGAGGCCATGCCTGAAGCACATTGAATATTGCTCTCAATTCCAGAACATTGATTGGAAGAAGTGACTCCGACTGAGTCCACACACCCTGAGCCTTCAGGGAATTCCAGACTGCACCCCAACCTAGAAGGCTGGTGTCCATTGTTACTATCACCAACGAGGGTCTGCTGAAGCACATCCCTTGGGACAGATGATCCTGAGACAACCACCAAAGAATAGAGTCTCTTGTCTCCTGATCCAGATTTATCTGAGGAGACAAATTTGTATATTCCCCATTCCACTGTCCAAGCATGTTCAGCTGTAGCGGTCTGAGATGAAAACAAGCAAACGGAATGATGTCCATTGCTGCCACCATCAATCCAATTACCTCCATGCACTGGGCCACTGAAGTCCAAGGATTGGACTGAAGGGCTCAGCATGTATTCAGAAACTTTAACCTTCTGACCTCTGTCAAGAAAATTTTCATGGATATGGAATCTATTAGAGTTCCCAGGAAGGGAACCTTGGTATGTGGAATTAATGAACTCTTTTCTAGATTCACCTTCCACCCGTGAGTCCTCAGAAAGGACAGGACCATGTCTGTGTGAGACTTTACCAGATGGTAAGATGAAGCCTGGATAAGAATATCATCTAGATAAGATGCCACTGCAATACACCACAGCCTGAGAACTACCAGAAGGGACCCTAGAACCTTCGTGAAGATCCGGGGTGCTGGGGCCAAACAGGTCCACGGTAGTCATATATTGACCTCCTGGATCAATGGCAGAATTGTGCGAATAGTCTCCATTTTGAAAGATGGGACTCTGAGAAACTTGTTTAGACTCTTTAGATCTAAAATGGGTCAAAACGTGCCCTCCTTCTTGGGAAAAGATTTGAGTAAAACCCCTGTCCCTGTTCCAGTCTTGGAATGGACAAATTACTCCCATAGTAGAGAGGTCTCTTACACAACGTAAGAACGCCTCTCTTTTTGTCTGATCTGCAGACAATCGTGAAAGAAGAAACCTCCCCCTTGGGAGAGAACTTTTGAATTCCAGCTGATACCCTTGGGACACAATTTCCAGTGTCCAAGGATCCTGAACATCTCTTACCCAAGCCTGGGCAAAGAGAGAAAGTCTGCCCCCTACTAGATCCGGTCCCGGATCGGGGGCAGCCCCTTCATGCTGTTTTGGTAGCAGCAGCGGGCTTCTTTAGTTGTTTACCCTTGTTCCATGCCTGGTTGGGTCTCCAGACGGGCTTGGCCTGAGCAAAATTCCCTTCCTGCTTGGCGGAAGAAGAGGGGGCTCCTTTAAAGTTCCGAAAGGAACAAAAATTATTCTGTTTACCCCTCAGTTTAGCAGTTCTATCCTGAGGTAGGAGATGACCCTTACCTCCCGTAATGTCAGAAATGATCTCTTTCAAGTCAAGCCCGAATAGGGTTTTCCCTTTGAAAGGAATAGCCAAAAGCTTAGACTTAGATGACACATCAGCAGACCAAGATTTTAACCATAACGCTCTACACGCTAAAATGGCAAATCCAGCATTCTTAGCCGCCAGCTTGGCAATCTGAAATGCGGCATCTGTAATAAAAGAATTAGCCAGCTTAAGAGCCTTAATTATGTCTAAAATATCCTCCAAAGGAGTCTCAGTCTTAAGAGACTCTTCTAAAGCATCACACCAGAAAGCCGCCGCAGTAGTAACTGGTACAATTCAGGACGTTGGTTGTAAAAGGAAACCCTGATGAATAAACAATTTCTTTAGAGGACCCTCCAATTTATTATACATAGGGTCTTTAAAATCACAACTGTCCTCAATAGGAATAGTTGTACGCTTAGCCAGGGTAGATATAGCTCATTCCACCTTAGGGACTGTTTGCCACGAGTCCCGAACAGTGTCAGATATAGGATAAGTTTTTTTTTTAATTAGGAGAGGGTGAAAACGGGATACCCGGTCTGTCCCATTCCCTCTTAATAATCTCTGAGATTCTCTTAGGAACTGGAAAAACGTCAGTGTAAGCAGGTACCTCTAATTATTTGTCCATCTTACACAATTTTTCTGGTGGGACCACAATAGGGTCACAGTCATCCAGAGTCACTAAAACCTCCCTAAGTAGCAGACGGAGGTGCTCAAGCTTAAATTTAAAGGACATGACGTCCGAGTCCGTCTGAGGTAATGCACTTCTCGAATCGGAAAGCTCCCCCTCAGACAGAAGTTCCCTGACCCCCAATTCAGATCCCTGTGAGGGTACATCGGAAATAGCTAACAACGCATCAGAAGGCTCATGCAAATTGACTTCTGTCCTACTGCGTTTATCCTGTAACACTGGCAACTTAGATAATACCTCTGTAAGGGTAGTTGACATAACTGCAGCCATATCCTGCAGAGTAAATGAATTAGACGCGGTTGAAGAACCAGGTGTCGTTTGGGTGGGCGTTAAAGGTTGTGACGCTTGGGGAGAAGTTAGCGGTATACCTTGATTCTCCTCAGACTGAGAATCATCCTTAGACACATTTTCTTTACATAAAATCTGTGCTTTACATTGTAAGGCCCTCTCAGTACACGAGGGACAAAAAGATAGAGGGGGTTCCACAGTGGCATCTAAACACATAGAACAATGAGTTTCCTCCTCAGAGTCAGACATGTTAAACAGATTAGCAATCTCAAAATTTAATCGTTTATAAAACAATCTTTTATCTCTGAATTATATTATAGCCAAAAAATAATGCAGCAAAAAAACTGTACTGCAACTTTAAATTTTAAAAGTGCAACTATTTTTCTGAGAACTTCAAAAACGGTTTTATGGCAATAAAAATTTGTTTATAAGTGTCCCAAACACTTTAACAGTATTGTATAGCTTGCATAGTATGACAGATCAATAAGATAACGTCTTTGTCAAATAAATAAAAAATAATACTTTATTAAACCTCTGCACCACGCCACAGCTCTGCTGTGGCGCCTACCTGCCCCCGGAATGAAAACAGCTGCCGTTCGAGAAGCCTGTCAGGTCCTTAGCAACTCTGGATAACATAGGCCCCACAATAGATCAAGACTCTAACGTCCACACGATCCGGTTGTGCTGCGTGTCTGAGCTCGCGAAACAAGGCCCTGCCCACCATGGGCATCATTCAAGCTCAGCAAGACCTGCATGGGTCTTAATTACAAAAACATGTCCGTTAATATAAGCCATGTGCCCTTTATAATATCAGGTACAACCTAAACACTGTACACCTACGGCCAGTGTATACATAACACCAACAACCTTAAATAGGACCTCAACTCCCAGCGTCTAAAACAAGCCCATAATAAAACAAAGAGCATTTTACCAACTTTGTCAAATAAATATAAAATAAGGGATTCCAGGTACATTAACACTTTACTCATAATGTATACTGCTTACCCCTACCCATAAGGTAAAAATGTCAGCCTGTATGTGCATCAAGTCTCCCAGAAACTAAAAGGACTGAGCATACCTCAAAGTTGCTTGTAGCAAGACATCGTTCTCCACACTGAAGATTTTCTTTCACTACCTTCAGACGCTGTGGGAACCATTATGGATCTTAGACAACCTTTCTTAAGATCATCAACATCAGTACAGAAAATCAAATGTCCCCACTCCTTTAGGAAGTAAGGAACTGACAATTTTCTCCCTGAGAAAAATAGTACTCACTGGCACCATTTTAAAATAAAAAATTCTTGATTGAAGAAAATAAAACTAACACCTCACTTTACCTCTTCCTAGTACTAACAAGGCAAAGAGAATGACTAGATTGAGAGGGAAGGGAGGAGCTATATATACAGCTCTGCTGTGGTGCTCTTTGACACTTCCTGTCAGCAGGAGGATAAATCCCACAAGTAAGGATGAAATCCGTGGACTTGTCATATCTTTGTAAAAGAAAACTTTCCAAGATAACATCTTAATATCTAAAGAATGCATTGGCTCAAACGGAGCCTGTTGTAAAACTTTAAGAACAAGGTTAAGACTCCATGGAGGAATAACAGGTTTAAACACAGGCCAAATTCTAACCAAGGCCTGACCAAACAATTGCACTTCTGGCACATCTATAACAAAATAGACAATGCCGAAATCTGACCCTTTAGAGTACTTGCCGACAAACACTTCTCCACACAATCCTGGAGAAAGGACAAAATCCTAGGAATCCTTACTCTACTCCAAGAGTATCCTTTGGATTCACACCAATACAAGTATTTATGCCAGATCTTATGGTAAATCCTGTGAGTCACAGGCTTACGAGCCTGAATCTAAGTCTCAATAACCGACTCTGAAAATCCATGCTTAGATAAAACTAAGCGTTCAATCTCCAAGCAGTCAGCTTCAGAGAAACAAGATTTGAATGAAGGAAGGGACCCTGAAATAGAAGGTCCTTCCTCAGAGGCAGTCTCCAAGGTGGAAAGGATGACATTTCTACTAGGTCTGCATACCAAATCCTGCGAGGCCATGCCAGGGCTATAAGAATTACAGACGCCCTCTCCTGCTTGATTCAAGCAATGATTCTCGGAAGGAGAGCGAATGGAGGAAACTGGTATGCTAGACTGAAGTTCTAAGGAACTGCCAGAGCATCGATCAGAAATGGCTGCTGATCTCTTGCCCTCGAGCCTTATCTTGGAAGTTTGGCATTCTGACGAGAAGCCATGAGATCCAACTCCGGCTGCCCCCATTTGAGGGTCAAGCTGGAAAACGCATCCGAATGAAGTTCCCACTCCCCGGGATGAAAAGTCTGTCTGCTCAGAAAATCCGCTTCCCAATTGTCCACTCCTGGGATGTGGATCGCAAAAAGACAGCAGTTGTGGGTCTCTGTCCACTGAATAATTCGGGCCACCTCTGTTATGGCCAAGGAACTCCGAGTCCCCCCCTGGTGGCTGATGTTGGCCATCGAGGCTATGTTGTCTGACTGGAATCTGATAAACCTAAGGCTAACTGAGGCCAGGCCAGAAGAGCATTGAAGATTGCTTTCAGCTCCAAGATGTTTATGGGCAGGACTGACTCCTTCTGGGTCCATAAGCCCTGAGCCTTCAACGAGCCCCATACTGCTCCCCAACCTAGAAGGCTGGCATCCGTGGTCACAATCACCCAGGAGGGTCTGCGGAAGCAAGTACCCTGGGAGAGATGTTCCTGAGAAAGCCACCATGGAAGAGAGTCTATTGACGCCTGATCTAGATCTACACACGGAGACAGGTCCGTATAGTCCCTGTTCCATTGTCTGAGCATGCATAACTGCAGAGGTCTGAGATGGAACTGAGCAAACGGGATGATGTCTATGGAAGCCACCATCAGACCGATTACCTCCATACATTAAGCCACTGACGGCCGTGGAGAGGACTGAAGGTCAAGACAAGAGTTGAAAATCTTTCCTTTTCTGACCTCCGTCAGAAAAATCTTTATTAACAGGCAGTCTATTATGGTCCCCAAAAAAACGACCCTTGTAGCTGGAACCAGATAACTTTTTTCCTGATTCAGATCAAAGCACAGCTTAAAGAGTCCCCAGAACCTTTGAAAACATTCTGGGAGCTGTGGCAAGGCCAAATGGAAGGGTCACGAACTGGAAATGATTGTCCAAAATGGCGAATCTCAGAAACTTGTGATGGTCCCTGTAAATGGGAACATGAAGGTATGCATCCTTTAGGTCTATGGTGGTCATGAACTGACCCTCTTTTACCAATGGAAGAATGAGCGTATAGTAACCATCTTGAAGGATGGCACTCTGAGAAACTTGTTTAAACATTTTAGATCTAGCATTGGTCAAAAAGTTCCCTCTTTTTTGGGAACTACGAACAGATTCAAGTAAAATCCCAGACCCCTTTCCTGAAAGGGAACTGGAACTATTACCTCAGGGGTGGCAAGGTCCTTGACTAAATGTTAATAGCTTTGCTTTGGTGCTCTTTGCCTCCTCCTGCTGGCCAGGAGTGATATTCCCAACAGTAAATGATGATGATCCGTGGACTCGCCGTGTCATTAGAAAGAAATTAATTTTATTCTATGTAAAGAACATTGGAATGTAAAATATGCGTATCTCGTTTTATATTTTTCGATTTTGGTGACCGATTAGCACACATGAAGAACTGCTAACCACAGTGCTCATTTTTAAATATTACATATCATTTTTTAATAATAATTATTAAAAATGATTATACATACTGCAAAAAATATAGCTATATTCTATGGATTATTTAGAATATTCTACTGTATGAAAAATCATTTTAAGTAATTTATATTAATATTTTTAAACATTTTATATGTAATATTTAAAGCACGTGCATAGAGGTAAGCAATTCTTCACGTGCACTAACCCAACACTGCGTTAGACCTAAAGTGCAAAACACAAAGCACGATACGCATATTTTATATTCCTATGTTCTTTACATATAAATAAATTACATTTGTATGATTAAATATAGATTTTTATATATGTATGTGATAATGTTAAAGTGATGATAAATCCTAGCATTTTGAAATGCTAGAATTTAGCAATGCTATAAATAAAGGCGACTTTCAGTCATGAAGCATAAAAAACTTTGTGCTGATAGTTCCTTTATTTGCCTGCAGTTTATGCCGAGCTGAGCGGCACCCCAAGCCTGTGACAAAACACTATTTTCATAATGAGGTGATGTTTCCACCCCTAAGCATGTTAGCCACCCGGCATAATGCCAACTGGCAATCACAGCAATTGGCTAAGAAGTAGAAATGTCACCTCATTGAAAAAATATTGTTTTGCTTTCGGCGGCCAGAGCTGCTCAGCTCGGCATAAACCGCAGGCAAATAAGGGAACATGCTTCCCCTGACTTTCAGTCATAAAGTATCAAAAAAACGTCATGTTTAAAGTTCCCTTATTTGCCTGCGGTTTATGCCGAGCTGAGCAGCTCTGGCCGCCCAAAGCGCTGGTAAATCCTAGTGTTTAAAAAAATGCTAGGATTTGCCATCATTTTAAAGTAAAATAGACAAAAAGTAAATTGGACAGAAAAGAAGCTACTTCCAGGTGGTAATCAGGCCACAGAAAAAGCCACTGAGCTGTTGTTCCTTCCTGGCAGACTGCTTCTCTTTCTATTTGTATTATGACCTGGGGGAAAATCTCCCTAAGGGTGATGGGGGAAACCAGACGTAGACTCCTTGCCCATTGTGCTTAGAGGTATATTGCTGCACCTCACTGATGAGGCCCAAAGGAGGCCGAAACGATCTGCTGGGTTTGGCGTTTTCCTTGTTCCGAGAAAAATTGCCTGGTGTTTCGGGGCTGGACTGACCTTGTTAGGAGGGATCAGACTGATATACTTCAGGAAAGTTTTCCTCTCTGAAAATCAAAATTGGAGAAAAAGAAGCTACTTCCTGGTGGTAACCAGGCCATTAGAACAAGTCACTGAGCTGCTGTTCATTCCTTGCAGACTGCTTCTCTTTCTGTTTGTATGTGTATTATTACCCCTGGGGAAAGTCTCCCTAAGGGTGATGGGGACTACTTGCAAATGTGCTTAGAGGGATATGGCTCCACCTTACTGATGATGCCCAAAGGAGCATTGGTCTTATAAGTGTATATATGAGCGTAATAGTTTATTTTAATATGTTTTTGATGTGTTTTGTGAAAAAAATCTTTTTAATCCTTGCACTTTTCTTCAGGTCTCAAGTTGCGCTAAATATTCTAGCACAGTTTGGTCTTTTGTTCGAGTGCAACCTGTATTTTTTAACTTGTAATATGCTTGCTAATTAGCTGTGGGCGTGATATCAATTGAAAGTATAGGTTGCACTAGAGCACCGGTTCTCAAACTGTGGGACCGCCTCCCAAGGGGGGCGCCAGAGCAATTAAGGGGATGTGCGGGAAAGGAGGAGAAAAAGTTTCTTTTTTTGTACTGCTCCACTGAGCTCGCAGCACACCTGCCAGACTGAGGAGACTGCTGCGTTTGAAGTCAGAACCAGACTGACACATAGGGGTAGATTTATCAAGCAATCTACCCCCATAGTTTCAGGTTCCCCTGAAATGTAACTTAAGAAGCATGCTTCTTAACTCGTCCGCCACTTCTGAGGTGGCAGACAGCAATCATCCTGATTGGATACGATCGGGATGATTGACACCCCCCTGCTAGTGGCCGATTGGCCGTGAATGTGCAGGGGACGGCATTAAGTACAAACGGTCACATGGACGGAGGGAGACATTTCTTATTAATGATTCCAATGTCTGGCATGTCTCACAATTATATTAATTTTAAAAATAACATGTTTAGGTGTGCGTGTATGTATGAGTTTGTGTTTGTATGAGTGTATGTATGAGTTTGTGTATGTATGTGTGTGTATGTATGTGTGTGTGTATATATGTGTGTGTGTGTATGTATGAGTTTGTGTTTGTATATGAGGCTTTGATATGTATCCATTAACATCTGAACTTCTTTCCTGTTTGTAAGTCCATAGTAAATTTAATAACATTTATTGCGGCGGGTTGGGGGGTTTCATCTTGAAAATTTTGCTAAAGGGGAGGCCCACTCTCTAAGACTTTGATAACCTCTGCGCTAGATTAATGTCAGCCAAGCTAACCATTATCTGGTAAATGGGATTTACCATAGTCTTCTAATATGTTTTGTGTAAATGTTTGAGCAGTCTAGCGATATTACTTATCTTGACTCATTTTTATAATCAATATTGAGGCATCACTGCAATACCTTTTTTAACCACAGATGCAGAGAGGGTCACTCTGTGACCCTCTTTGCATCGACCAGCGATGGTGCCGATCATTGGTGGGTGGGAGCAATTGCAGGGAGGTGGGTGGGCGGCTCATCACTGGCGGATATACACCAGAGGGGGGAGGGATCGGGTGCAGGGGCGCTGGAAGCATGAACGGGGGCGTGCACGGTGGCGAGGCGGGTGCGCGCATGGGGGCGGAAACAGGTGGGACCTCTACATTATGGAAAATATAGAGGGTAATAAATGCAGGGAGAGGACAGTATTGCAGTAATGCCTCGATGTTTAGCAGAATAGGTTTGCTCTGATCTTTCCTTGGGTCTAGCCGTAGCCCACGTCAGTCTCTTTAGTAGGGCAGGGTTGGCTTTTAAGGAATTGGAAACTTGTGAGGTACAATCCTCACTGCGCTTTCTCAAACAGTTTTGCTGCCCTATTCAGAAAGCCTGAGTAAGCTTATTAGGTTATTGTAGGGTTACTTCTTTTGTTCCTTAGCTCTGCTCTGGCTGATAAGGGTGCGGCACACGTTTTCTTCAGGGCCCTGGGGTGACCACTAAAATCACACACACATGCAACTGAGTGTTTTCACAAAAGTCCCGTTTATTTGAAGAACACACAAAGAATTTATAGTGATGTATACGTCATACATGAGGTCACAGGAAATATATAAAAAACGTAGTTAACTTCACATCTGCATAAGGGGCCCACAGGAAATAAGAATGTTGTTATAGCACATAACAGAATATGCCCATATCCATTTGTAGAGAGGAACTTATATTAGAAACATATGTTACAACTTATACAGAAAGAAACTTGTGGAATGCTGCTTTATAAACATTTGATACTAGATTTAAAGTTACCCTCAATATGCTTAATATGTGAGATTCAAATTACCCATATAACATAATATATATAATATATATATATATATATACACACATATACACACATATATATATATATATATATATATATATATATATACACATATACATACATACACATACATACATACCCATCATTCCCCTCTTTGATCACATCATGATCACATAATCTGTAATGTTCCTACAATATAAACTATCTGGGTCTACCTCTAATTAAATTTTGCAGTTGAACTTTTTCTGCATCTTGTATCATACCTGATATTTTCTTTCCTAAAGTACAAGACATGTAACAGTTAAACAATGTTAATAATAGTAAACAAATAGGTGTAAAGTGTTCAACATCTTCAGGTGAGTAATAACATGCTGTTATTAATACTATTGGGATATACACAAAGATCAATATCTCCATTAGGAAAAGGAAGATCTTGCAGAAATGTCTTGGATCCATGATTGAGATCGTCATCCTGGTCTTTGTGAGGAGTGATCGATACCTTATCACCCACTTCTCCTTTGTGAGGGGTGACCGATAGCTTGTCACCCGCTTCTCCTCTCTTTGGACAGAGTTTCACTCGTGAAGCGTGTATCCAGATGTCCTTGTCGTCAGTCAGTACGGCAGTCCTGGTTACAGCGATCACAGTGACTGTCTTGCTGAATGGGAAACCTCCTTTCTTTGCTTTATTCAGCTGGTGAATGCAGACCAGATCTCCAGGCTTGAAAGAATGGGTTGGTTCCTGTGAGGGAAGAGGTAGACGGGAAGACACATCACCATAGATGCCATTCAATTTATCAATCAATTGTTTTACATATTGTTCCTTAATACAATCTAAATCACCATTTTTAATGATAAGTGGGCCTTTTACCCATGGAGTCGGTAATGGTCTACCCATTAGGACCTCAAATGGAGACAACCTGGTTGTCCTATTTGGGGTCATTCTGATTTCTGCTAAAATCGCAGGTAAATAGTTTTGCCATTTAACCCATGTACCTGCTGTTGCCTTTAAAAGTTTTTCCTTGATATTGCGATTCATTCTTTCTACAATCCCTGAGCTTTGAGGATGGTAGGGAATGTGAAAGTTCCAATTAATCTGTAACCATTCTACTAACTCATGTGTGATTTTACTAATGAACGCTGGACTGTTATCAGAATTAATCTGAAGCGGACAACCAAATCTGGGAATTATTTCAGTGGCTAAAATTTTAGCGACTGTTTTTGCATCTTCCCTCTGGGTAACAAAAGCTCTTGGCCACTTAGAAAATTGGTCAACTATTACAAGCAGATATAATTGTTTAGTGCCAGTTTTTGGAATATGTGTAAAATCAATTTGTAGATGTGTGAATGGGGCTCTAGGTGGGGGTAAGTGGTCATGCTGGGCTTTATTGGTGATGGTTGCATTGGTCTGTAAGCAATATACACATCTATTAATATATGCCTTGCAATGATCACCTATACCTCTAATGTAGAAAGATTGCTTCAACAAGTTAGTTGTTGGTTTTATACCTAGGTGTCCAACACCATGGGCTTGTGCTATAAAGAGTGGTGCACTGCTTTCCGGTATGCCCACCTTCCCCTCTTTAGAAAACAAACCATTCTCATCTAAAGTTAACCCATTAGTAGTCCAGAAAGATATGTCACTAGGAGTGGCATGTCCCTGGAGTTCAAGAAGCATATGGTCTGTAGGACATGAAGGTGGGGCTAAAACAGCATACATACGGATGGTGGATCCGGGTGTATGAGAAACATAAGCAGCCTCTTTAGCAATTTTATCTGCAAGTGCATTACCCAAGGAAATAGGGTCAGACTTGTATGTATGTGCACGGCAATGTATGATCGCTATGTCCTTTGGGAGTTGTATGGCCTCTAAAAGTTCATTAATCAGGTCTGTATGAGAGATGGTCTTGCCATCTGCTGAAACAAAACCACGTTGTTTCCATATCATACCAAAATCGTGCACAACCCCAAAAGCATAGCGAGAGTCAGTGTAAATGTTAACAGATTTATTTTCAAACAATTTACATGCTTTTGTAAGTGCTATTAATTCTGCAGCTTGTGCAGAAGGATAAGGAATGGGGCCTGCATCTAGAACAATGTCTGGTAGTTGCACAACGACATAGCCTGTCTTATAAATACCATCACTAGGTCAGGAACAAGAACCATCAACAAACACATTATCAGCATGGTCAAAAGGTTTATCCATCAAGTCAGGTCTTGGTGTGGTAATGTGGTGTATTACCTCTATACAATCATGATCTGTTGGAAAGTCTGGTGATCCTGTAAGTAAGGCACTAAGTATTTGAGTTGGCCCTGAGGATACACTACTATATTTAATAGTCAGATTTGTATTATTCAGTAATATACATTCATAACCAGAAAGTCTTTGAGAAGTCATGTGTTGGGTAGTGACATTTTTTACAAGATGTAAAACTTGGTGACTAGTGTGTAGTACTATTGGATGGCCTAATGTGATTGTTTCAACCATCTCTACAGCCATGGCGCAAGCCGCCAATGCTCGGAGACACGCCGGCATCCCTTGTACCGGTATTGGAACTACTTTGGAAAAGAAAGCTACGGGACGCATATTGCCTCCACCATGCTCTTGGGCACAGACAGCAGCCATGGTTTTACAATTGTCCCTCGCATACAAGTGAAATGGTTTACAATAATCAGGTAGTCCTAAAGCAGGGGCACTAATAATGCTAGTCTTCAGAGCTATGTAGGATTTAGTCATGTCTGTGGTCCATTGTATATGTTCAGGGCTATCCCCTTTTGTGGCTTGCCTTAGAATGGAATCATGATGGGAGCACTCAGGAATCCATTGTCTGCAATAATTAATCATACCTAGAAAAGTGAGCATGTCCTTTCTAGTAACTGGCTTTGGAATCTGTTGAATCGCTTGGATTCGTTTGGGACTAATGGACCGGTGGCCTTGGGAAAGCACAAAACCAAGGTAATCCACTTTTGTCACTCCTACTTGTAGCTTATGTTTTGCTATTTTATGACCTTCAGCAGCAAGGTGTTTTAACAGACTTATTGTATCTACTGTATTAGCCTCCTCGTTAGGACTACACAACAGTAGGTCATCGACTTACTGAAGGAGGACGGAACCTTGGCTGGGAGTCCATGACCGCAAGGTACGTTGGAGCACCAGCGAGTAGACCGCAGGTGAGGCCACATAGCCTTGAGGGGGGCGTGTCCAGGTAAGCTGACGCCCATCATAATAAAAAGCCATAAGTAGCTGTGTCTCAGGGTCCAATCGGACTGAAAAAATTGCGTTAGCTAAATCAATGACTGTAAATATACAGGCGTCATGTGGAATGGCTGTGAGTAAGGTTGTAACATCTGGGACTATTGGGGCAATTGGGATTACTATTTCATTAATTGCCCTTAGGTCTTGTACTAACCTATATTCATTGTCTTTCTTTGGGATCGGATTTATGGGGGTATTATAGGGAGAAACTACTGGACGGAGGATTCCTTGTTTAAGGAATTCCTCTATCATGGGTCTTATCCCTTCTTTCTTTTCTCTAGACAATGGATATTGTTTAATAAACACTGGAGTAGTATTAGGTTTTAATCTGGCTTTATATGGGGTACACTGAACTAAACCAACGTCAGGTTTTGAAGATGCCCATACAGAGGATGGGACATCTGTCAATATGTCATTAAAAAAACACAGGTTAGTGGACCCTAGACTCACGTCTAACCCACCCTGTCTAGTGACAGCTACTTTCAAACCAAGGGGACCCATAAGATCACGACCCAAAAGGTTAAGGGGACACCCAGTTATAATACGAAATGGGTGCAAAAGTTGTTGGCCAGTACAGGGTACCCTAACTTCAAGTGGCGGTATGATGCGAGTCTGAGTCAGCACTCCATTAATCCCTAGAGAAGGTTCAGATTTTCCAGTAATGCCATCATACATATCTGAGCATAAGGCAGAGCATGTAGCTCCTGTGTCTACTAGAAATGGTAGGGGTTCTCCCTCTACTTCTAGGACTAAGTACGGTTGCTCATGATAACTTGTTGACACCACTGGAAAAATTGGAGTGCTACCTTCTAGGCACCCCTATGGCCATTGTATGTTGTGTTTGGGTGCCTCCATCGGTGCAGGGGCTATGTAAGGCTGTCTGTTATACTGTCTGGGATTGTAAGGGGGGCCAGAATTATTAGGGGGTTTTGGGCATTCATTTTTCCAATGTCCCTGTTCCCCACAGTTAAAACATTGTGTTCTGTTTGAAGTATAATTCCCTCTAGCTCTTCCTCTAGCTCTCCCTCTACATCTCACATACATTCTATTACTCCCTGTATTATCCCTTTCCCTGGCCTGGAATGGATCAAAATGTTGTAAACTCTGCTTTTGATAAAAAGCAGCGTTTTTTCCCTCTAATTTCCTGATGTCAAAACAACCTGCCCCTTCTTTTTCATGAATTCTTTTCAAGAATTCTGCTGGAGTCAACTCTGGCCAATCAGAGACAAGTTGTTTCACCAACAAAGAAAGCTGAGGTTGCATATTACTAATGCAAGTCTGGACCTTCAGAGAGCCCATTGCATCTCCTGATTCCATTCCAGCCTCTTCCTTCCAGCATTTATAAAAACGCTTAACAAATTCTACTACTGTTTCCTTTGTATTCTGTTTGCACGCTAGTGCACTTGACATACTTTGTTTATCCTTCCATATTCTATGCATTTCTATACTTAATTCTGTCCACATTTCATCAAGTCCTTCACGTGTGTTTAGGGCATAGTTAATTGTTGGATCTCGACTCAATTTACTAATACTCTTTACATTACCCCACTCCCAACCTGATTCAGGGTCATAGTCTAGAAGTGCATCAATAATAATTCTTATGTCTGTCTGTGTCATGTTTTGTCCTTGTAACATTCTTTTTAAATACATAATAAAAGCTGATGGATGTTGACGGGGGTTTGGGGCTCCCTTGGTAATTTCCCTTAATTCACCCGGGGACAAAGGTTTAATAATTAATTGGTCTCCCACAGTAAGAAATGGCATACTAGCTTCTGGTACAGCTGCCTCCTCCTCCTCTACTTCTTCATTCCCTCTTTTATATTGTGGGGTTATTGTAGGGGGGTAGGAAGGTGTTACTGGTTCAACCTTAATCGGGGGTTTGGGCATAATTGGGGGTTTAGTGACCTGGTATCGGGGAGTTACAGAAGGTCCTGGCAAGGTCCATTCCTGGGGTACCTGAGCAGAGGCAATAGCAATAGTCTCTAGATCTATGTCACTAGGGGATGGGAGGCTAGGATATAGTCTGTTATATGATGGCAAAGGTAGGTGAGGGGCATTATATGGGGCAGGGGGGGGTGAATATGCTTTCTGTTTTTGCTTCTCACTTTTACCCTTCTTTTTATTCCCATCTATATCAATATATCGCCAGTATGGAGCAACAGTCAGCCAATTTTCCCCACCCTTTTTCATATAATCCATATTCCATCTTGGATCACCTTTACACCATGGAAATGCCTCTTCATCACCTAGACACAACCCTTTTACCATATTCATATGAAATTTATCATTATCCCCCTCTCTGGGGAATGGATCAGAGCTTCTCATAGCTTCTGTCCAATCTGCCATATTCTCTCACATAATCTTTACATTTTTCTCCTTGCATAGGTGATGGAAATTGTTTAGACTGGGATTTGCCCATTCTCAACTCCTAACTTATCTTTTAAAACATTTACAACAAAATATAATACAATACAAAAAAAATAAATAAATAATAAAAAATAATAAAAATAAAAAAATACAATACCTTTAAGAGCAATTAATTATTGAATCTTTTTGCAAAAAACACATTAACTAGAATGGTTGTACTCCGTTACCAGTTATTGTGCTTAATGCTTAAGTTTACAACAAGAGAAAGAAAAAAAATATCACTATGCTGATCCTTTCAGTAGTTTCTGGCATTAATTATCTCTAGGTCAAAGGTCACCCTTCACCAGAAAAAATGTAGCCTTTTAACTAACATTCAGAAACAGCAATACATATAAGCAACAGTTTACTTTCTTAATACTTTAAACAATAAGCAGTATTTTACTTCCTTAACACTTTATACAAATAAACAGTATTTTGCCATACAGCATATTTAAAAACAAGCAGCATAAGAATTCATATAAACAATGCAGTATTTATCTTATAACTTTAAAGCAATGTTAGCCATACATCAATATTTCAATAGCAAGCAGCAAGAAAATGTGTGGTTTGACCCTTCAGCCAGACTTTATATAATCTGATTTCTACCAAAGAAATCTTATTCCCTTTATATTTTTTTATTTTTTTTTAATCAAAGATTTGATTAGAATCTACCAAAGATTCATATATATATTTTAACTGATTTTTACCAAAAAAATCTACTATTCCTCTTTTAGAATCTACCAAAGATTCACATATATATATATTCCCCAACTATTCCTATGTAAAATGAAACTTAAGGGGTCTCGTGGTAATAGAAAAAAGGTCAGAATAAAAAGACTCTTTGTTCAGCTCACCTTCCGAGAGTTCCCTGTTTCATCCCACTTCTGACGCCAGTTTTGTAGGGTTACTTCTTTTGTTCCTTAGCTCTGCTCTGGCTGATAAGGGTGCGGCACACGTTTTCTTCAGGGCCCTGGGGTGACCACTAAAATCACACACACATGCAACTGAGTGTTTTCACAAAAGTCCCGTTTATTTGAAGAACACACAAAGAATTTATAGTGATGTATACGTCATACATGAGGTCACAGGAAATATATAAAAACGTAGTTAACTTCACATCTGCATAAGGGGCCCACAGGAAATAAGAATGTTGTTATAGCACATAACAGAATATGCCCATATCCATTTGTAGAGAGGAACTTATATTAGAAACATATGTTACAACTTATACAGAAAGAAACTTGTGGAATGCTGCTTTATAAACATTTGATACTAGATCTAAAGTTACCCTCATTATGCTTAATATGTGAGATTCAAATTACCCATATAACATAATATATATAATATATATATATATATATACACACATATACACACATATATATATATATATATATATATATATATATATATATATATACATATACATACATACATACACATACATACATACCCATCAGTTATTTCTTTTTCCACAGGTCCATGTGAGGAATGGCATCCTCTCCAACAAGGTGAGCTGTCCTTCTGCTGGTGTAAGGGATACTGTGCCTTTAATTCATTCTACCTGTTAATTGGGTAAATCCCCTTTAAATAGCAAGAACAACTAAGCATCATTGCTTAGTTATTCTAATTTGTTTCTACGAACACTTGAGTGCCAAGCCTCTTTTCCAAGTTCAGTAAGCTGAATCTCTCATCTCTGCACGACTAAGCTGTGTCATTACCAGCTCCACTACAGGACAGGATTCCTCACTTACCTTCCTTCAACTTACTGGAGATTGAGTATTTCGACCTGGCAAGCTGTACTTTACTCCTAATCCTTAAACAGCAAGTATTTACATTTTACTTTGTTTATTGCCTTCCATGCAGTATTGAACTACATTTCCCAGAAGGCCTCTGGACTAAAACCGGAACTTCCTGTTAAACACAAACCAGTGTCTCACAGCACAGCTCAATACCAGAGTGCTGACAGGTAAAAGGGATAACTCTCTGCTGGGGAATAAGGTATCAAATTGAGACATTAACAACTATCTTTGCCTAATACATTTCTGGGAAACTGAAAGCATTTCAACATCTCTGCTTTATCGATGTATTGTGGAACTGTTTAATAAGACTACTAAACCTTTATACTTTATAATATTCTGTGATAATCAAACAATATATCTGCTTATAATTGTTCTCCTCAGTTGTTTTTCACAAAAGGATAGCTAAGTTAAATTTCCTTTCATTCCTGATATTTGATACTCTGAATTCCACATCTATTTGCCATTTCTTTTTCTTTAATAAACTCTATCAGAACCACATTAGTTTTGGTTCTTATGGCACAATCATTCTATATTAACTCACTGCTGTATCAGATTGCCTTAAAGAAATTGGGTACTCATTACTAGCAGTGATACAAACATATTATAATATCTGTATTTTGTGTTCCTTTATTGGATATTCCTTACATAATAACTAAGCCTAAAAGATGGAACTGGAACCAACAGATATCCCACAAATCGTTTATAACCTATCACAGAAAGTTGATCAACTTGCACAAGCAGTCCATGATGTGCAAATTGAGAATCAATCTTTAAGAGCTATTTTAAGGGATTCTATAAGTCTTAGATCAACACAACAGGAGAATACCCCAGAACCCCAGGTTATGTTACCAGAACCCTTTTCTGGAAACCGTAAACTCTATAGACAGTTTAAAAATTCCTGTCAACTCTTGTTTCAATTAAAACCCAGAACATACCTAACTGAGAGGGTTAAGGTTCTGAGTATTATTTCATTCATGAAAGGTGAACCCCGCTCTTGGGCGGATAATCTATGTGAGACAGAAGATCCACTATTGGGTTCACTAGAAGAATTATTTTGAAGCTCTTGATAACCTATATCAAGATAAAGATGTACAATTAACTGCAGAATCCTCCATGAGGAATCTTAAACAGGGTAAGAGGCCAGTCGAGGACTATGTCGCTGACTTTAAGCTATATGCATCTGACTCCCAATGGAGCCAAGTTGCACTTCACAACCAGTTCAGACTTGGTCTTGCTGATAGTCTCAAGGATGAGCTTGCCAGAGTTGAATGACCTAAATCTCTAGAAGCATTAATGAGAACAGCCACACTGTTAGATCGCAGACTACGTGAAAGACGTGCTGAACGATTTAACTCTGATATTCGTCCGAAAGTTTATTCAGGACAAAGCTCACGTGACCTACCTACAACCTCAAAAGCGGCTGAACAACCTATGGAGATAGGCATAGCACGAGGACCGCTCACACCTGAAGAAAGACTTCGACGTAGGATTAAATCCTTATGTATGTACTGTGCCAACCCACAACATACCATCCATGATTGTCCTATCCTCCAAAAGAATAAACGCAGTAAGTCTGGTTATACTTGTACTACAATATTGACTGTACATAACCCAGCTTATTTCACTCTATCCCTCACTCTACAGTGGGATCAAAGACATCTGACGATTGACGGGATTATAGATTCAGGAGCCTACGGCAACTTTATTGATTTGCAAATTGTTAAATCTAATAAAATCCCCCTTATTCGCAAAACAAAACCTATCTGTGTCCGTGTGATTGATGGTTCACCCATAACTACAGGTCCTGTTACACATCAAACCATACCCATTCACATGTCCTCATTTGGTCATAGCGAATTCATTTCATTTGATGTTTTACCCTCTCCAAACTATCCTGTAGTATTAGGAATTAACTGGTTGCAACAACACAATCCACTTATACAATGGTTACCTGCACATATTAAGTTTAACTCACAATTCTGTATTGAACATTGCACCAATAACCAAACTTGTCTAAATATTGAGTCATCAGAATCTCCAATTCCTACGGAGTATTCTAACTTCAAGGATGTATTTAGCAAGACTGAAGCTGAAAACCTACCACCACATAGACAGTACGACTGTCCCATCGATTTACAGCCCGGAGCAGCCATCCCATATGGACACCTTTATCCACTCAGTTAGCTGGAACTTGAGCATCTCAAGGCTTACCTGGAAGAAAACCTCAGGAAGGGGTTTATTAGACCATCTACTTCCCCAGCAGGAGCTGGCATTTTCTTCGTGCGCAATAAGGATTCATCTATCAGACCTATCATCGATTACCGACAATTAAATAAAGTAACGATCAAGAATCGCTATCTGCTACCGCTTATACCAGAGCTCATTGAGCGTCTGTCAGAAGCCACCATATACACCAAATTGGATTTAAGAGGAGCCTACAACCTCATCAGGATTAAAGAAGGGCATGAGTGGCTAACTGCTTTTAGAACCCGATATGGCTTATATGAATACCTTGTTATGCCATTTGGGTTGTGTAACGCCCCTGCCACATTTCAGCACTTTATTAATGATATTTTTCACGATCTCTTGGATACTAGTGTTGTTATATACTTGGACGACATCTTAATTTATTCAAAGAATTATACTGATCACGTAGATCATGTAACAGAAGTACTCCGACGATTAAGATTACACAAACTATATGCGAAACCTGAAAAATGTTTGTTCCATACTGGCAAAGTAACTTTCCTGGGATATAATTTATCCCCAACAGGCATTGAAATGCAACAAGAAAAGGTTGAGGCTGTTTCCAATTGGGAAATACCTAAGACCAGGAAAGACCTTCAGAGATTCCTGGGTTTCTCAAATTATTATAGGAAGTTTATTAGAGATTTCTCAAAAGTTGCTAAACCTCTAACAAAGTTGACTAGTATATCTATTCCATTTCAATGGACTTCAGAAGCTGATGTAGCGTTTAACACCTTAAAAAGCCTTTTTACTACAGCACCTATTCTGACATTTCCAAATCCTTCATTCTACTATATCTTAGAAGTCGATTCCTCTGACTTCGCAATTGGGGCTGTATTATCCCAACAAAAGGATCTCATTAGTCCCTTACACCCCATCTCTTATTATTCCAAAGTTATGACACCAGCAGAGAGGAATTATCTGATCGGAGACAAAGAACTTCTTGCTATAAAACAGGCTCTTGAATACTGGAGACATCTTTTAGAAGGAACAATACACCCTATCAAGATTTACACTGACCATAAAAACCTCCAATATTTACAATCAAACAAAACATTATCCGCAAGACAAGTTCATTGGAGCCTCTACTTTTCTAGATTCTCTTTTAACATTATTTATAGACCAGCGAATAGAAATGGGAAGGCGGACGCGCTTTCAAGGTTACCTCAGAAACCTGAACCCCAAAACTATCCAACGGAGATTATTCCTAAACACCATTTCATTGGTCTCACTGACACCTTTATGTCAGAACTAAAAAGGCATACCAGTCAAGAGACCGAACAAGATCACTCAACACATCAAATCAAGTCTGGGATTTACTATCACAAAGGGAGGATCTATGTACCTGTTTCACTGAGAACAAAACTTCTACAGAGCCATCATGATACTCCCCTTTCGGGACACCCTGGAATCCAACGTACTCTACAGTTACTCAAAAGGTCTTTTTGGTGGCCAAAGATAAGAGAGAGCGTTCAACAACACATTCAAACTTGCATTATATGCAACACATCCAAACCAGAGAGAAAACCTCCGTATGGGTTACTCATGTCACTCCCTATACCCACCAAACCATGGCAACATCTATCGATGGACTTTATCGTTGACTTACCTCCATCAAAAAATCAAACTACGATTTTTGTGGTAGTAGACATTTTCACAAAAATGGCCCATTTCCTACCTTTCCACAAATTGCCAACATCCGCTGAAACATCTCAATTGTTCTTAGACAACATAGTAAAACTTCACGGAATACCTTCTATCCTCACAACAGATAGAGGAACACAGTTCACCTCTAGGTTTTGGTCAAAATTATGTGATCTCACTCAAATAGATCATAGAGTTTCTACCTCATTCCATCCACAAACAAATGGCCAGGCAGAACGCGTGAATCAGTGGTTGGAACAATACATAAGATGCTTTTGTTCCTTCCATCAAAACAATTGGGTTGACTTCATATCTACCGCTGAGTTCACTTACAATAACTCTATTAATTCATCAACAAAACTCACACCATTTTTTGCTAACTATGGATATCATCCCACCTTTCTACTGGACTCAAATGACGACTTAAATTTTCCTATGGTGGATGACTTACACAATTCACTAGTTGATAATTTCAACTTCATTCACCAGAATATCGAGGACTCGCAAGCTGCACAAAAAAAGTTTTATAATTTACGCAGAAGATCCCCTCCAAATTACTCCATCGGAGAGAAGGTTTGGTTGTCCACAAAAAACCTGAAGCTACAATTACCCAGTAAAAAGTTGGCAAGTCTTTTCATCGGTCCATATCGCATTAAAGGTATAGTTAATCAAAATGCTGTCACTCTCGAACTTCCTGATAGCCTTCGTATTCACCCAACTGTACATGTGTCACTTCTAAAGCCTTATATGGAGCAGAGGGATACCACCATTTTACTACCTCCTCCTCCACTCCTCCTCGACCCAGATGAGTTCGAAGTTCAATCCATTCTGGACTGCAGATTGCGTCAGGGTACCTTACAATATCTTATTCGGTGGAAGAATTTCTCTTCCGATGAGGATTCTTGGGAACCTGCTTCTAATATCAATACTCCCAGGTTGATCTCTTCTTTTCATCGCCGTCACCCCGACAGACCTCATCCAACCGCTGTGGAACAGCGTCCTTGAGTGGGGGGTCCTGTAAAGGATACTGTGCCTTTAATTCATTCTACCTGTTAATTGGGTAAATCCCCTTTAAATAGCAAGAACAACTAAGCATCATTGCTTAGTTATTCTAATTCGTTTCTACGAACACCTGAGTGCCAAGCCTCTTTTCCAAGTTCAGTAAGCTGAATCTCTCATCTCTGCACGACTAAGCTGTGTCATTACCAGCTCCACTACAGGACAGGATTCCTCACTTACCTTCCTTCAACTTACTGGAGATTGAGTATTTCGACCTGGCAAGCTGTACTTTACTCCTAATCCTTAAACAGCAAGTATTTACATTTTACTTTGTTTATTGCCTTCCATGCAGTATTGAACTACATTTCCCAGAAGGCCTCTGGACTAAAACCGGAACTTCCTGTTAAACACAAACCAGTGTCTCACAGCACAGCTCAATACCAGAGTGCTGACAGGTAAAAGGGATAACTCTCTGCTGGGGAATAAGGTATCAAATTGAGACATTAACAACTATCTTTGCCTAATACATTTCTGGGAAACTGAAAGCATTTCAACATCTCTGCTTTATCGATGTATTGTGGAACTGTTTAATAAGACTACTAAACCTTTATACTTTATAATATTCTGTGATAATCAAACAATATATCTGCTTATAATTGTTCTCCTCAGTTGTTTTTCACAAAAGGATAGCTAAGTTAAATTTCCTTTCATTCCTGATATTTGATACTCTGAATTCCACATCTATTTGCCATTTCTTTTTCTTTAATAAACTCTATCAGAACCACATTAGTTTTGGTTCTTATGACACAATCATTCTATATTAACTCACTGCTGTATCAGATTGCCTTAAAGAAATTGGGTACTCATTACTAGCAGTGATACAAACATATTATAATATCTGTATTTTGTGTTCCTTTATTGGATATTCCTTACAGCTGGACAGACTGACATTCAGGTAAGTGCCAAGAAGATATTTTCTTTCATTAAGAGGGAAAATTTGGCACTTCAGCAGTTTGATGCAGTATGGGGACGTGGTATCATTGACCCTATTGAGGGTTAATTATATGGGCAGATAAGCAGGCACTGTGGATGATGAGGAGGTGTTATTCACTTTTTATTGGTGGCTCAGTGTCCTAAGCTCCGGTTTAGACCCGGTCAAGGACTATGTAAGGTACTGGTGTTGTTATTAATGTACATGTTTAATACGGCCATGCTTTTTCTAAAAGTTTTTCTTCTGTCTTAATGGAACCCGGGACCGCCCCTGATTACAGGAGAGGCGGTTCCTTTACAGAGGCGGCAGACAGTTTAAGGCACGCTTTTCGGACTCGCTTCCTGTGAGTTCAGGAGTGGTGACGCTGGTTATTTTCGGCTGCTCTGCTTTAGAAAAGATCTCAGCCGACTTATCACAATGCTAGAGTAAAGCCGGATCGTTGTGTTCTAGAATTGATCTCAGTCAGCAGGACAGGTAGGCACCTCAGCAACATAGCTGAGGTGTAAAGTGTTGCCTGGGGATTGTAGCAGGATTACTGCTCTGCTTTAGCTAAAAATAAAGAAAATATTTCCTGTACCAGACCGTGCTACAGAGATTATTGCACGAGAGTGGCAGAGACCTGGAATTCCATTTTCTCCATCTCCAATTTTCAAGAAAATGTTTCTTATAGCTGACTCCATTAAGGAGTCGTGGCCAACGATTCCTAAGGTGGAAGGAGCGATCCACTTTGGCCAAGAGAACCACTTTTCCCATAGAGGATAGCTGTTCTTTCAAGGATCCAATGGATATGAAGTTGGAGGCCTTGCTAAAAAAGATGTATGTTCACCAGGGTCTCCCATGGCAACCTGCGGTGTGTATTGCTACTGTCACCTGTGCAGCAGCCTATTGATTTGATGCATTGTCTGATTCCATTCAGGCAGATATTCCTCTTGAGGAGATCCAGGACAGGATTAAGGCTCTTAAATTAGCCAATTCCTTTATCATGGATGCTTCCTTACAAGTCATTAAGTTGGGAGCAAAGATGTCTGGTTTTGTTGTTCTAGCTCGCAGAGCCTTGTGGTTGAAATCCTGGTCTGCGGATGTTTCATCTAAGTCCAAGCTTTGGCAATCCCCTACAAGGGTAAGACCTTGTTTGGACCTGGCTTGGCTGAAATAGTTTCAGATATTACAGGTGGAAAGGGATCCTTTCTTCCACAGGATAACAGCAATAAGCAGAAAGGACGTCAGAGAAATTTTAGTTCCTTTCAAAACTTCAGAGGTAAACGTTCCCCTCCCTCTTCCAAACAGAAACAGTCCAAGCCTTCTTGGAAGCCCAATCAGTCATTGAACAAGGGGAAGCAATCTAAGAAACCCGCAGCTGATTCCAAGTCAGCATGAAGGGTCTGCCCCCGATCCGGAAGCGGATCCAGTAGGGGGCAGACTTTCCCAATTCACTTAAGCCTGGATATGGGATGTCCTGGATCCCTGGGCAGTGGACATTGTATCCCAGGGGTACAAGTTGGAATTCAAGACTTTTCCTCCCAGGGGCAGGTTCCTCCTTTCAAGATTATCTGTAGACCAGATAAAAAGAGAGGCGTTCTTAAATTGTGTTCAGGATCTTTCCACCTGGGAGTGATAGTTCCAGTTCCAAGGCAGGAACAGTGTCTGGGTTTCTACTCCAATCTGTTTGTGGTTCCCAAAAATGAGGGAACTTTCACACCAATTTTAGACCTGAAATTCTAAACAAGTTCCTCAGAGTACAATCCTTCAAGATGGAAACTATACGTTCCATTCTTCCCTTGGTCCAAGAGGGTCAGTTCATGACAACCATAGACCTAAAGGATGCATACCGTAATGTTCCCATTCAGAAGGATCATCACAAATTTCTGAGATTCGCCATTTTAGACAAACAGTTTCAATTGTGGCTCTTCCATTTGGCCTTGCCACAGCTCCCAGAATTTTCTCAAAGGTTCTGGGGGTTCTATTGGCAGTGATCCGGTCTCGGGGCATTGCAGTGGTGCCCTATCTGGATGACATTCTGGTCTTTTCAACAAGCAAACTCTCATACGGACATCTTGCTGTCTTTTCTTCGCTCCCACGGATGGAAGGTGAATCTGGGAAAAGGTTCTCTGCTTCCAGCTACAAGGGTAGTGTTCTTAGGGACCATAATAGATTCCCTATTGATGAAGATATTTCTGACAGAGGTCTGAAAATCCAAGATTTTCGACTCTTGCCTTTCCCTTCAGTCCTCGCCTCGGCCGTCAGTGGCTCAATGTATGGAGGTAATTGGTCTGAGGGTAGCTTTCATGGACATCATTCCGTTCGCTCGGTTCCATCTCAGAGCTCTGCAGTTATGCATGCTAAAGCAATGGAACGGGGACTATGCGGATCTGTCTCAATGAATAGATCTGGATCAGACGACAAGAGACTCTCTTCTGTGGTGATTGTCTCAGGAACACCTCTCCCAGGTAACTTGCTTCCCCAGACCTTCCTGGGTGATTGTGACCACAGATGCCAGCCTGCTGGGCTGGGGAGCAGTCTGGGACTTATTGAAGGCTCAGGGTCTATGGACTCGGGAGGAGTCAGATCTCTCCATAAACATCCTAGAGCTAAGAGCGATCTTCAATGATCTTCTGACCTGGCCTTAATCAGCTTTAGCCTGATTTATCAGGTTCCAGTCGGACAACATAACTTTGATGGCTTACATCAACCACCAGGGAGGAACTTGGAGTTCCTTGGCAATGACATAGGTGGCTCGAATTATTCAGTGGGCGGAGACCCTCAACTGCTGTCTATCTGCGATCCACATTCCAGGAGTGGACAATTAGGAAGGGGATTTTCTGAGCAGACAGACTTTTCATCCTAGGGAGTGGGAACTCCATCCAGAAGAGTTTTCCAGCTTGACCGTCAAATGGGGGCGGCCGGAGTTGGATCTCATGGCATCTCGGCAGAATGCCAAGCTCCCAATGTATTGTTTGAGGTCAAGGGATCCACAGGTCGTCCTGATAGATGCTCTGGATCTGATAGATCGCAGGATCTGGTATGCAGACCTAGTGGAAATGTCATCTCTTCCGCGTTGGAGACTACCTCTGAGGATGGACCTTCTACTTCAGGGTCCCTTCCTTCATCCAAATCGCACTTCTCTGAAGCTGACTGCTTGGAGATTGAACGCTTAATTTTATCTAAGCGTGGGTTTTCTGCATCGGTCATTGAGACTATGATCCAAGCTCGCAAGCAGAATTTTATAAAATCTTATACTTTTGCTTTGGATGAGGCTTCTTTTGGGAGAAAGGTTCTTCAAGTGGTGGTGCCTTCTGTTTAGGTTACCTGTCTTTTCCCTCCATTATCATCTGTGTCCTCTAGCTTGGGTATTGATTCCCAACAGTAATGGACGATGATCCGTGGACTCACCGTGTCTTAAGAAAGAAAACAAAATTTATGTTTACCTGATAAATTTCTTTCTTTTTTGACACGGTGAGTCCACGGCCTTCCCTGTATTTACAGACAGTTTTTTTTTATCTAATCCTCAGGCACCTCTGCACCTTGTGTTATTTACTTTCTCTCTTTTTCTTTGGTCGAATGACTGGGGTTTATGGGAAGGGAAATGATACTTCACAGCTTTGCTGTGGTGCTCTTTGCCTCCTCCTGCTGGCCAGGAGTGAGATTCCCAACAGTAATTGATGATGATCCGTGGACTCACCGTGTCAAGAAATTAATAAATTTATCAGGTAAACATAAATTTTGTTTTTTAATGAAATAGCCCCTCCCCATTGTGGCTTCAAAGATGGCTATGCCCAGTGCATCATGGGGTTTCTGGGGGTGTCCCTAGCCTGCCTCATCATAGGGGCAGGCTAAGGTCATCCAATCTGAGCTTGCTCTATAATTTAATTTATAATAATAAAATATCCTATTTGTCTGATCATTTCAATATTAGTAAATATTGACACTGATCAGTGTGGATCTACCTCTCCTCACTTGTGTTTTTGTTGAAAAGAGAGAGATCTGTGTTGAGAGAGAGAGAGATTTACAGCTAGATTCCGAGTTTGGCGTTATGAGTGAAAAAGCATTGTCATGGCCCATAACAATGCTTTTTCCCTACCGCTGCTATTACAAGTCTTGTCAGAATAGGTGTACCGCACACCTTTTTGGCCGTCACGCAACGTCAGTACCGCACTTTAAGAAAATCCTTTTTCAATGGGACTTCCATAGCGCCAGTATTACGAGTTTTGCTGTGAGGCCAAAAAGTGAGTGGTACAGCCTAAAATGACAAAATCCGTACCACCATCTAAAGTCAGTAGTTATGAGCTTTACGCTACAAAGCTGTACCATAAAACTTATAACTAATGTGTTAAAAAGTAACACTATAATAAAACTATTAACCCCTAATCTGCCGCTCCCGACATTGCCGCCACTGAAAAAATGTATTAACCCCTATTCCGCCTCATCCCGACATCCCGGTCTTCCAAAACTGTAAATGGATCGTCGGGGATTAGTTTTAGTTTTTTTTTTAAGGGTTTTTTGGGTGGATTTTATTTTTAGATTAGGGTTTGGGCAATGTAAAAGAGCTAAATGCCCTTTTAAGGGCAATGCCCATCAAAATGCCCTTTCCAGGGCAATGGTTAGCTTAGGTTTATTTAGATAGGTTTTTATTTGGGGGGATTGGGTGGGTGGTGGGTTTTACTGTTGGGGGGTGTTTGTATTTTTTTTACAGGTAAAAGAGCTGATTTCTTTGGGGCAACGCCCCACAAAAGGCCCTGTTAAGGGCCACTGGCAGTTTAGTGTAGGCTAGGTTTTTTTTGGGGGGGGGGGGGGCTTTTTATTTTGATAGGGCCATTAGATTAGGAGTAATTCGTTTTTATTTTTGATAGTTTCTTTTTTTTATTTTGTGTAATTTAGTGTTTATTTTTTTTGTAATTTAGATAATTGTATTTTATTAATTTAATTTTTTTTTTTTTTTTAAGTTTTCAAAAGCTTTATTGAATTTGTCATTAATACAAATTAAAAAAGGGAGTAAATATAAATTAACAATGTGAGGACACAGACTGTCCTCAAAACAGTATAATATTACATAGTTAAAATAGATCAAACTCTGTTCTAAACGATACCAAAAACTCAGTAGTCAGTCATAAACCATGATGGTACCTTATATCTTGTATGAAGGAGACTCCAAGGTCTCTCAGCTCAGGAATAGAGGGGAAAGGGAATGAGTCTAGAAGTAAGGTAGGGGGGTGGAAAGAGAGGAGGAGGGGAGGTATGTAGTTAGTCATGAGCGGCGTGGCGCGTAAGCCATCCAATATCATGTATACTAAGCCAAAGGTAAGGCCTTGTGTCACTAGTGGGAAGTTAACTGGGGGACAAGACATTAGGTTTCCAGGTTGTGTCATATGAATCTTTCCAGTCAGCCCATGTAAGCTCAAAAAGGTCGGAATTACCTAATTTATAAAAAATGTCTTTTTCCATGGTATATAGGTAGGCCATATAAGAGCAGACTCTTGTCCAGCTAGGCGGGGACTCTTTTTTTCCAATCACAAGCGATAAGATGTTTAACCCCTTAATGACAGAGGACTTACCAGGTACGTCATAGAAAAACATTTCCTTAATGACAATTGACGTACCTGGTATGTCCTCTGTTGTTAGCAGTGCTGGAAGCGATCATGATTGCTTCCAGCTGCTTACAAGGGATTGTAGTGATGCCTCAATATTGAGGCATCACTGCAATCCCTTATTTTGCCCACCGATGCAGAAAGGGCCACTCTGTGGCCCTCTCTGCATCGGACTATGGCGATCAGACATTTGTTGGTGGGTGGGAGCAGCTTCTTTGAGGAGCGTTAAGCATATGCTCCATATCTCTGTAACTCACAGGACCGGTTAAGCCAATATCGCCGGTTGCGGCCGGGGGGGCGGGGGGGGTCGTGGGGTGGCAAAATATGCCAGAGAAAAAAAAAATCAGATCAATAAAGATGCATGGGGATCTTCTTTGTTTAGTAAGGGATCTGGGAGGGGGAGGGATGTAGATAATTAAGGGGGGCCAGCTACACTACAGAAAACTAATTTTTTATCTAAAAAAGTAATAAAAAACCCTATTTTTGGGGGCAAATTGGGTACTGGCAGACAGCTGCCAGTACCCAAGATGGCGGCAAATAGGTAGAGGGGGAGGGTTAGAGAGATGTATGGGGGGATCAGGGAGGTTGTGGGGTAAGGGGGGATGCAGACTGCAGACAGTATGAAAAAAAAAATAACAAAAAATAATAAATGATTTTTATTTCAGTACTGGCAGACTTTCTGCCAGTACTTAAGATGGCAGTGACAATTGTGAGGTGGGGGAGGGAAGAGTGCTGTTTGAGGGAGGTCAGGGGGGATCAGGGGGTGGGATGTGTCAGGTGGGAGGCTGATCTCTACACTAAAGATAAAAATTAACCCTACAAGCTACCTAATTAACCCCTTAACTGCTGGGCATATTACAAGTGTGGTGCGCAGCAGCATTTAACGGCCTTATTATTACCAAAAAGCAACGCCAAAGCCATATATGTCTGCTATTTCTGAACAAAGGGGATCCCAGAGAAGCATTTACAACCATTTATGCCATAATTGCACAAGCTGTTTGTAAATAATTTCAGTGAGAAACCTAAAATTATGAAACATTTAACAGTTTTTTTTTATTTGATCGTATTTGGCGGTGAAATGGTGGCATGAAATATACCAAAATGGGCCTAGATCATTAGGGTTGTCTATTACACTACACTAAAGCTAAAATTAAACCTAAAAGCTCCCTACAAGCTCCCTAGTTAACCCCTTCACTGCTGGGCATAATACACGTGTGGTGTGCAGCGGCATTTAGCGGCCTTCTAATTACCAAAAAGCAACGCCAAAGCCATATATGTCTGCTATTTCTGAACAAAGGGGATCCCAAAGAAGCATTTACAACCATTTATGCCATAATTGCACAAGATGTTTGTAAATAAATTCAGCGAGAATCCTAAAGTTTGTGAAAAAAATTGTGAAAAAGTCAACAATTTTTTTTATTTGATCGCATTTGGCGGTGAAATGGTGGCATGAAATATACCAAAATGGGCCTAGATCAATACTTTGGAATGTCTTCTAAATAAAAATATATACTGGTCAAGGGATATTCAGGGATTCCTGAAAGATATCAATGTTCCAATGTAACTAGCGCTAATTTTTTTAAAAAAAAGTGGTTTGGAAATAGCAAAGTGCTACTTGTATTTTTTGCCCTATAACTTGCAAAAAAAAAAAAAGAACATGTAAACATTGGGTATTTCTAAACTCAGGACAAAATTTAGAAACTATTTACAATGGGTGTTTTTTGGTGGTTGTAGATGTGTAACAGATTTTGGGGGTCAAAGTTAGAAAAAGTGTGGTTTTTTTCCATTTATTCCTCATATTTTGTATTTTTTTTATAGTAAATTATAAGATATGATGAAAATAATGGTATCTTTAGAAAGTCCATTTAATTGCGAGAAAAACGGTATATAATATGTGTGGGTACAGTAAATGAGTAAGAGGAAAATTACAGCTAAACACAAACACTGCAGAAATGTAAAAATAGCCATTGTCATTAAGGGTAAGAAAATTGAAAAATGGTCCGGTCATTAAGGGGTTAATGGGCATAAAAAGGTAAATGCTTATGTAAGCATGATGCTTAAGGATAGTGTGGACATCTATGTGTAGTAGGGCTACTGCCGGTGAGCTACGTAATGATACTCCCAATTTGGGAAGAACCCTAAAGCATCTTATCCATAAGGGGCGAATTTTGGGGCATTCCCACCAGATGTGTAGAGAGTCCCCTCTCTGACCACATCCTCTCCAACAGAAAGGGGACGTACTAGTAAATATTTTAGCCAACCTGGTAGGTACATAGTACCAATGTGCCAACAATTTATAATAAGTCTCAAATAAGGTTGTGCAATGTATGGCCTTTTTGGTACCCTCAAGAGTGTGTCCCCAAACCTCTTCTGTAAATGATTTATCAAGTAGGGATTCCCACTTTGAAAGGTGGGGAGTTGTTTCCGAATTTAGGTTAGGGTCTAAGAGAGTATAGTGTCTGGAGAGAGGTCAACATAGTCTGTTTCCCTGACTCCATGTGGTCTCCCAAGGGGTTAATGGGCAGGCTAACTGAGGCTTGAAGCCCCAACTGGTCAGGAAGCTTTTGATTCTGTGGTGTTCGAATTTTAGAATATGGGGTAAGGCCACATCCGCCCCTAACTGAGAGACGGTTCTGAATCCACTTTCTGGTGGTGGAAGCCAGAGGTCTGAGACTACATGAACTCCAAGTTGAGCCCATTTCAGTGGATGGGTATCTTGTAAGCCTGCTAGTAGGCGGGGCATAGAGGTAATGGGAGATGGGTGAGGAACAATATGTCTAGAATGGCGGATTTTGTCCCAGAAGTGCAGGCATTCCCGAATAATTGGGTTTGTCAAGGTTAGATCTCTACGGCAATGTGTGGGCGTCCAGATCAGATCTCGTAAAGTTAGGTTGTAGGGCAGTGAGGCCTGTTCAATGGAGTGCCATTTACAGGTAGACTGTCTGACTCCCCATTGTGAGATAAGGGTGAGCATCGCCCCCTCATAGTATCTTACTATCAAGGGAGAGGCTAGTCCCCTGTTTATCCTGGGCAATTGCAGAACTTTCTGCACCACTCTTGGAAATTTGCCCTGCCAAATATGCTTAGTGAATTCACTTTGAAACTGTAAGAGGATTTGTCTAGGGACTCTGATTGGAAGGCAACAAAATAAATATGTGCGTTGGGGCAGAAAAGACATCGTTAGAGCTGCGATCCACCCCATCCATGAGACTTGCGAGAGATTCCAACTCTTACTAAGGGAGCGAAGCTCCGATAGCAAAGGGAGGTAATTATCCCTGACAATCCGGGGGAGATCATTGGAGAGTCTCACTCCTAGATGTAACACCGACGTTTCCTACCACCGGAAAGGGTATTTGGCTTTTAGAGGAGCCAGAGACGAGCTCTGGAAGCCTTGGGTATAAATCTCTGTTTTAGATATGTTTAGCTTGTAATAAGAATGGGCATTAAATTCCCTGACTATTTGTAGGAGTCTAGGGAGAGTGGTCGAGAGATCTGACGAAAAAAGGGTAATGTCATCAGCGAACAAGGCAATATTGTGCTTGGTGCCACATAGGGTGATCCCACCCATGTGTGGGTCCAATCTGATTTGCTCTGCCAGCGGCTCAATGGCCAACGCAAAAAGCAGGGACGATAGGGGACATCCCTGTCTGGTCCCTTTGGAAATGTAGAAAAGGGGAGTTTGGAAGCCAAGACCCCTTACCGAGGTGGAAGGAGTGGAATATAAGGCCTTTATTGCTCCCATGAGGGAACTTGGGAATTGGAAGGTTTCAAGCACTTCCCACAAAAACCGCCATCTCACCCGATCAAAGGCCTTTTCAGCGTCCAATGAGATAATCGCTATAGGTTTGTTGAGGCTGGATGACAGGCTCATCACATTTAAAAGGCTTCTAGTGTTATCTGGCCCTTCTCTTTTGGCGATAAACCCCACTTGGTCTGGATTGACCAGGTGGGGTAATAGGTTGGCAATACGATTGGCTAAAAGTTTTGAGTAGAATTTTATGTCAGTATTGATTAACGAGATTGGCCTGTAGCTGGCACAAAGAGTAGGGTCCTTATTCGGTTTCAAATTGTTATGATAGTGGCTTCCAGGAATTCTCTCTTGAATTTACCCTCATCTCTAGCTAAGTTGTAAAGTCTAAGAAGCAAGGGGGAAAGTTCTTGAATGTAAGTTTTATAGAAATGCACTGGGAAACCGTCTGGGCCAGGCGATTTAAATGATTTAGAGTTCCTGATTACTTGTTGTACTTCTCTGACAGAGAATGGCAAGTTTAGAGAGTCCTTTTGATCGGGTGAGAGGGACGGGAGATTCAAGGCTTTTAAGTACTCGCGTATTATGTCTGTTGGGGTCGCAGGGGGATTCTCAGACTTTTCTATATTATAGAGGTTAGAGTAATACTCAGCAAAAGCCTCCCCTATCTGTGAAGGGATTTTAAGGAGGGAGTTCACTTTAACAATGCTATGTATACGCGATACACTAGTTCTGTTTTTGATTTTGTTGGCCAGTAGGGTGTCCGCCTTATTACCCTTATAGAAGTACAGTTGTTTTAGTTTAGTTAGGTTATCTTGGGTTCTCCTAAGCTCTAGCTGCAAAATGTGATTTTTAAGATCAGTTATTTGGGCTGCTAAAGAGTTTATAGGCTTTACTCTGTTTTGGGATTCTAAATTTCTTAGTTTAATGTCGGCCTGGGATAACGAGTCCCGCCTGCTTTCGAAGGTTAGCCTGTTCTGAGATCATTATGCCTCTAATGGTTGCTTTAGCGGCTCCCCAGAGGGTGTCATCTCTGACTTGGGCATTGTCATTAGTTTCCAGAAAGTGTTTAATTTCTGTGCGCAATTTTTCTCTAAGGGCAATATCTTGTAAGAGGTTGTGGGGCATGTGCCAGGAGGCCCTAGAGCAAGTAGTGTTTGTGGAGATGAGGTCGGCAGTGACACAGTCATGGTCAGACCAGGGGCAGATAGAAATGAGTTAGTAACCAGGTCTAGTGAGTCTGCCGTAGAGAACATGTAGTCAAGTCTGGCATATTGTCGATGTGGTTGTGAATAGTGTATATAGTCTCGGTCCTTAGTGTGGGTAGCCCTCCATATATCAAAGTAACCTGAGCCAGTCATGAGAGTACGAAATTTCGCAGCAAGTCTTTCTGTAGAAGGAGGAGTCCTGATCGAGTCAGAGGATTTTCTATCTACTTTCGGGTCCCAGGTCATGTTAAAATCTCCCGAAACAATAACTCTACCCTGTTTGTGCTGGGAAATGACATGAAGTATCTGTTTGAGGCACTTAGGTTGGTGTGTGTTGGGCAAGTAGACTGACATGAGAGTATATAGCATGTGATTGATTGTACAAATCAGGATGACATATCTGGCCTGTGGGTCTCTAATGGTCAGGACTGGTTCAACAGCTAGCCTCTTGTGTAGAAGAATAGCTGTGCCTCTGGCTTTTTTTGTGAAGGGAGCATATTCTATATGTGTGTATTCCTTAGAGGAGAATCTAATCGGCTTGTCAATTAGCCAATGTGTCTCTTGAAGGAACACTACGTCGGGGTTATGGTGTTTCAGTGAGCGTAGTAAGAGACTAACGTTTTGGGTGAGAAACCTTAAAGGGAAACTAGTCATACCAAGGGGTAATTAGGAATTGGGTGTTAAAGGTCCAAGTACCAATGTCTGGGAAACAGAGTGGGGGAAAAAGGTAAGGGGAGGAGAGGTAAGGAGTAAGCGGAGACACTTAATAGTGCCTCTGGAGCAGTGGAAGTAGTCCACCTCAAGGGAGCCCTAACGTGGGCTTCAGTGTGGGGGTGAGCATACAGCTCAGGAGCTAGTGCAGTGGGGCAAAAACGTCAGCCCCGCTCTAAGAACATAATCGTCTTAACATGAAGTGCTTAAACTTAAGTGGTTACAAAACAGCAGATAACATATCTAACTAAGAGAGATAACATAAAACTTACTAAATGAACAAACAATTTAACGGCTCTCTAAACCTCACAAGTACCTCACCTGACTCATGGTGCAAGTTGGGCAGTGACACCTTTCAGTTGAGTCCTAGGAGCCTATACACATTCAGACCAGGGCCATTGGCTCCTGAAGGAACCTATAAAGTAGGCTCAGAGTGTTCTTGGGATTGTTGTATCTTAGGTCTCTTTGCCCTCTGATCCTTTGTCGACCATTCAGGAGCTGAGGCTCTTAAGGCAAGTTGGGGTTGGACCCGTGTGTTCAGGGGGTTCAACAATAATCCCCATGAGGCAAGAAGAGTCATGCCTTGAGAAGGTGTGGTGATAGTTATGGTCTGGTTATCTTTGGTTACCAGGAGCCTGGTAGGGAACCCCCAGCGATACTGAAAATTGGCCTTACGCAGAGCAGTGGTAACTGGCTGAAAGTGGCGACGCTGTTGGAGGGTGTGTGCTGATAAGTCAGGTAGTAGCTGGACTCCCTCAAATCTACCACTAAGATTTGGCTTTTTGTAGGCGGCTTGTAGAAGGCGGTCCTTATATAAGAAGCTCTGAAAACACATTATGATGTCTCTCGGCTTGTCGGAGCTCACTGTCCTGGGGCGCAATGCCCTGTGAGCCCTCTCCATTGTGCTAGTGAGGCCGTCAGGGGTGCCTATTAGTTCTCGGAAAAGATCTTGAAGATAGCCTTGTATATCTGCCGGAGCTACGGACTCTGGGACTCCTCTGAATCTTATATTACTGCGTCTCGATCTGTCCTCCATATCAGCCAGTTTAGATTCCAATTCTGAAATCTGCTCAGCCAGACTTTCGGCATAGGCCAGAATATTGGATTGATCTACAGCCTGATCATCCTGCTTGCGCTCCAGCACGTCGACTCTGTCACCAATTTCTGAGATCTCCTTCTTAAGTTCTGCAGAGCTGCGCTGGATTTCTTGGGTGATGGACTTAGTCTGATTGGCTAAGAGTTTCTTGAGTGATGATTCTGTAATATAGTGTTGAGAGGCAGTTGCAGAGTGTAGGCTGGATTGAGACTCCTCATCTTGAGAGTCAGGTTCACTAATTTCAACACCTGGGTGGGGCAGAGACTCCTTAGTAGAGTGCGCAAAATGATCAAACACTGTCTTCTTAGGTTTGGGGTTTGACTTTGAGTGTTTCCTCATCATGTGAGGCATTTTATGGGTTAGTAACTAGATCCCAGAGAAACAGAGTGAAGGGTCACTGAGGGCTCATAGGCTATATGCTGCTGTGCTGGAAGAAAATCAAGGGTTATGCATGGCACATTCAAATGTACAGTTTAAGGACAACCTATCTCATGGTTAGAGCACTTCATAGGAAAAACTACATCATTAGCATAAAATAAACCTGCTACAGAAGTGTAGGGCACTCGTACTAGCCCCTCACCTTGGGGAACCTAAGGATACAACCCGAAGGAAGGGGGAAGGGAATTGGACCCACCCAGACAAGCTGGGCCGGAGCGGAAAGGTGAGGGACCCACGCATAAGATTCCTCAGGCAAAGAGTAGTAAATTGATAAGAAGTCAAAATTTCAATATATACAAAATACAAGAGGTATCATAAAAGAGTGAGTCACCTTTGCCCTTACAGTTCTACCCTAGCTGACCTCTATTCACTAAACCCAAAAAGTAGATGGCACCTCAACTGAATAGGCCTCCTCTTCCTATATAGGGCTGTCTCTCGGGTCAGGGAAAAGGGGATACGACCAAAAGGAAGGGAAAAGGGGAAAGTGGAGGTAACCAGCCTAGACTAGCTAGGCCGGAAAGGGAGAGCCTTGAGACTTTGGCACTCAAATCACACTTGCCAATATTGCTACAAAAACAATAACTATAGGTACTACCTGCAAGGAATAAAAGTAGTTAGTAGAGCAGAATTATAAAAATAACACTCCACTTTGGGCTAGGAACCCAAAGGCAAATAAGCTGTCGCAGCAGCCTTAAACTATATAGTAGCAATACGGGTTGATATAGCTAGGCAGGTTATACAGCTATAGAGGGGGTGTGTGAATGTTGTCTGGGAATAAATACAGGGCAGACACAATTATACAGCCATTATCCTATTTGAAACTAGAACAGGGGCGGTAGGAATCCATTAGAGTTCTAGGCTGTTGCTGACCCAGATCCTGCAATAAAGCTATGAGTCCCCAGTACTGAACTCCCAGTCTGATGTAGCAGTCCAGGTGAACTGTAGGGCACACACACACCTAGTGAGGGCCTATATCTGTTGGCTCCTAAATATAGGGTGCAGTTTAATGGAAATTGTGTCCTCTTGAACCACACACAAATTGTTCCAGGGTCTGGTGGGTACAAGTGTGTGCATAAACAGTGCAGCAAAGGTTGTGCTATTATGGGACTAGAACTGAGTACTCTTAGGTACCCCAAGCTGGGACTCTGACAAAGAGCTGTGTCTCATGTGGCAAACAAGTGATCTCACCTCTAGGATAGTAAATGTCTAGTTAAAGTTCCTTAGTAATAAGAGATTCAGATCTATGAAAAACTCCTCAGCAACAGAAATAAGTAGTTCACTTATAGCAATAGCCTTTCAAGTGCAGCTATATGCCCCGGCCATTCAGACCTAATATGTTAATGCATGAGTGCAAGGCCCCTAAAATATGTTAAGTACCACATAGTTTCCACTATCCATTAAACGCAGGGCTGAGGTTATATGTTGTCTTGACCAGTAAACAACAAAATGAAGACACAGTACAAATGTGGCCCAAGTGGTAATGCACATAAAATGAAAGGGAGACCGGCATCCAGCGTGGCCCAAGTGGCAGTCTGTATTAATATTCACCCAATTCTCCGCAAATGTTGCTATGCCCTTTTCAGCAAAGTAATTGTAAAGATGTGGGGAGAGTCACTAAAGTCACATAGACCAACAGAGGCTATTACTTTGACCCCTATAAAGCTGGGTAACTATACAAAGAGCAACTGTCTTTTAATATATAATTCCCCTAGAGCACCTTGTCCCCCTTCAGGCTTTATCCAGCCTAGTACTCACAGCTGATCCTCTGCTGCAGCCCGTTCTGCGATTGCTGGCAATGTAGTTGCCTGGGAAGTTAGCCGCAACTAGGCAGTCAGTGGCCCACTCCGGAGCGGAGCCCCGACCCTTCAGAGTAAAGTCTGCAGCAATCTGTGGGTGTAGAAAGGAGCCTGTCCTGTATAAGCTCCCCCGGCAGTCTCACAGCAGGTAGTGAGAAGGAGCGGGTCCTCTATCTGGATCGCAGTGCGCCTCTGCAACACAGTCTCCTCTGTGACGTCAGAAGTTAATGGCGGCTTTTCGCGCCAATTATGTCCTGAAAGAGGGGGGCCAAATAGCCCCAGCGGGCAGGGTTTTACCTCCGTATCACAACCTTTGTAGTTTCACTGCCCTTACTCTGATATAGGAGTCAGGGAGTTCTCCGGATCTGTCCTTAAAAATAGCTCCAGTCGCCGCAATCCTCCATGTCTCCTCAGGATGGAATAATTAGGGACCCAGAGTCCGTTCTTAGTGTATTATTAAGTAGCTGAAGCCCCAATACTGTAAAATGTCCCTTCTAATGATATATAAGGACAAATTAGCTGTGTTCTAACTATTTTTATAAAGAAACTAGCAGGAGCTCTGTTGTAGTGCGACTTCTCTCCTCTCAGGCTAGCTCCGCCCCCCAATTTATTTAATTTTATTGTAATGTTAGGTGTTAGTGTAACTCAGGTTAGGTTTTATTTTACAGGTAAATTTGTATTTATTTTACCTAGATAGTTAGTAAGTAGTTAATAACTATTTACTAACTAGTCTACCTAGTTAAAATAAATACTAACTTACCTGTGAAATAAAAATAACACCTAAGCTAAATACAATGTAACTATTAGTTATATTGTAGCTAGCTTAGGGTTTATTTAACAGGTAAGTATTTAGTTTTAAATAGGAATTATTTAGTTATTAATAGTATTTTTTATTTAGAATTATTTTAATTATGTTAAAGTTAGGGGGTGTTAGGGTTACGAAAGGGTTAGGTTTAGACTTAGAGTTATGGTTACGTTAAGGGTTAATATATTTATTTAGTGTTAGTGATGTGGGAGGCCAGAGGTTTAGGGGTTAAATAGTGGCGGCTGCGATATTGGGGTAGCAGATTAGGGGTTAATAAGTGTAGGTAGGTGGCGGCGACATTGGGGCGGCAGATTAGGGGTTAATAAGTGTAGGTAGGTGGCGGTGACGTTGGGGCGGCAGAATAGAGGTTAATAAATTTATGTAGGTGGCGGTGACATTGGGGGCGGCAGATTAGGGGTTGATAAGTGTAATGTAGGTGGCGGCGATGTTAGGGGCAGCAGATTTGGGGTGTTTAGACTCAGGGTTTATGTTAGGGTGTTAGGTTTAAACTTAATGGGACATCAATGGGGCTACGTTATGGAGCTTTTCATTCCGCAATCGCAGGTGTTAGGCTTTTTTTTTAGCCTGCTCTCCCCATTGATGTCTATGGGGAAATCGTGCACGAGCACGTCAAAACACTGCTTGTATTTGGGTGAGGTACGGAGCTCAACGCAACCATATTGCCCACACAAGCTGTTTTTTTGCAAACCTCTAATAGCAGCGCTATGAAAGGTGAGCGATGAAAATAACGTACAAGTAATTAGCAAGCCAGCCATAACGCAAAACTCGTAATCTGGCTGTTAATTATATTAGTTTAAAAATTGTGAGACCCAAAGGTTCTATTCAGAGCCATTAAAGGTATAGAAAATTAGAACCAAAAATAAACACTTAATTATTCATTACTACTATTGCAACATCCCTGTGTTTTAAAAAATAAAAATCGCATTTACTAAGAGCTTAAAAAACATACCTTTTTAGTGGTAAAATAGTGCCCTGCTGCAGCGTCTGCTCCACCCTTCATAAAAGCAGTAATTAGTGCATCTCAGAAACATAGCCAATAATAGAGCACTTCTGTTGAGCCGTATCTGGCTCAAGAATCTACCTAAATAAGGGGCATTATACATAATCTCTACGTTACAAATATGGGCGTTGCACTTGTCAAGTGACTGACAAGCAAGTGTCATAATGGGCGTTTATTTTTTATATTGACTGACAGCACTGTACAAGACTTTTAGTGCTGTGTTCAGAAGTGTTCATTCCAGTCTTATCGTAACTAATGTTATAAACGGCTCATAAGCATTGTGCAATGCTTGCTGTTTATACAGTTGCCCATTGTTTAGGAGCCATATAAAACATTAGTCACGCTGACGCTATTGTTTTCTAACTTTGCACTGTGTAATGTAGACTAAGAGTTTTAGTAAGTGTAACGCATTCTGGTAATATATTCATTAACCTAAGGGGTTAAATATATATATCGGTACATATAGCTAGTATTTTCTGCAGCTTTCCATACATTGATGCTCCTAGTTACAAAAGATACAAGGGATCCTTAAAAAATCCTCTTGGCTTTCCTTCTCTGCTCACAAAAGGGTTAATTGCTAATGGGCAGCTAAAAAGATTTATCACTGCACTGAGTCCAGTCCCTGCTGCTGAGATCCACCCAAGGCTTTGCAAAAAGGGATCACGGAGAGTTAATAGAATGTAAAACAAGGTAATTGCACAGCACTGGGGATGGCTGCACAGACATTTGTTATGCTAAAGATTAGAAATCAGCCTGGCTGTGCTTCCTAGCAATCAACAGGTACAGCCCAGACTGACTGCTACGTTGCTGCAGGTTTTCCTGTGACTGAGCCCTCCCTCGCTGCAGATAGGAACTTCAAACAGATCTTGGAGGCTTCTACAGTTTTACATTTTATTGTTTTAATCGTCTGTGTCTTTGTGCATCAGAAGATGAACACCTCTCCCCTGCTCTCTCCCTTCGCCCATGTTCTCTCCCTCTGTTTTCTCTCTTGCTTTATCTCTCTCACACCTTAGTTCTCTCCCTCTCTTCTTTCTCCCTGTTATCTCTCTCTCTCTCTGGTCTCTCTTTCTGAGTTATCTCTCCCTCTGCTCTCTGTGTTATCTCTCCCTCTGCTCTCTCTGTGTTATCTCTCCCTTTGATCCCTCTTTCTGTGTTATCTCTCCCTCTGCTCTCTCTCTGTATTATCTCTCCCTCTGCTCTCTCTTTCTGTGTTATATCTCCCTCTGCTCTCTCTTTCTGTGTTATCTCTCCCTCTGCTCTCTCTTTCTGTGTTATCTCTCCCTCTGCTCTCTCTTTCTGTGTTATCTCTCCCTCCTCTCTCTCTCTCTCTGTGTTATCTCTCCCTCTGCTCTCTCTTTCTGTGTTATCTCTCCCTCTGCGCTCTCTCTCTGTGTTATCTCTCCCTCTGCTCTCTCTCTCTCTGTTATCTCTCCCTCTGCTCTCTCTCTGTATTATCTCTCCTTCTGCTCTCTCTTTCTGTATTATCTCTCCCTCTGCTCTCTCTTTCTGTGTTATCTCTCCCTCTGCTCTCTCTCTGTGTTATCTCTCCCTCTGCTCTTTCTCTGTGCTATCTCTCCCTCTGCTCTCTCTCTGTGTTGTCTCTCCCTCTGCTCTCTCTCTGTGTTGTCTCTCCCTCTGCTCTCTCTGTGCTATCTCTCCCTCTGCTCTCTCTCTGTGTTGTCTCTCCCTCTGCTCTCTCTCTGTGTTATCTCTCCCTCTGCTGTCTCTCTGTGTTGTCTCTCCCTCTGCTCTCTCTCTGTGTTATCTCTCCCTCTTCTCTCTCTTTCGGTGTTATCTCTCCCTCTGCTCTCTCTCTCTCTCTCTCTCTCTCTCTCTCTCTCTCTCTATGTTATCTCTCCCTCTGCTCTCTTTCAGTGTTATCTCTCCCTTTGATCTCTCTTTCTGTGTTAACTCTCCCTCTGCTCTCTCTCTGTGTTATCTCTCCCTCTGCTCTCTCTCTGTGTTATCTCTCCCTCTGCTGTTATCTCTCCCTCTGTGTTATCTCTCCCTCTGCTCTCTCTGTGTTATCTCTCCCTCTGCTGCTCTCTTTCTGTGTTATCTCTCCCTCTGCTCTCTCTGTGTTATCTCTCCCTCTGCTGCTCTCTTTCTGTGTTATCTCTCCCTCTGCTCTCTCTTTCTGTGTTATCTCTCCCTCTGCTCTCTCTCTGTGTTATCTCTCCCTCTGCTCTCTATCTCTCTGTTATCTCTCCCTCTGCTCTCTCTCTGTATTATATCTCCCTCTGCTCTCTCTCTCTGTATTATCTCTCCCTCTGCACTCTCTTTTCTGTGTTATCTCTCCCTCTGCTCTCTCTTTCTGTGTTATCTCTCCCTCTGCTCTCTATCTTTCTGTGTTATCTCTCTCTCTGCTCTCTCTCTCTGTGTTATTATTAATTTCAAGTGAGATTCTTTCCAGCTAACTGATACAGGATAACTAGAAACCTGAGAAAGGCTGACTACAATCTTGTCTATATTAATCGTTTCAATAGTCGACCTCAAGAAGGAACATAATTTATCCATAGCTCGAATACCTTGTTTGGAAAGCATAACATCATAAATAAGGGATATTGATGCCTCTCCTGCTCTAAATTTCTGAATACACATTCATGTCTGACCAGTCAGCCGTGAAAGAAGCATACCATTTCTGAGATGAGACATAGTGTCGTATCTGAAAATATGCATATTGATTCCTAAATGGGAGAACAGACTTTTGACATAAGGTAGCCCAAGGATAGATTCGAAGATCAGCAGTCAACAATTGATGTATATCTTTAAGCCCCTTATCTCGCCAATTTCTAAACACCTTCTGATCTATACCCGGAGGAAAAAGTGGGTTACCCATAATCGGTAAGAATTCAGAAAATGCTGAATCAATTTTAAGAGCATGACCGGCTTTATGCCACGCAGATATTATGTTCTTAAATGAACACAGTTTCCTAACGTGTATCGGTAGATTTGGAGGCGAACAATGCAAGAGAGCACTCAATGACCATGGAGAAACCAGATGTTCTTCAAGAACATGTGACAAAACTATATTAGATTGGGCAATCCAATCGAAAGCAAATTTCAATAAAGTTGCCAAATTATAAAGTTTAATATTTGGAAGAGCCAAACCGGCTGCAGAAAATGTATTGGTCATCAATCTATTAATCGATACCCGTGGCTTATTACCTTTCCAAATAAATTGGGAAAACCAAGACTCCATCCTATTTAGATCTTTATTTAGTATATATAATGGCAGATTTTGCAACAAATATAAAATACGCGGAAAGATTATTGTCTTGATAAGACTTATAGAAGCTGAGATAGATAATGGAAAAATCCTCCAGAGCTGTAAATCATCTTTGATCTTCTGAAAGAGGGGTAGGAAATTTTCCTGATACCAGAATTTAGGATTTTTATTTATATCCAAACCCAAATATTTGATGCTTCTTACTATTCTGAACTTAGTTGAGGTTAACTTCCCCTCTTCTCTACCCAACCACATTATTTCACTCTTATCAATATTGATCTTATACCCTGAAAAGGAACTAAATTCCTCTAATACCTGGGCTATTTCCGGAATCGCAATCGCAGTGTTCTGGATAAATATTAGCATATTGTCTGAGTATAATAAAAGCTTTAAGCTTTGAGTTCCAAGTGGGATTCCCTTTAATACTTCTCTTAGTCGAACTGCCAGAGGTTCTAAGGCGATATTAAAAAGAAGGGGGGACAACGGACATCCCTGCCTCGTTCCCCTCTGTAAAACAATTGGTGCCGACACCGTTTGATTGATCATAAGGAACGACCTAGGATTCTGATAGATTTTCCTAATAATTTTGACAAAGTTATCTGAAAAGCCAAATTTGGCTAGTGCAGTAAAGAGATGAGACCACGATATGCTATCAAACACTTTAACAGCATCTAGGGTTAACACTGCCCTATCTTCCAAGCCACTATCAGTTCGAGAATGCTCACTATTCCACATATAGTCCACAAGCGTAATTAATTTCCGAATATTTTTCGTCGGATTACGGGCAGTCATAAATCCTGTCTGGTCAGGATGAATAATATTATCAAGACAATATGAGAGTCTAGTAGATAGGACTGACGCCAAGATTTTATAATCAGTGTTGAGCACTGAGATTGGTCTATAGGATGCAGGGCCCATAGGATCCTTGCCTTTTTTTAAGATTAAAGAAATGTTAGCGGCTGCGAAGAGGTTGGAAATAGGATTATCAGAAGAAAAATAAAAATTTAAAAGCTTTACTAAGATGGGAGTAATCTCCTCAACTAATATTTTATAGTACTCTGCCGGTAGCCCATCTGGGCCTGTTGCTTTACTCATCTTAGAAGCTTTAATTGCAGTAACAATCTCTTCATTATTAAACGGTGCATTCAACCTTTCCAAATTTTCTAATTGTATTCTAGGCACCTTGGTCTTAGACAAAAAATTATCTTGGTTCTTTGTATCAGCCAGTACCTCCGTATAAAGCTGTTGATAGTATTGAGAAAAAACATTAGATATATCCTTTGTATCATTATAACAAGTATCCTCTACCTGAATAGCAGGAATAAAATTCCTCTTTTTCCTGATTTTAACCAATCTGGCTAGATTTTTTGCCGAGCAACCGTGAAAACTTCTGAAACGTAAATTGATTTTGTTTTCTTCTTCCTGGTGTTTTTGTAAAAGGAATGCCTCTCTCTCCTTCATTTCTAGATATTTAGACCAATTATACGTCGAGCGACTCAAGTTTAAAAGCGTTCCTAACTTGGTTAGTTAGTTGGACTTCCTGCACCCTTTTTTTCCTATTAAGAGTAACCATGTAGACTTTAATGGCACCACGTATGACTGCCTTAGATGCCTCCCAGAAAGTTTCAATTTTCTGTAAATGGGCAACATTAAATTGACAATAGTCCTTAAAACTCTGTTTTAACCAAAGTGTGAACCTAGGATTATTCGAGAGATAACGGGGAAAGAAGAACGCCGGACCTTTCATATTAGTCCTAATCTGCCTGTCCAACACTAAAGAGATAATAGCATGATCTGTAACTACAATTTCTCCAATTCCAGCCTCTACTCGCCAAATTGATAGACCTTCTGATATAAGAAACAAATCTATTCGCGAGAAAGTTTTATGAACTTTAGATTCGCAAGAAAACTGTCGATCATCCGGATTAAGATTCCGCCAAATATCTACCAGTTGTAGCTTCCGACAGAAATTACTTAAGTGTTTAGAACTTCTCCTATTCTCTGAGACATTCCTTTGTGAGAAACGATCCAACTCAGCACACATGGTCACGTTAAAATCGCCCCCTACAATGAGATTCTGCTTAATAAAAGGAAATAATTTGATTTTAATTTTATCCCAAAATTCAATTTTAAATTTATTAGGAGCATATATGTTACAAAGAATGAACTCCACATTATTAATGACAATATGTAAAACAATAAATCGAGAGTCCGAATCTATTTCTCTGGCAGAAATTTTATAATCTAGGGATTTATTCATTAACATAGCTACGCCACATTTCCGTCTTATGGCCTCCATGGCTACTACCTCCCCAACCCATGTAATCTTTAATTTATCAGCTTCCTGTCTACTTAAATGAGTCTCCTGTAGAAATGCGATATCAGGCTTCTCTTTTGCTAATGTTTTGATAATTAATTTACGTTTGAGTGGAGAAGAAATTCCTCCCACATTCCACGACACAATTTTAAGCTGCATAACAATTTAAAACTCCATCATACAACGGGCCCTGCTTTGGCGGGAGGGGGAGAGAGAGGGGGGGAGAAGGGAGAGAGGAGAGAAAAAAAAAGAAAACAACCCACCTGGGGAAGAAAATAAGAAATAGAAGAAAAGCTACAAGAAAAAAAAAAAATCCCTAAATTATAACTGACAAAAGCAAAAACTTTGGTTCCAATTGTACCCTCCAATAAGCCATACATTAATTCCAACAGAAATAAAAATAAGAAGAAAAGCTGTAATACTTATTCAATCACCTAATTGTCATTTAATAACTTTTTAACCTCCGTAACCTCCCGATAAGTTCTTCTAGCACCGCTCTGATCAACAACAATTATATTAGCAGGATAAACCATCCATGCATTAAATCCTTTATTAATAAGTTGCGAGCAGTACGGTGCCATTAACTTCCTTTTCGTGGATGTTTCTACCGAATAATCCTGAAATAACAGAATTATGTTATTCCCAAAAAGGAGAGGATCGCTTCTTTTTTTAAATAATCTTAACATCTCAATCTTGTCCTGAAAATTTAGAACTCTAAAAATACACATTCTGTTTTGCGGCATACCTTCAGGCTGAGGTTTTTTAGAGCCAGTTCTATGTGCTCTCTCTATAGCAATTGGAAGCTGCTGTTGGGGGAAACCTAATGCCTGTGGAAGTACAAATGATGTAAACTGGAGAAGGTCCCCAAATTCCGAAATTTCAGCAAGACCGATTATTCGAATATTATTGCGTCTGGAACGGTCCACAAGATCGTCCAGACGCAATTGCAATTTGGTAATTTTAGACTCCAGTTTAGTTATAACTGAATCCTGTACATTAACTTGATCCTCCACTTCAGAGACTCTGTTCTCAACCTCTTGCATTCTTTTTGAGAATTGTTTAACTTCTAAAGAAAGATAAGCTATTACTGCTGAAATTGAACCTAATTCAGTCTTAATAATCTCAAATTGTGGCGTGAACAGGTCTGTTAGATGGGTGATTAACAAATAAGTGTCACAATTATTAGACAGTGTCTCATTAGAACTATTTAGGCTAAGATCAGCCTGCTTCATTTTTTTGTCTTTACCTTTAACAGGCATTTTGGGTGAAGAAGCCTTAGCTTGTGGGATAAATCTTTCCATAAAGGAAAGACGAAGTGTATAGTGTTGTGAAAGAGAAAAAAAAAAAAAAGTGGACTAGCTATAAAAAATAAAAAATAAATCTACTTAAGTGTATTTAAATGCTTGTGGGATAAATCATTCCATAAAGGAAAGACGAAGTGTATAGTGTTGTGAAAGAGGGAAAAAAAAAGTGGACTAGCTATAAAAAATAAAAAATCAATCTACTTAAGTGTATTTAAATGTATATAAAAAAAACATATAACAAGATCTCCTAAATCTCCTATCCTAGGAGAAATACAAACAAAGTGATATGTGAAAGTGCTGCAAACAAAAGCACCTGTTAGGTAAAATATTACTTCCTCATAGAAAATAAACCCACAAAAAGGCAGGGTAACCTCCTGTTACCCTACTTAAATCGGACCCCACAAATAGCTAAGGCTCACACAAAAAGAAATGTAACATTACCAACATATCAGTTAAACAGCAGTTCCTTCTTGAGCTCTATTACTCTAAAGCTAATACACTCAATTGACTAAAAAGACTCCATTAACTAACATAGATCAGTAGCTCCAAAAGTAGAGGACAGGCAAAGGATCCCCCTATATTCACCTTAAGTTATATACAGCTACCATTAATGGTCACTTTTAAACTATACAGCCCAAGAACATGTTACTTATGCAATGACAAATAAAAATAATTTCTAATCAATTGCTCTTAGGCGGACACTGAGTAATGGCTGAAAAAGCTATCTGTCCAGTATAAATCAAAAAGTCAGTTTATCTTAATATCTTCTTTCTTCTTTTGTCTCCACCAGAACAGTCAATGGTTTTAAACAGGGCATCTGTTATCCATAACAGAATTAATAGATAAAACTGAATACACACCAAGCACCTCTTTTCAGGTCAGACCGCAGCTAAGCACAATAGTCACTCAAATTGCACCATAAGTCTGAAGCAAAGGTAACAACACAGTCGGTACCTGGGAGCTGATTTCCTGCACCGATTCCAGCTATTTCTGCCTCTGAGCGCACCACTCTCACTGATCTCGCCCAGTAACCAGGATACAGCAGCAGCCACCAGCAAAGAATCTCAACGCCGGTCTCTTCACCTTAGTTGCTGCCCTCTTCCCGGCGGAGTCCCTCTCAACACATACGCAGTCTCCTCGGCAGGATCCGTCATACACCCAGCCAACCAGGCGGCCGGATGGAATCCCGGTCTTACCGGTAAGCAACCAACAAGGTATTTCTTTAATGTATGGACCGGATATACCGGTTATCCTGCACAGGTCCCCAGCGCGATAAACAAGCAGCTGATCTGGGGCTCCGGTCTCCTCTTATAGCGGTATCCAAACTTTTAGATTACACAGCAGCCGTAGTTCAGCCTATCACATAGGCTCTTTCCTTAGTGGTTGGGTTACCACCTTCGAGCTCACATAGCTTCCTCCAGCTACAGGTTAATACTCAAAAGATGACTTTTCCTTGTAGCAGCTTGCGGGGTTATACCCCGGGGATCATTTAAAAGATTCAGCAAAAGATTTGCCAGCCAAACCGGCTACAGTGGACTTCAATACTCCTGCGGGCCGCAGCCTCGCACAACGCCACACTATCCTGGCAAGCTCTCCAGGAAAAGTTGCTGCGAGTGGGGGGTGATGGAACGGCGTTCTCTCACCATGCAGGTGTGCTAGTGTACAGGTGAATTGCACAGCACCTCCCCCAACGGAAGTCCTCTCTCCCTCTGCACTCTCTTTCTGTGTTATGTCTCCCTCTGCTTTCTCTTTCTGTGTTATCTCTCCCTCTGCTCTCTCTCTGTGTTATCTCTCCCTCTGCTCTCTCTCTCTGTGTTATCTCTCCCTCTGCTCTCTCTTTCTGTGTTATCTCTCCCTCCTCTCTCTCTCTCTCTGTTATCTCTCCCTCTGACCTCTCTTTCTGTGTTATCTCTCCCTCTGCTCTCTCTCTCTCTGTTATCTCTCCCTCTGCTCTCTCTTTTCTGTGTTATCTCTCTCTCTGCTCTCTCTCTCTCTGTGTTATCGCTCCCTCTGCTCTCTCTCTCTCTCTCTCTGTGTTATCTCTCCCTCTGCTCTCTCTTTCTGTGTTATCTCTCCCTCTGCTCTCTCTCTCTCTGTTATCTCTCCCTCTGCTCTCTCTTTTCTGTGTTATCTCTCCCTCTGCTCTATCTTTTCTGTGTTATCTCTCCCTCTGCTCTCTCTCTCTCTGTTATCTCTCCCTCTGCTCTCTCTATGTTATCTCTCCCTCTGCTCTCTCTTTCTGTGTTATCGCTCCCTCTGCTCTCTCTCTCTCTCTGTTATCTCTCCCTCTGCTCTCTCTGTGTTATCTCTCCCTCCTCTCTCTCTCTGTGTTTTCTCTCCCTCTGCTCTCTCTTTCTGTGTTATCTCTCCCTCTGCTCTCTCTCTCTGTTATCTCTCCCTCTGCTCTCTCTCTCTGTATTATCTCTCCCTCTGCTCTCTCTTTTCTGTGTTATCTCTCCCTCTGCTCTATCTTTTCTGCGTTATCTCTCTCTGCTCTCTCTCTCTGTGTTATCTCTCCCTCTGCTCTCTCTGTGTTATCTCTCCCTCTGCTCTCTCTGTGTTATCTCTCCCCCTGCTCTCTCTTTCTGTGTTATCTCTCCCTCTGCTCTCTCTCTGTGCTATCTCTCCCTCTGCTCTCTCTCTGTGCTATCTCTCCCTCTGCTCTCTCTCTGTGCTATCTCTCCCACTGTTCTCTCTCTGTGTTATCTCTCCCTCTGCTCTCTCTCTGTACTATCTCTCCCTCTGCTCTCTCTTTCTGTGTTACCTTCCCTCTGCTCTTTCTCTCTGTGTTATCTCTCCCTCTGCTCTCTCTCTCTGTGTTATCTCTCCCTCTGCTCTCTCTTTTCTTTGTTATCTAGTGACGTCAGAGGCTGGTGAGGCAGTGGCTAGGATACACCTTCATTCTTTAGATATCCTTTGTTGAAGAAATAGCAATGCACATGGGTGAGCCAATCACATGAGGTATCTATGTGCAGCCACCCATCAGCAGCTACTGAGCATATTTAGATATGATTTTAAACAAAGGATATTAAAAGAAGAAAATTAGATAGATGTAAATTGGAAAGTTATTTAAAATTGCATGCTCTTTCTAAATCATGAAAGAAAACATATGGGTTTCATGTCCCTTTAAATGGTGTCTTGGAAAACTGGTCAACTTAGTAAACATCTGATTTTAGTCTAAAGGATTGTAACAGAAACTCTTACCAGATAACAAAATGCTTGCTCTGATTATGAGATTTAGAAATCCAGGCCCATTAAAATATGTTTAAAACATACTTTTTACTTTAATGCTGCAAATTATGCTTATAGATTCTATCATTATTCAGTAAATATAAAAATGTCTTGATCCAGTGGCGGCTGGTGAAATTTAAAGATGGTGGGGCGCTTGACCCCACCCCTTTTAAATAAAGCCACACCATCAGATGGCACTACCAATTCATTAATTAAATAAATAAAAGGTAGACAGAAACACAGAAAAGCACTCAGGGGGAGAGGGAGAGAGACGAGGGGGGAGAGAGACACAGAGGGTTAGAGAGAAAGAGAGAGAGAGACACAATCACACACAGAGGGTTAGAGAGAGAGAAAGAGAGAGAGACACAATCACACACAGAGGGTTAGAGAGAAAGAGAGACACAATCACACACAGAGGGTTAGAGAGAGAGAGAAAGAGAGACACAATCACACACAGAGGGTTAGAAAGAGAGAGAGAGACACAATCATACACAGAGGGTTAGAGAGAGAGAAAAAGAGAGAGACACAATCATACACAGATGGTGAGAGAGAGAGAAAAAGAGAGAGACACAATCATACACAGAGGGTGAGAGAGAGAGAAAGAGAGAGAGACACAATCATACACAGAGGGTTAGAGAGAGAGACACAATCACACACAGAGGATTAGAGAGAGAGAGAGAGAGACACACACACAATAACACACACAGGGTTAGAGAGAGAGAGAGAGACACAATCACACAAAGGGTTAGAGAAAGAGAGAGAGACACAATCACACACAGAGGGTTAGAGAAAGAGAAAGATAGAGAGACACACAATCACACACAGAGGGTTAGAGAGAGAGAAAGAGAGAGAGACACAATCACACACAGAGGGTTAGGGAAAGAGAGAGACACAATCATACACAGAGGGTTAGAGAGAGAGACACACAATCGCACACAGAGGGTTAGAGAGAAAGAAAGAGAGAGAGACACAATCACACACAGAGGGTTAGAGAAAGAGACACACAATCACACACAGCGGGTTAGAGAAAGAGAGAGAGACACAATTGCACACAGAGGGTTAGAGAAAGAGAGACACACAATCACACACAGAGGGTTAGAGAAAGAGAGACACACAATCACACACAGAGGGTTAGAGAAAGAGACAGAGACACAATCATACACAGAGGGTTAGAGAGACACATAAGGGATGAGAGAGTCAGAGGGGGAGGAAGAGAGACAGAGAGCTACAGAGAGTTCAGAAAGTGAGACTATAAATTAGTGTGAAGTACAGAGGCAAGCTGCTAAGGAAGTGGGTGGGTGTAAATTTTGAGTAAACAAAATACAAAAATGATCCTTAAACTGCTGCAAAAGTGTCAAAAAACAAAAAACACTAAACCACATTCATTAAATTATCATTTTCACTAACAGAATCCCTTTCAGTAAAATCTAAGGCTGCAGAACTTATGTTACAGAAGCATTAGTTATTTTGTTGTGAAGAACTTATTTCCCAGCAGCAATGCCTGAACCAGCCAAGCCAGCGCCTAAGAAGGGCTCCAAGAAAACTGTAACAAGTATCATTTCATAAAGGGTTAACTCTGTTCAGTTTTGAGAAAACTATTTTCTGAGGCAGGTTTCCTAGCATATTGTGTACTGTAATTAAGTTTATGTGATAAGCATTCACTGCTAGGTGATAAGAAGGACTCAATTGTTTTCTTGTGTGTACTTGTTATCTGTGGTGGCCTGTCACAAGGGCGTTGTCTAAATGTGTGATGGGGGATTTTATGCTTCCCCCCCTGGGAGTGCCCTGTGTGCATGTAACCTAAATAAAAAGCAGGCTGGGCATCCCAGTCCTCAGTTCTTGGTTGTCCCTCAATCGCAGCGTTGACTCGTTTTTGTGGGCAGAAGGGTATCCTAGCTGTACTACAGCTAAGGGGGATTATTCTACATTTGCGAGACTCATATAGAATACTATGGAAAGCAGCTTCTCCCCTCTTCAGCAATAGGAATCCAGGCTACTAAGCGGTCCATCTCTCAGCGAGACTAAGGGTAACCGTAACATTTGGTGGCAGCGGTGGGATTTTTCCTGGATTTCCTAGGAGAGGTACAGAACGGATGGAGAACGCTTACGAAAAATTGAAGCGTACAACCCTAAAGGATTTACTTGAAAGCAGAGGGGGGTACGCCAGCAACCGGCCGAGGAGAGAGCTGATCGCAGAATTGACCGAACTGGATCAGAGCTTCACAATGGCGGAAACACCGACCACGATTAGTGATGAAAAAACCAGGATTGTTCGGGAGAGGCTCTCACTGTACGGGCCGAACCCCTCCATGGAATTGGTACAGCAGTTGATGGCGGAAGCGGACAAGGATATACGAGAGACTCGAGCCCACAAACTCAACCTAGCGAACGCACACCGCAATGCTGAAGCCCCGCAGGTAATCATCCCTGTCGAAAATGCTGGGAGGCCCAAGATACCCTATGCGGCATTTCGACCCTTCCTAGAGAGCGAGACAGGGATTGATGAATATTTGGCGGACTTCGAAAGGCAATGTGCCCTGCACCAGATTCCCAACAGGGAGTGGCCCACGATATTGTCTGGGAAACTATCCGGGCGAGCCCTGGAAGCCTTTCGTACTCTGGGTGCTGAGGAAGTGACACAGTATGAGCTAGTTAAGGAGACACTGTTGCGACGGTACGCGGTAACTCCGGGCGCGTATCGCCGACAGTTTCGGGGCACGAAAAAGAAGCCTAACGATACCCATATGGAATGGGCGCACCGAATGCGGAGAGCGGCAAATCACTGGATGAGCGGAAGTAAAGCGGTGACTGGTGAGGAAATTTTACAATTGTTTCTCTTAGAACATTTTTATAATGGCATGGAACAGCAAGGGAAGGAATGGCTGCGAGACAGGCGACCTTCTACCTTAGAAGAAGCAGCCAAATTGGCCGATGAACATTATGACTCCCGTCTTCACGAACCCACGAACTACCGAGCTCCAGCACGGGTCGAACCCAGAGAGGTTTACCGTACACCCCCTCGTGCTGAATTCCGAGCCCCGGTGCCCGCAGGGCCCGCCCGACACTCAGGACCATCCAATAACAGCTCTGAGCGTCCCAGACCGACTTGCCACCGATGCAAGCAACCAGGGCATTTCATGGCTAGCTGCCCCCTTAATATGCACCAGACACCCAGGAATTACAATTACCCCTCTGGGGCATATCGTCTGGCCCGGACCCTCTGTGTTAACCAAGAGGCCCCTATGGAGGAATATTTGGGGCCGCTTCACGAGGCTGCCGCACCTCCTTTTTGCTTATCGGGAGGTGCCCCAGGAAACGACAGGGTTCTCTCCCTTCAAGTTGCTCTACGGACGAAAGGTACGGGGACCCCTAAACCTGATCCGGGAGCACTGGGAGGGAGAGATGGAGACTGACGGTGTCCCCATTGTGCCATACGTGCTGGAACTCAGGGACCGAATGAAGCAATTAGCCAAATCCGTGCGGGCTAATCTCCAGTCGGCCCAGAGAAGACAGAAAGTATGGTACGATCGGGGGGCCCGAAAGAGAATCTTTACCATAGGACAAAAGGTGTTAGTACTTAAGCCGGTGAAGACAGACAAATTGCAGGCATCCTGGCAGGGCCCCTACCAGATCGTAGAGAAAAGGGGAGACACCACTTATGTGATAGCTAGCTGCCACGACAACAATCTTAGAAAGACATTCCATGTAAACATGCTCAAGGAATATTTTGAGCGACCAGAGAACGTGACGGCCGTATGTTGTTCCCCTCAGGAAGGCCCCGACAGTCTACCCATTCCAGACCTATTAGAAAAGAGTCTCCCCACAGGTATAGTGGCTCAGGTTCAGATAGGAGACCGACTTAGCCCCACTGAAAGGGAGCAGCTCAACCAACTCCTACAGTCCAAACACCTCACCTCCCCGAAGCCAGGGTACACTACTTTAACCACCCACCAGGTAGATACTCCGGGACAAGCTCCCTTGCGCCAGGCTCCGTACCGAATCCCGGAAGCAGTTAGGATAGGAATGAAGAAGGAGATCGATGAGATGCTCCAACTCAGGGTAATTGAGCCCTCCGATAGTCCCTGGGCCTCCCCAGTTGTCTTGGTGCCCAAGAAAGATGGGACCACCCGGTTCTGCGTAGACTATCGGAGGCTCAATGAAAAGACCGTGACAGACGCTTACCCTATGCCCAGGGTAGACGAGCTACTCGATCGTATAGCCAGGGGAAATTACCTGACCACTATTGACCTCTGCAAAGGTTACTGGCAGATTCCCCTGGCCCCGGAGGCTATCCCCAAGTCGGCATTCGTCACCCCATTTGGCTTATATCAGTTTAGGGTAATGCCGTTTGGGATGAAGAATGCCCCAGCTACATTCCAGCGCTTGGTGGATAGGCTCCTGGATGGCTTCCAGAGTTTTGCTTGCGCCTACCTGGACGACATAGCGATCCACAGTGAGTCCTGGGAGGACCACTTAGCTCACGTAGGAATGGTTCTGGATCAGATCCGGGCTGCTGGCCTGACTCTGAAGCCAGAAAAATGCCACTTTGGGATGGCCGAGGTGCAGTACCTGGGTCACCGGGTGGGGTGTGGAAAGCAGCGACCAGAGCCGGCCAAGATAGAAGCTGTCGCCAATTGGCCCACCCCCATCACTAAGACTCAGGTCCTAGCCTTCCTGGGCACGGCAGGGTACTATAGACGGTTCGTACCAGACTACAGCACACTTGCCAAACCCCTGACTGACTTGACCAAGAAGAACTTACCTCGACAGGTCCTGTGGTCTCCCCACTGTGAAACGGCTTTCCAGGCTCTCAAAAATGCTCTAATTAACGCTCCTGTCTTGGCGGCTCCAGCCCTTGACAAACGTTTTATCGTCCATACAGATGCTTCCATGTTCGGGCTGGGAGCCGTCCTCAGCCAAGTAGGCGAAGATGGAGGGGAGCATCCAGTTGCCTACATCAGCCGGAAGCTCCTGCCCCGCGAAGTCAGCTATGCAGCGGTCGAAAAGGAGTGTTTGGCTTTGGTGTGGGCATTAAAGAAATTGACTCCCTATTTATATGGGCAGGAGTTCACTCTGGTCACCGACCATAACCCGTTGGTGTGGCTGAACCGGGTCTCTGGAGATAACGGCAGGCTATTACGTTGGAGTTTATCGTTGCAACCCTTCAATTTCACCATTACTTACAGACCTGGGAAACAGAATGGCAATGCCGACGGGTTGTACAGACCAACCGACCTCAGCCCCGCATAACCAGCGGTCTGGACAGCCTTAGTCTGCCCCGAAAAGGGGTCAGACCGTGTCTGCCAGAGTGTTCCACAGAAAGGGAGCACTGTTACAGAAGCATTAGTTATTTTGTTGTGAAGAACTTATTTCCCAGCAGCAATGCCTGAACCAGCCAAGCCAGCGCCTAAGAAGGGCTCCAAGAAAACTGTAACAAGTATCATTTCATAAAGGGTTAACTCTGTTCAGTTTTGAGAAAACTATTTTCTGAGGCAGGTTTCCTAGCATATTGTGTACTGTAATTAAGTTTATGTGATAAGCATTCACTGCTAGGTGATAAGAAGGACTCAATTGTTTTCTTGTGTGTACTTGTTATCTGTGGTGGCCTGTCACAAGTGCGTTGTCTAAATGTGTGATGGGGGATTTTATGCTTCCCCCCCTGGGAGTGCCCTGTGTGCATGTAACCTAAATAAAAAGCAGGCTGGGCATCCCAGTCCTCAGTTCTTGGTTGTCCCTCAATCGCAGCGTTGACTCGTTTTTGTGGGCAGAAGGGTATCCTAGCTGTACTACAGCTAAGGGGGATTATTCTACATTTGCGAGACTCATATAGAATACTATGGAAAGCAGCTTCTCCCCTCTTCAGCAATAGGAATCCAGGCTACTAAGCGGTCCATCTCTCAGCGAGACTAAGGGTAACCGTAACAACTTACTTTAATAAAATGTGGCTAAAACACTGCTCACTGCATCTCTTCCTGGCTGCTCTGTAAGGAAATGACAGTGGCACATTCCACTGCACTTGGAGGGGTAGTACAGAAGTCTCTTTTTCACTTTAGCAAAGCTGGCAGCTTCACAGGACAGCAACAAAATAAATGAAAGTATTTTTTTCCGTTTTTGTTTTGTTTTATATCATTTAACATCCAGCCCCAACCCTAAGTTCCACTTACTAATGCCTCTCACAGAATTGGGTCAGCCCAAATAGTAGACATGTGCAATTCGGATCGGATCGATTCGGAAAATTCGACAAATTCGGAGATTTGGATCGATCCGAATTTCCGAATTAAAATACTGCCGAATTTACCGAATAAATCCGAATTAGTTCGGATTTATTCGGTAAATTCGGATGGCAATGGATTACACTAGTATTGTACAGTATATTAGGTTATATCACTCTGCTATGGGTTACACCTAATATACAGTACATAATACTAGTCCAATACACAGCACACATACCGAAATTCCGAATTAACAAATCGAACCGAATCCAGCCGAATTTTTTCGAATCCTAATGAATCCAAAACGAATTAATTCAAAGTTTTCCGAATTCGAATCGATCCGAAAAGAAATTCGAAAAACTCCAAATCATTCCGAACCAAAACAAATTTTTCGATCATGCACATATCTACCAAATAGGACTGCCTCAAATAAGCAGTTATGTGCCATGCAATGATCTTAACCACTTTCATCCAGTAGGTGGCGCAGCATGTTGTGTAATGGTGGGCAGACCTACTTGTGCCTCTCCATTGCACAACATGTAGCTGTGAAAAAAAAATGCTGGGGGGGAAAATTGCAATTTTTTTTATTTATTTTTTAAAGCCAATAAAAAAATATATATTTTTGCCCATATGAGAGGTGAAGCTCTGCCTCACTTGCCTCTAGTGACTGCACATCACTGGGTTATCTCTCCCTCTGCTCTCTCTCTCTCTGTATTATCTCTCCCTCTGCTCTTTCTCTCTCTGTATTAGCTCTCCGTCTGCTCTCTCTTTTCTGTGATCTCTCCCTCTGCTCTCTCTTTTCTGTGTTATCTCTCCCTCTGCTCTCTCTCTGTGTTATCTCTCCCTCTGCTCTCTCTCTCTCTCTCTGTGTTATCTCTCCCTCTGCTCTCTCTTTTCTGTGTTATCTCTCCCTCTGCTCTCTCTTTTCTGTTTAATCTCTCCCTCTGCTCTCTCTCTGTGTTATCTCTCCCTCTGCTCTCTCTCTCTGTGTTATCTCTCCCTCTGCTCTCTCTTTTCTGTGTTATCTCTCCCTCTGCTCTCTCTTTTCTGTGTTATCTCTCCCTCTGCTCTCTCTTTTCTGTGTTATCTCTCCCTCTGCTCTCTCTTTTCTGTGTTATCGCTCCCTCTGCATTTAACAATGTTTTGAAGCTTCTTGTGACTTTTTAACAGATGCGGTTCTATTGAAGCTCTGAAAATTTGAATGTTACCTCTTACATAAACAAAGCCTGCAAAGAATTTATTACCATCTTTAGCCTTCAATACAACATTATCTTTTACAAAAGTTATCTATTCAGAGGAATAATATGGGAATGCATAAGGGAGTTAAAGGTTCAATGTCGTGCGGGTGTGGCAACTACCTTACGTCCTAAGTGTACCATAAATAAAGACAAGACAACAACTGATTCCAGATGTTTCTGAACAGAAAAAGGGCCTCAAACTCCCAGAATCCCATTCTTATCTGTGAGTAGAGACCCCTCCCTTAGATCTGCAACATTGTTGCAATCTAACCCATAGCTCCACACACACTCCTCCTCCCTGCAACCTTATCCCTTAAGACGTTCCAGGCTGATCTAGGGCCCTGCACTTACATAAGGGAGTTAAAGGTTCAATGTCATGCGGGTGTGGCAACTTCCTTACATCCTAAGTGTACCATAAATAAAGACAAGACAACAATATGGAGGTAAGACCGTATAGGTCAATTTTATTAATAAGAGGCACTCCTTGAATGATTTAATTTAAAGCATCAAGGCCTTCTCCAAACTCTTAACTTTTTCATTTACCTAAGTACGGTAAATGACTATAACTCATTTAACTTTAATTAAACAGTTGAGCGGCAATGCCTAAACCTATATAACCCATATGAAGCGGGAAGCAGCCCCCAGGCAAACTGAGACAAAGCGGAACCCGGCTACAACGCGGTACCAGATAGAAGGTTACATACTCGAGCTGTTCAGCCCTCCGCAACCCAGGAGGCGCTTTCCCCAAGCACGCACCTGGGTACGTCACGCCCCCTGCAATGGCTGTCACTCCTCCCCACTTTCTATCTGCCGCCTGGGATGCTACCGCCCGTCACAAGAAAACAATTTTACCCTATTCTTGCCGCCATCACTAACTGCAGGAAACACAATTTTTTTTTTATAGATATTATTGCCCCTAAGGCCTATTTTATATTACCAATGAATCTATCCAGCCCTACTTCAGTTAAGTGCACCCCGTCCTTTCTGTATAGACTCTTATCCCCGGCCGAGATGTCGGAGTGCCTCACAAGAAAACCTCCTAATTCCAAAACAACCTTGCCTATATCTCTATTCAACTTTTTGCGGACCCCTAATGCTGCCTTGTGACTCGCCATGTGCCTCCAATGTAATCTCAGAATGACACAGGACCACCCCACCTTCAGCCCAGGCAACCAGGCGTGCAGTCACCTAATATCCACCCCCATGATATTGATCAACTCAAGGGTCGGCAACGCCCCCAGGTCGTTGCCCCCTAGATGTAGAACCACAATGTCTGGACGACTCCACCTCCGGTGAGCCTCCTGGATAAGCCCTGGAAATTCATGCCAGCATAGCCCTCTGCGCCCTAGCCACCTGGCTGACGCCCGGGAGGGGTGAAAGCCGAGACGGCTCCCATCCGGGACTGCTAATGCCCTTATCGATGCCCAATGAACAAAGGAGTGGCCGACTATCCAGATCTTTTTTGGGGCCCCGCCCCTACCTGTAAAGACACAGCAACACGTTAACAACCCAGCAAAGACCCCACAAACCCTATCCCTGTGGCAGCCCCACTACCATATCATTGGGAAGGGTCCCCCAGAGGCCTCACATAGGTTTTATAGTGCTGCGAACACCACCGCCCCAGAGCCTTGATCCTGTCTGTTGACCACCCCCAAGGCCGCAGCCGAAGTTGCCGCCCCCACTCTAAATGAATGCGTGGCTATGCGTCCCGGATCCAACCCAGTCTTAGCTGCCGCCTTTGCTAGCACCCTTCTGAATTGAAATTTCATTAACCCCAGCCCATTCCGATGTATCAAGAAAGGGCCACCACCTACCGGGTGGTGCACCACAAACTCATTCAACAATACAACCGGGCATGCCCTGCAATCCTCCAACTTTGGGAGATGCAACCACACGCCTTTCCCCTCCTGGTCAGTTTTCGATCTCGGAATGAATAACAATACCGACCCCTCTGTTAGCCTCAGATGCTGCCACTGCACCCCCACCTGCGGCGCATTTCCCGATGGGGAAACCAGCTCCCCAACCCGCAAGGCCCCATGAAAGGCCATTGCAAAGGCTGCGCGAAACAGCGACGCCTCGTATGAGTCCCTGCAAATGTCGACCAACGCCTGCAGTAACAGGATAAGGCAAGACAAAGTGATGGGTTCCCTATTGTCCCTCCTTATCAATTCCCCGCAGCCCCAACCACGGACCGACTGTCTCACCAAAAAGGTCCCCGTCCAATCCCTCAGCTGAAAGAATTTACTGAAAAACGATAAAGCTGCCAATTTCCCCTGTACCAGTCATTTCTTAATCTCCTTCTGACGCAGGGAGACCAACCACTCTAACAGAGTTACCTGCGATGCCTGGTAGCACGACAGCTGTTTGTACCTGCAGAATGATTGCAACTCGTTCCAATGCCTCACATACGCCCTCCACGTCGCTGGAGCCAATGAGGCCTGGACTAAAGGGAGGACAGATTCCCATGGAGCCCGAGCTGCTCTAGGAGCCACCTTCCTAAATATCTCCCACTTACCCCTAGACAGCACATCTGCCATCACATTTTTTACCCCCAGCACGTGCTTAGCAGCGAAGCTAATGTTATACTGCAGGCAACGCAACACTAAATGCCGCAGCAGCCTAACAACCCCTGGTGAGGTAGCCGACAAGTGATTTATCGAATAAACTATGCTCTGATTATCACACCAGAAGACCACCGCCCTGTTGGCTAATCGATCAACCCTCAGGTCAACAGCCACAATGATAGGGAAGAGCTCCAGGAAGCACAGATTTCTGGTCAGCCCTGCCTGGACCCACTCCGCGGGCCATGCTTCCGCACTCCAGTCCACACCCAACATCGCCCCATACCCTCCCCAACCTGCTGCATCTGTAAACAGGTGGAGCGACTGATTGGATTCAGGCGGTTTCTGCCAAATACATATGCCATTGAATTTGGCCAGGAATAGTTCCCACAGCGCTAGATCTTCCTTCATCTCCTCCGAGATGGGAATTCTCCCTGACTGTGGTTTGGAGCCCCCCAAGCGCGCTTCCAACCTCCGGTTTAAAACCCGGCCCATGGGAATGACCCTTCCAGCAAAGTTCAACAGACCCAAAAGGGCCTGTAGTTCCCTCACAGAGATAGACTGAGCCCGCTAAGTCCTTTTGACTGTAGCTGCTAGTCTTTCCAACTTGTCCACGGGCAACTGACAACGCTCGGCTACGGAGTCTATTTCGATTCCCAGGAAGGTCAACCGCGTACACGGGTCCTCCGATTTGTCAGCTGCCAGCGGCACACCAAATACGCTCATGAGGTGCACCATGCCCCGCATTAATTCCCTGCACTGCGTAGAATTCGGTGCCCCCACCAACAGGAAATCATCCAGATAATGGGTGATGTTGCCTGAACCTGTGTACTGCGACACGGCCCAATGGCGGAAGGAACTAAATGCCTCAAAATAAGCGCACAAAATCGAGCAGCCCATAGGGAGGCACTTGTCCACATAGTAATCCCCCCCAAAGCGGCATCCCATCAGCCAAAGCGACTCTGGGTTGATGGGGAGGAGCCTGAAAGCTTACTCTATGTCCAGCTTTGCCATCAGTGCTTCTGCCCCTGCCCTCCGGACAATGTCCACCGCCGATTCAAATGATTGATACTGGACCGAGCTCAGCTCGGGTGAAATGGTATTGATCACTGACCTCCCTTTCGGATACGAAAGGTGTTGAATCAAGTGAAATTTTCCCTTTTCCCAACTACCCCTAACGGGGACACAACCAAACCCTTTGGCTGCAGGAACGGGCCCGCCATGCGCCCCAGGCGGACCTCCTTATCCAACGTTTCCTTTACCACTTCAGGCAACTGGTAGGCGGATTTTAAATTGCGATGCACCCTCGAACCTTCCACCCAGCCCCCCACCGGGATAAGGAAACCCACCTTTAGACCAGCCAGCAGCAAGCCTGCCACTGCCTGGTTCAGATACCTTGCTAGCCATGGTTCAAGGGCGCCCACCCTCAATGGGGTGGCCGCTCTTTCCAGCTGCGGCAGACTTACCGCCCCCACGCTCTCCTGCCGGGTCATGTTCTTTAGAGCACTCATTACCCGGGTGCTGCCCCCCGCAGTATCGACAGACATGGCGAAAGGAACACGCGCTCCCCCTGTCGCACGCCTTTTCTTGATACTTCCAACACTCCCATTCTGCGGGCCCTAAGTCCCGACCGAAAGGGCTGGTTGCCCGCTGCAGGGGGAGAGGCGGTCGCCACCTCCGGCCCTAGCTTAGACCATAAGGACATTTCAATCGCCCCGAATGAGAGGGAGGGGTTCGCCGCCATTTTCCTGCGATACGCCATGTCATAGTCCCTTCAAGCCCCCTCCTTATGGCATTTGTAAACCCTCTCTATGGTATCTTGATATCTTCAAGATATCCATCCCCTGGTCCGGCCACCTCGCCAAGTAGCAGGAGGCCAGCACCCGGAAGCAGCTCACCCATTCCTCATAGGAGTCGGGCCTCTTAAGCTTTTTCGGCCCTGTCCCGTCCTCGGCCCTCTCCTTTTGCTTCTGAGCCTCCGCCGACAGCTCAAAAATATTAACATACTTCCTACTCTGTATTTTTCTCACCATCTTCGATTTGAGATGCTCAAATAGTGAATGCATGGTGAAAGAAAAAGAGTCGCCTTCAAGCGCTGACTTCCTTTTATTTGCCTGCAACACTAAACCGCCACCCTGCGGCATGGTGGCAGGTACCACCGCGCTGTCGCTGTCGCTCGCAGCTACGCCGCTAGCACCACTACTTTCATGCCTGCATGCCTTATCCCTATCTGACACTAGCGTCCTGACCATTCTGTACATCCTTTTCTCCCCTTTCTTATGAAAACCCAAGGCCCCCTCACTCTCTGAGCTAGACCCTGGCGAACTAGAGTCACTCTCATCTTGCTACCCAGTCTCCCCAGATTGCTCACCCTCCAAAGGCTGCAGCTGTCCCGCCGTCGATGTCCCTGCAACTGCGCCATCCACTTGCCCCGGTTCTGCTGCCGGCACCACCGCTCCACCATGACTCGAACAAGGAAGCTCCTGACTGTCCATCTGCGGAAACAAAGATAGGAGAGGAGTACCAGCCGCCTGAGGAAAGGAGGGACCACGCATACCACACTCATACACAGCCTGCTGCGCGCTACGCGCACCCACCTGCTCACCACACTGACCATGATGTGCAAACCCTCTGCCTGCAGTGTCCCCTGGCCCCCACATGCTTTCCCCACAATCATGCCCAGTAACATCATGCATTTGAAATGATTGATCTGCATTAAACATCCTAGGCCCTGTTCCCGGATTTTGTAAATGTACCACATTGTCCCTTAGGCCATAGGGCCCAGGGCTCATCATATGGGTCACCCTCCCCAAGTACATCGTTTGAAGAGACCCACTCCGCCTGCACAACTGACTTTGGTGCCTTTCAAGAACCACCGGCACCCCTCTCCTACCTTGAGGAGATAGGGATGCGGAGAGAGCGCTCCCACATCCTCTGCTCAGGCTCTGACTGGAAGTCCCGCCCACCGCGTGACCGGAAGTGGGCGGGGCCGCGACCGGGACCGAGATGGAGGACACCGCAGCATCGGCGGCAGCTGTAAGTGCAGGGGGGTCCTGAGAATGCCCGACTGGTGGCGGTCGGATCCGGCGCCTCATGCGGGTTAGGCCTCAGAGCAGGCCCCCCACCACATGCGAGCGCCGCTGATTGGGCCCCATCAGAAGGCCGTCCGGCCTCGGAATCCGCCCCCCTCAACATGAAGTGGTCTGCGGGGTAGGCCGCAAATCAGGCCCACCCCCACAGACAAGCGCCGCATGTTGTGGCCTAACTAGGGGCAATCTGGCCCCATCAACACCCTGCAAGGGTGCTACCAGGGGCAAAGAAGCTCCGGAGCCCGATCCGGGCTCGGGCCCTTGAGCAGGCCCCATGCCGGATGCAGGCCCGGAGCCACCAAAGACCGGGCCTAAGACAGCAGTGAGGGACTGCACCAACGACCATATGGTCGCCAGCTGTCCCTCCTGCAAAAGCCCCAAAATGGCTGCTGCTTAATCTCCACCAGTGGGGCCTGCTGATCCAGAACCAGAGGTGTCCCTTGAAGTGCTAGGCCCGGGTGAAGACCCCCTAACAGCCGGGCCTACCCTAACTAAGCCTGATCCCTAATCCACCCCCTCCTGCCTGAGCAACTCCCATCCTATTAGCACTAGTGGGTAATTGAGCCTGGAGGGAGCGATGGCCTAGCCTCAGAGAAGGAGGTACTATGTCATGATCACTTATCTCTCTCTCTCTATCCACAGGTGTCCTTCTCCCTGGAGATGAAGACTCATCCCTGAACCGCAATGGAGGAAGAGAAGGCCTGCAAGACCTGTCCATGATGAAGCAAAGAAAATCTCTCAGCTGGGTGAAGATGAAGATTCCAGATGTTTCTGAACAGAAAGAGGGCCTCAAACTCCCAGAATCCCCCTTCTTATCTGTGAGTAGAGACCCCTCCCTTAGATCTGCAACATTGTTGCAATCTAACCCATAGCTCCACACACACTCCTCCTCCCTGCAACCTTAACCCTTAAGCCGTTCCAGGCTGATCTAGGGCCCTGCACTTACATTTTAATAAATAAATAGAATATCTATAAGTTATTACATTTAGTAGATTTAGTGCTGATATTTATATAAGATGCAAAACATTAAAGTATATTTAGGCTATGTAATGATAATCTATGATATAGTAAAAGTAAAACAATGCAATTAATATGCTAATTAAACTTTAAATTTTTATAATTGTAATGTATTTATCTTTAGAAGACTATAAATATATATACTTTTTCTCAACGGCAAAGTCATTTTATTGTTCCAGAATTTATATAGGAAACATAGAAGTGTATATCCAATACTATAAATGTAATTAATTACTTAATAATAATTTAAAATATAATATATATAATACAGTTATACTTTTGATTAAAATTAATTGATATCATATAGTTAAGTCCTATAGCATTACCTAAAATGTAAATTGGATCTAAATGATTAATAGACAATGTTTTAGAAATAAAAGTATAATAATAAGTGATTATTAAAACTTATGCAACAAAAAGATTGTTACTGTACTATAGCACACTGCTGCATACATTGTTTTTTATGCATTCTAATTTGGTCAGGTATCAATTACATATAAAAAGCTTAACATATATAAATTATGAATGAAACTCATATTTTATTTGTAAAATAAAGATAACGAGGATGAAAAATGTTTGCAAATGCTATTTGATTACTCAGAACGATTGTCACAATAACAAGGATCCAGTAACACTGCTTTCTCTAACTGCGATGTTCAGGAAACAGCAGCTGAGCTACGTAACCAAAAGGGAGTTCCTAGCAGTGTGAGTATCCACCTCTTAGCCCAGCCCCTCCTGCAGCCTGCTTGTACACAGTAACACCCAGCCTGGAACTACTTGAGCGTTACTGTGATGTAACAGGTTTTATTTTGCTGCTGGAGACGGGGGGGGGGGGGGGGGGGGCGAGTCTGCGCATGTGTTGCCAATACCTTTGTTTTAATGCGCATGCGTGCGGCCATGATGTTTCTACCTAGGTAGAACATCGTAATAGGCACATATAATGAGCAGAAAATGGATTTGGAGCAGTATTCATTTTTAAATTGAAATTACAAGGAATGTAAACAAAATTGTACAAAGGTACCAATTACAAATTTACTTATTATATAAAGATGTTTTGATTGATTTAAAAAATATTTTTTGGGTTTACTATCCCTTTAACCCCTATCTTGCCAGTAATCACTACAAATCACTGGCTCTTGCACTAAAGCACTTTCTTTCATGTAATTAGCAAGAGTCCATGAGCTAGTGACGTATGGGATATACATTCCTACCAGGAGGGGCAAAGTTTCCCAAACCTTAAAATGCCTATAAATACACCCCTCACCACACCCACAATTCAGTTTTACAAACTTTGCCTCCCATGGAGGTGGTGAAGTAAGTTTGTGCTAGATTCTACGTTGATATGCGCTTCGCAGCAGGCTGGAGCCCGGTTTTCCTCTCAGAGTGCAGTGAATGTCAGAGGGATGTGAAGAGAGTATTGCCTATTTGAATTCAATGGTCTCCTTCTACGGGATCTATTTCATAGGTTCTCTGTTATCGGTCGTAGAGATTCATCTCTTACCTCCCTTTTCAGATCGAAGATATACTCTTATATACCATTACCTCTACTGATTCTCGTTTCAGTACTGGTTTGGCTATCTACTATATGTAGATGAGTGTCTTAGGGTAAGTAAGTCTTATTTTATTATGACACTCTAAGCTATGGTTGGGCACTTTCTATGTAAAGTTCTAAATATATGTCTTTAAACTTATATTTGCCTTGATTCAGGATAATCAGTATTCCTTTAAAATTCAGACTGTCAGTTTCATTATTTGGGATAATGCATTTTAATTCAATTTATTTTTCTTTACCTTGAAAATTTTCAATTGATCATTTTTCCTTGTGTGCTGTTAGGCTCGCCGGGGCAGAAAATGTTTCTTTTTATTGCGTCATTCTTGGCGCAGACTTTTTTTGGCGTAGTTGACGCCGGAAGTTGTATTCTGTTAATACGTCATTTTTGGCGCATGTGTATTCAGACATTTTTTTGTGCCAAAAAATGTGGGCGTCGGTTCTGGCATCAGAGGATGTGGCGTCATTCTTGGCGCCAAATATATGGGCGTTGTATTTAGCACCAATAATGTGGGCGCCATATTTGGCGCCAAAAAATGTGGACGTATTTTTGTTTCACTTTTTTTCCTCACATTATTTAAACCTCACTTTTTTTATTGCTTCTGGTTTCTAGAAGCTTATTATTTTGCATTCTTTTCCCATTCCTGAAACTGTCATTTAAGGAATTTGATAATTTTGCTTTAAATATTGTTTTTTTCTATTACATATTGCAAGATTTGACTGTTCCTGTTTCAAAACAATCTAAGAGGATTCCTGTTGACTGAGTTCAGTCCTACCAAAGCTAAGTTCATTTATTTTTAATGTTATGAATGTTTATCTTTAGCTATGATTTGAAATAAGTTATCATGATAAACTTTTACATGCAGAATCCTTTAGTATTTATGCTTTATATATTGCCATTCTTTTTACATCTTATGTACAAGAAATATTTAGAAGATTTATAAGAAATATTTTTCTGATTCTATTTTAAAGGCTTTGTCTGACATCGTGCCTTCTAATAAAATTTTTAGGTCTTTTTCAAACTTCTTTTTTAATTATTAAAGTTTCAAATGACCAACAACATACTGATTTATCCTTCTCTGATGATGTTTTTTCTCATTCAGAATTTTCTTCATCAGATATTGACACTAACAAATCTACTTTTTTATTTTTTTATTAAAGTACATTTGTTCTTTGTTGAAAAGGTGTTGATTATTTTGGATATTAAGGTAACTAGTTCTTTTTCAAGACTAGCTAACACTATTTCTGCTTATTTATTCTTCTGTGTTTTCAGAGGGTTTTTTTTTTCCAATTCCTCATACTAGGGAATGGAATAGGCTGAGAATTTTCTTTTATTCCTTCTTCAAAGGTTTTTAAACTATATTCTTTGCTGGCAGTTAAATTCAATTTGGAGGGTTCTCCAATTTATTGGGGCTATCTCTACTCCTACTAATTATGCTATTGTTTCTATAGCAAAATAGTATTTATTTTCCTTTAGATGGTTGTATCTTATTTATGGAAAATTATTTAGTTTCAGGTACTTTTCTTGGACCTGTGATTTATTTGGATGTTGCAATTGCTTCATTTTTTCAGTTTACTTTAAGATCAAGTATCAGATTATGATTTATTTTAGCATTGTTAAAGGGACAAAATTTACTAGACTAGGTGCTGTTGCATTTGTCTTGTTGTTTTGCATTTATTGATTATGCAAGTCCACTGTTTTGACTGGTCCTTTAACTGGACTATCATGCTAATAATTTCATTTGTGTCTTCATTTTATTGAATATTTTCGCAAATGAGGTTTAATCTATGTCTTTAGCTGTTTTAGCTAGAAGAATTTTGTGATTTCTAAAAATCCATATTTCTTTTGTTCTAAGATAATCAATTATTTGTTTTATTATTGGATTCAATTCTTAGCTGTTACTCTGGGCTTCAAGATTGAGTTCTAAGACTAAAACTTTAAGCTTATTCTAGTTTGGTTGTTCTTATTAAGGAACAAATTCCTGAATTCTTTCCCAAGTAAAATGTTTTTAATTGGAAATTTTTCAGTTCGAAATCAGCTCCCTAAAATTGCGATGTACGTGCCGTATTCCAGCTTGGCTGGCAAGGGGCAGGTTAAGACTTTTTTGAAATTTATTTGGTTCTATTCTGTCCAAATTTCTTTGATTTTATTCCAGTAAGGCTAACACTTTAAGTGTGTTTCGGTCCTATATATTTTGGGTACTGTTGAAGCATGGCTGATCACCCGTGGGGTTCAAGCGCTGCTCAGACCTGGAATCTTCTGGGGTATTTCTTCCAGTCCCATTTTTAGTAACTGGGTTTTGGAGTTGTATTCAAACTATTCTGCCTTTTTTTGGTCAGTGATAGCATTATTTGTTTTCATTAGATACAATAAATGCATATTTTAATTTTTCTGTTTTCATTCAGATTAGTTTCTGAGGATGCGGAATCTCATATGATTCACTTTGTTCTTCCAGGACATAGTTAGAGGATCTTTTTTTCAAAAGCTCTTGATTCCTCACACAAGGGTCACCTTTTTTAGGTTTCCAGATAGTTTGTGTCACTGTCTTTGTCTCTATCAGACAAGGAACAATTTTATTGTGTTCCGTCTGTCGGTACCTTTAGTCTCTATTATTTCCTTCAGTTGCTATATATGCATAGAAGTTTTAGGTCTTATGGCCACAGCATTGGATTCAATTCCCTTTGCTCATTTTCAATAGAAAGAACCTTTCCAGTCTTTTATGCTGAATTATGGTGCAGGCATTCTAGGATTTCGCATTTTAAATCTTCGAATCCTAATATTTATCTCTCTTGATTTGGTGGTTAAGATCACCATCATTTAGTTCTACAAGTCTCTTTGTTTCTTTCAAGCTGGACCATGATCTCTACAGATGTGAGTCTTTTTGGTTGGGAGGCTGTCTGAGGATCTCTGTCAGCACAAGGGGTTTGGAAATCTCAGGAGGCGAGATTACCATTTGATATTTTAGAACTCCGTGTTTTCTCAGAGTTTTTCAGTTAGTTTCTTTTTAAAGAAGAGACGTTTATTGTTTTTCAGACAATATCACAACTATGGTGTATGTCAATGATCAGGGTAGGGCTATCAGTCCTTAGGCTGTGACAGAAGTGTCTCGGATATTAGCTTGGGCTAAATCCAGCGCCTATCTAAATTCTGTGTTTTTTTTCCCAGGTATAGATATTTGGGAAGCGGATTATCTCTGTTAATCAAGCTTTACTTCCGGGAGAATGGTCTCTCTTACCCAGATATGTTTTTCAATTTTTCAGATGTGAGCATTTCTAGAAATAGATCTGTTGGCATCTCATCTGAATAAAGAACTTCCCAGGGGCCTATTCAGGTCTGGGGATCTTCAGGCGGAAGTAGTGTATGCATTGACATTTCTTTGGAATTATCTTTTTGCCTATTTCTTTCCGCCTCTAGTTCTTCTTCCAAAGTGATTTCCAAAATTCTTATGGAGTATTTGTTTGTTATGCTGGTGGCTCCAGCATGGCCTATCAGGTTTTGGTATGCGGATCTCATTCGGATGGCCAGTTGCCAACCTTGGACACTTCCGTTTAAACCAGACCTTCTTTCTCAAGGCCCATTTTTTCCATCAGGATCTCAAATCATTAAATTTGAAGGGATGGAGGTTGAACGCTTGGTTTTTAGTCATAGAGGTTTTTCTGACTCATTGATTAATACTATGTTTCAGGCTCGTAAATCTGTCTCTAGAAAGATTTATTATTGAGTCTGGAAGACCTACTTTTCTTGGCATTCTTTTAAAATTCATAGAATTTTATTATTTTTCAGGTTGGTTTGGATAAGGTTTTGTCTTCAGTTCTTTGTTAAGACAAATCTCTACTCTTTCTGTTCTTTTTTCACAGAAAGATTGCTAATCATCCTGATATTCATTGTTTTGTACAGGCTTTGGTCCGTATCAAGCCTGTCATTAATTCAATCTCTCCTCTTTGGAGTCTCAATTTGGTGCTGAGGGCTTTACAGGCACCTCTGTTTTAAACTATGCTTTTTCTGAACATTAAATTACTTTCTTGGAAAAGTATTGTTCCTTTTGGTTATTTCTTCTGCTAGAAGAGTTTTTGAGTTATCTGCTCTTTTTTGTGAATATCCTTTTCTGATTTTTCATCAGGATAAGGCAGTGTTACTTCCTTATATTCATCATTTTGTTCAGGTTTTGTTTTTCGTATCAAACCTGTCATTAAGCCAATTTCTCCTCCTTGGAGTCTTAATTGGGTTCTGAAGGTTTTTCAGGCTCTTCTATTTGAGCATATGCTTGCTCTGGACATTAATTACTTTCATGGAAAGTATTGTTCTTTTTGGACATCTCTTCAGTTAGAACAGTTTTTGAATTATCTGTTCTTTCTTGTGAATCTCTTTTTTCTGATTTTTTTCATCAGGATAAGGTGGTTTTTGCTGTCCTCATTTCAATTCTTACCTAAAGTTGTAAATTCTAACAAACATTAGGGAGGAATTATTGTTTTCCTAAGACTTCTTTGGTGAGATTCTATGTTGAAGCTATTCAGATTTCAGATAGACTTCTAGTCTATTTTTTATCTTTTCTGGTTTTAGGAAGGTCAAAAGCTTCTGCCATTTATTTGGTATCTTGCTTAAACTTTTGATTCATCATGCTTATTTGGAGTCGGGTGGATTCCCGCCTCGGAGGATTACGGCTCATTCTACTAGGTAAGTTTCTACTTCCTGGGCTTTTTAAGAATGAAGCTTCTGTTGATCAGATTTGCAAAGCAATGACTTGGTCTTCTTTGCATACTTTTACTATGTTCTACCATTTTGATGTTTTCTCTTCTTTAGAAGCGGTTTTGGTAGAATGGTACTTCAGGCAGCTGTCTCAGTTTGATTCTTCTGCTTATAATTTCAGTTTTTTTCATTATAAAAATTGAAACTTTTTTGATTTGGGTAGTGGATTAATTTTTCAGCGGAATTGGCTGTCTTTATTTTATCCCTCCCTCTCTAGTGACTCTTGCGTGGAAGTTCCACATCTTGGGTATTTATTATCCCATACGTCACTAGCTCTTGCTAATTACATGAAAGAAAACATAATTTATGTAAGAACTTACCTGATAAATTAATTTCTTTCATATTAGCAAGAGTCCATGAGGCCCACCCTTTTTTGTGGTGGTTATGATTTTTTTGTATAAAGCACAATTATTCCAATTCTTTATTTTTTTTATGCTTTCGCTCCTTTCTTATCACCCCACTTCTTGGCTATTCGTTAAACTGAATTGTGGGTGTGGTGAGGGGTGTATTTATAGGCATTTTAAGGTTTGGGAAACTTTGCCCCTCCTGGTAGGAATGTATATCCCATACGTCACTAGCTCATGGACTCTTGCTAATATGAAAGAAATGAATTTATCAGGTAAGTTCTTTCATAAATTATGTTTTTTTGCTCTGTGGATTTTTTAAGGGGTTAATTTTTTTTTAGTAATTTTTTGGTGAGACCCAAAGGCTCTGTTCAGAGCCATTTAGTTAAAGTGAAAGTAAATACTAGCGTTTTTACAAACGCTAGGATTTACTACTGAAACAAATAAAGGGCACTTTCATTCATGAAGTATAAGATAACTCATGTAGAAAGCTTGTTTATTTGATTCAATCGATCGCCGCTCTTAGCTCCTACAGCAGCCCATGGCTAAAAAATATTTTGGCTAAGAGGTGACATTTTCACCTCTTAGCCAATAGCCGTGCAGTAAATCCGGCTTGGCACCCATGGGAGCCGGATTTACCGCACGGCTTTTGGCTAAGAGTTGAAAACGTAACCTCTTAGCCAATTTTTTTTTTAGCCATGCTCTGCTGTAGGAGCTAAGAGTGGCGATTGATTGAATCAAATAAAGGAGCTTTCTACATGAATTATCTTATACTTCATGAATGAAAGTGCCCTTTATTTGTTTCAATAGTACATCCTAACGTTTGTAAAATGCTAGGATTTACTTTCACTTTAACTTAAATTTACATTTTGTGTTGATTTTTTTTTTTTTATTAACCCCTAGCTTGCCAGTGATCACTATAAATCACTGGCTCTTGTACAAAAGCACTTTTTTGCTCTGTGCATTTTTTTAAGTTTTCTTTTTTATTTAATTTTTTTTGTGAGACACAAAGGCTCTTTCCAGAGCCATTTAGTTAATTTCAATTTCATTTTTGTGTTGATTTTTTTGTTTGTTTGTAATTTTCTTTCTCTTTGATAGATAAAAGAAAATGTATGCTTACCTGATAAATGTATTTCTTTTTTGACACAATGAGTCCACGGATCATCTTAATTACTATTGGGAATACCACTCCTGCCCTGCAGGAGGCGGCAAAGAGCACCACAGCAAAGCTGGTAAATATCCCCTCCGCTCCCTCCCAACCCAGTCATTCGACCGATGTAAAGGAGAGAAAGGAAGTAACAAGGTGCAGAGGTGTCTGAAGTTTATAACCAACAACCTGTCTTTCAAAACAGGGTGGGCTGTGGACTCATCGTGTCAAAAAAGAAATACATTTATCAGGTAAGCATACATTTTCTTTTCTTTTTAATGACACAATGAGTTCACGGATCATCTTAATTACTATTGGGAATCAATAACCAAGCTAGAGCACAAAGATGATACGGGAGGGACAAGACAGGGAACCTAAACAGAAGGCACCACTGCTTGAAGAACCTTTCTCCCAAAAGCAGCCTCAGCCAAGGCAAAAGTGTCAAATTTGTAGAATTTTGAAAAAGTGTGAAGAGAGGATCAAGTTGCAGCCTTCCAAATCTGTTCCACAGAAGCTTCATTTTTGAATGCCCATGAGGAAACAACAGCCCTCGTGGAATGAGCCGTAACTCTCACTGGAAGGCTGCTGTCCAGCAGTCTCATATGCAAAACGTATGATACTCTTCAGCCAAAAAAGAAAGAGAAGTAGCCGTAGCTTTCTGTCCCTTACGTTTTCCTGAGAAAATCACAAACAAAGCAGAAGACTGACGAAAATCCTTAGACACCTGCAGGTAAAACATTAAAGCACACACCACGTCCAAATTGTGCCAAAGCCACTCCTTCTGAGAGGTAGGATTAGGGCACAAGGAAGGAACAACAATCTCCTGATTAATGTTCAGATCGGAAACTACTTTAGGAAGAAATCCTAATTTAGTACAAAAAAACTACCTTATCTGAATGAAAAATAAGGTAAAGATACACATACTGCAGTGCCGAAAGCTCTGACACTCTGCGAGCAGAAGAAATAGCAACAAGAAATAAAACTTTCCAAGATAGCAATTTAATATCTAAGGAATGCATAGGCTCAAACGGAGCCCCTTGAAGAACTTTAAGAACTAAATTCAGACTCCATTGAGGAGTAACTGGTTTGAACACAGGCCTGATCCTGACCAAGGCCTAAACAAAATGATTGTACATCTGGAACATCTGCCAGACGTTTGTGTAACAAAATAGATAAGGCAGAGATTTTACCCTTTAGGGAACCTGTTGATAATCCTTTCTCCAAACCCTCTTGGAGAAAAGTCAAAATTCTAGGAATCCTAACTCTACTTCATGAGTAGCCCTTAGATTCAAACCAATAGAGATATTTACGCCATATCTTATGGTAAATCTTTCTAGTTACAGGCTAACGAGCCTGAATCATGGTCTCTATGACCAAGTCTGAAAAGCCCCGCTTGGATAAAATTAAGCATTCAATCTCCAAGCAGTTAGCTTCAGAGAAACTAGATTTGGGTGAAGGAAGGACCCTTGAATTAGAAGGTCCTTCCTCAACGGAAGTCTCCAAGGTGGCAGAGATGACATGTCCACCAGATCTGCATACCAAATCCTGCGAGTCCAAGCCGGTGCAATGAGGATCACCAATGCCCTCTCCTGCTTGATTCGAGCAATGACCCGAGGAAGAAGAGCAAACGGAGCAAATAGGTATGCTAAACTGAAGGTCCAAGGTACCTCCAGGTCGTCTATCAGTACCGCCTGAGGGTCCTTGGACCTCGACCCGTACCTCGGAAACTTGGTATTCTGCCGAGATGCCATGAGATCAAATTCCGGCTGACCCCATTTGAGAATCAGGCTGGAAAACACTTCCGGATGGAGTTCCCACTCCCCCGGATTAAAGGTCTGCCTCCCAGTTGTCCACCCCTGGGATGTGGATTGCCGACAGACAGCAAGAATGGGCTTCCGCCCACTGAATTATTTTGGTTACCTCTGTCATCGCTAAGCAACTCCTCGTTCCTCCCTGATGATTGATGTAAGCCACTGAAGTTATGTTGTCCGACTGGAACCTGATAAACTGGACCGAGGCTAACTGGGGCCAGGCCAGAAGAGCATTGAAGATCGTTCTCAGTTCCAGAATGTTTATAGGTAGAACAGACTCTGACTGAGTCCAAACTCCCTGAGCCTTTACGGAGCCCCAGACAGCTCCCCATCCTAGAAGGCTGGCGTCTGTTGTCACAATCACCCAAGATGGTCTGCGAAAGCAGGTCCCCTGGGAGAGATGATCCAGAGACAACCACCATAGAATAGAATCCCTTGTCTCCTGCTCCAGAAGTATTCGAGGAGACAAATCCGCATAATCTCCGTTCCATTGCCTGAGCATGTTTAACTGCAGAGGTCTGAAATGGAACCGAGCAAATGGGATGATGTTGCCGCTACCATCAGCTTGATTACCTCTATGCACTGAGCCACTGATGCCGAGGAGTGGACTGAAGAGCTAGACAAGTATAGAAAATCTTTGATTTCCTGACTTCTGTCAGAAAAATCTTAATTTATAGGGAATCTAATTATGGTTCCCAAGAAGGTTACCCTTGTCCATGCATGGGACTAAGGAACTCCTTACAAATTTACCTTCCATCCTTGATATCACAGGAAGGATAACAACATTTCCGTGTGGGATCCCGCTTGAAAAGATGGCGCCTGGACTAGGCTGTCTTCCAGAAAGGACGCCCCAGCAATGCCCTGTAACTGAAGCCCCACTAACAACAAACCCAGAACCTTTTAGAAAATTCTGGGAGCTGTGGCAAGACCGAAGGGCAAAGCCACAAATTGGAAGTGTTTGTCTAGAAAGGCAAACCTTAGAAACCTGTGACAGTCCCTGTGAATGTGAACATGCAAGTATGCATCCTTTAAATCCACCGTTGTCATAAAATGACCTTCTTGGACCAAAGGGAGAATGGAACAAATAGTTTCTATCTTGAAGGACGGTACTCTTAGGAATTTGATTAGACTCTTGAGATCTAAAATAGGACTGAAGGTTCCCTCTTTTTTGGGAACCACTACCAGATTAGAATAAAATCCCAGAGAGGTCTCCTACACAATGTAAGGACACCTTACCTCTTATCTGGCTCCAGATAATCTTGAAAGCCAAAACCTCCCTTCTGCCTAGAGGAAGAAGTAGAAGGGTTCCCTTGAAACCTCGAAAGGAATGAAAAAGTAATCTTAACCATAATGCGAGCAAATATGGTAAGCCTGAAATCTTAGCTCCCCGCTAAATACTTGAAGGTAAGTATCTGTAAGAAAGGAGATGACCGACTTATCTTATCCTGGGTTTCTTCGAGGGGAGTGTCTGTCCGAATGGAACCAGACAACGTATGAACGAGTATGCTGCCGCATAAGTGACAGTAGCAATACAAACCATAGGTTGACATTTTTGAGCAACCCCTCTAACCTCGTATCCCTAGGATCCTTAAAGGAACAACTATCCTCTATGGCAGTGCTTTCCAAACTGTGTGTCGCGACACATTAGTGTGTCGCCGGCAGTGTGTAGGCGTGTCCCTGCTTCAGCACAATTTTTTTTTAATTACATTTTTTTTTTTACATTTTTTGGGAGTTTCTGACATCCTGCCTGCCTGCTACGCATACCACATGGTTGACACGTGATTGATACCTAGTAGGTCACAGATCATCTTAACCTATTGGTGCAGCTCAGTGAGAACTGAAACTATTCCCATTGGCAGCATTGGCAGCACATTGACTCCTGACTGCATGTGTAGTCTAGTCTCCTCAATCTGCTTGTGACTGCATGTGTAGTCAGTGAGTGGGATAGCAGTATGTTTGGAGCATGGGAAGTAGTCAGTCGGACTCACAGAGCTTTGAGAGCGGCAGCTTAAATGCTGAGCTGAAGTCAAAGTGTTTGGGTTTTTTTGCAGCTAGCTCCCCAAAGTGCATTGCTGCTCCTGCTCTTGATATATGGATAGGAAGTAGAAGCTTAAAAATGCAAGTTAGTTAACCTCCTGGTTGATAGTACAACTGAATTACTGTGTCGCGAAATGATGTAGGTCTAAAAGGTGTGTCACCAACATGAAAAGTTTGGAAAGCTCTGCTCTATGGGAATAGTAGGTCTCCCGGCTAGCGTGCAAATTGTCCCTTACACCTTGGGTACCGTCTGACGAGACTCCTTGAAAGAAAAAAGAGATACCCGTTCTCTCCCATTCCTTAGCAAAGATCTTGGAAACAAGATCTGGTACATCATACGATTAAAAACAACAACCATGGTGTTGTTGTCATCCTGAGTAGCTAAGTAACAGACGGAGGTGTTCAAGCTTAAACCTGAAAGATACTACTTCAGTATCAGCAGGAGGAATTATACTGTCAAAAACTGAGATTTTATCCTCAGATGCTACTGAAATATCCTCTTCCTTAGGCCTGGGAGGGGAGTTCTGAGATAGCAACAACCGTGGCAGAAACCTCGCTCACTGAATGTTTAGTTTTCCTCTTGCGCTCTCCCTGCAACATGGGAAAGCTGACAATGCACCTGAGACCGTCTAGTACAAAAGGGAAGCGATGTCTTGCAAGGTAACTCCAGGAGTAGTCGTGGAGAAAGCGCAGGGCACTGGTTGAATGGATGCTAAGTTTTTAGGACACTTGAGGAGAAGGCTGCAGAATATATAGAACATTGTCATAATGCATCTTGTTTTTTAACGGCATCTGAGACAATGTTTGCTCTGAAAAAGAGGTTTCTCTCTTAACTAAAACAATTCCCAATAAGGGAACTGGGGGTACGCGCTCTGGGTAATCAGTACCGATATAGGTTGTGTGAATGGTGGGTGTATAGTCAGAAAGTCAGATAAAAAAATTCAACTATGAAACAGAATAGAAAAAAGAGTATATCACCCAAAATGATAAAAAATGTACAGGATCGTATCTCATAAAATTCTTCTGTCAGGAGGCCGCTCCTCTGGTTCCCGGTGTGTGGAATAATCTAAGTGATCAGAAAAGAGAAAGAGGGCGCCTCATAGTGTGAATCAGGCTGGGTAACACCGCTAGATTAATAAAATGGAGAGGTTTACCAGATTGAATTGCACAGTACTTGTGACCGGTGCCAAAAGACAGGATAGCACTCTACAGTGGCTAGTACACTGGTCCGGTTGGACGGTCTGCTGTATCTCTGAGAAACCTTTGTCCGGTATCGACTGCAAATCCTCTGGGTGGATCCCAGCTGTATTCCAAGGATTGCCAATTGGTGAATTAGGTGTAAAAATGTTTCCTTTGCATTTCCTTTGCAAAGGATATAAAGACAACTTCCAAAGTTTCAAATGCTAAAAGAAACTTTATTTCTCGTATCTCTGCTCCAAAGTTTCAAATGTTAAAAGAAACTGTATTACTCGTATCTCTGCTCCAAAGTTTCAAATGTTAAAAGAAACTTACGGTACGGTGCAATTCAATCTGGTAAGCCTCCATTTTATTAATCTAGCGGTGTTAGATTAATAAAATGGAGAGGTTTACCAGATTGAATTGCACAGTACTTGTGACCGGTGCCAAAAGACAGGATAGCACTCTACAGTGGCTAGTACACTGGTCCGGTTGGACGGTCTGCTGTATCTCTGAGAAACCTTTGTCCGGTATCGACTGCAAATCCTCTGGGTGGATCCCAGCTGTATTCCAAGGATTGCCAATTGGTGAATTAGGTGTAAAAATGTTTCCTTTGCATTTCCTTTGCAAAGGATATAAAGACAACTTCCAAAGTTTCAAATGCTAAAAGAAACTTTATTTCTCGTATCTCTGCTCCAAAGTTTCAAATGTTAAAAGAAACTTTATTACTCGTATCTCTGCTCCAAAGTTTCAAATGTTAAAAGAAACTTACGGTACGGTGCAATTCAATCTGGTAAGCCTCCATTTTATTAATCTAGCGGTGTTACCCAGACTGATTCACACTATGAGGCGCCCTCTTTCTCTTTTCTGTTCTCTCTGAACTGTAAAATCCTCTCCATACACGAGGAACAGAAAAGTTTTATTTTCACAGCATAAAGTATATGCAACATCTTTATTCACATTTTGATCAAATAGAAATTGAATATTCTAACTAGAGTTACTGTGTCTTTAAATGTTAGGAGTAACGTCCTAATTCTGCTTTACATATATTCCATTAACATTGGATATGTTAATTAACATGTTGAAGGGCCTCCTGGACCGTCTGTATTTACAAATTGATCAACAAAAAATTGGATGTAACTATGAGGCCTATTTATTAAAGGTCTTGCAGACCTGATAAGACAGTGTGGATCAGGTCCGCAAGACCTCGCTGAATGCGAAGAGCAATATGCTCTCCGTATTCAGCATTGCACCAGCAGCTCACAAGAGCTGCTGGTGCAACGCGGCCCCCTGCAGACTCGCGGCCAATGGGCCGCCAGCAGGGAGGTGTCAATCAACCTGATTGTACTCGATCGGGTTGAATTGTGGCGATTCCTGTCCGCCTCAGAGCAGACGGACTGGGTTATGAAGCAGCAGTCTTTAGACCGCTGCTTCATAACTGCTGTTTCTGGCGAGTCTGAAGACTCGCCAGAAACACGGGCCCACAAGCTCCATACGGAGCTTGATAAATGGGCCTCTATGTCTTCAAATGTTAAAATAAACTGCTTTATTTTTTCCAAAAATAAGTCTGTAACGTGTAATTCAAACAATCCCCAGACCTCAGCTAAGTCCTGCTGAGGTGTATGCTTGCCACCGGATGGGAGACTAACACATAATAAACATCCGGACTCCTTGATAAATGGTTTTAATACGGAATGTGAAGCCTCTCTGCTGCGTGACATAATGCAGCAGAGGAGACCCACAATCGCTCTCCGTTGCATCGGATAAGGGCTATGTAATTAGGCGCGCAAACAAGCCAACAAACCTATGCATAGGTGGTATCACTGTACTCAGGAGATGTTGGGGTCTTCTTTGGCAGTAACACATATCAGGAGCTGAGAATCCATGACTAAAGTACAATGTGTGTGAAAAATAAAAAAAATAAATGACTGCCCAATAGTTTGACAAAGACTGGTGGTTGAATTAGTGTATGGGAAGTGTTAAAATACCATCATTTCAAATACCCTAGGGTATCTATTTTTCAAAAATATATGGTTTGATGGGGGTAAATTACATTGGCCTGCTTCAGAAATGTCCCAAATAGGACATTGGTGCATGGGATGTCAAAATTCCAAGTTAAAAAACTGGAATGCGCCCCCTAAAAATAAGGCCTTTAAGCCCCCGGAGAACCCGACACCCCTATACATGGGTGGTATCACTGTACTCAGGAGATGTTGTTGAACACATATTGAGGTGTTTTCCATCTTAATGGGAGGAGAGTCCACGGCTTCATTCATTACTTGTGGGAAATAAGAACCTGGCCACCAGAAGGAGGCAAAGACACCCCAGCTAAAGGCTTAAATACCTCCCCCACTACCCTCATCCCCCAGTCATTCTTTGGCTTTCATCACAGGAGGTTGGCAGAGAAGTGTCGGAAGATTTGGAGTAATCACTTATGTAGGGTAGTACTCTTCGCAATGGGACTGGAGTTTTACGTAGTCCTGTCAGCCTCTCAGTGAGAGCATGGATGAAAGTACAGGGAATGTCCATAAGCAATCAGCAATGACGAGTTTTGCTGCCTGCTTTCAAGTCCATGTGAGGAGTGATGCTACTACCCTGTCACACTTGAAAGGCCATGTTCCTGTTCCATCGCATAGATTCTGGTAAGATTGTTTCATTTATACACATATGATAACGCAAGAAGACAGGGTCACAGTGTGTCTCATTTTATCTGTATAGAATAAAGGGTTAATATACTTGGGGGTTATTGAACAGGGGGGATTTATGCATAATATTCTTTATTGTGTTTAATGCTGCGACATGTGTGAGATGAGGCTCTGTCAATGTGTGATCAGTTTCTTTAGCAAGAGATCAACGCAGGCCTTTTTTGGCACGTTTTCTCTCTAGTGAAGGGGCGGTCCTGCATGGCACTCCATGCGACCGGGTGTGGCCTCTATAACTTCCTCTTTCTTGACCGGCGGTCATAGGAGACAAAGCAGTTTCTCTGTGGTTCGGGTCATAGGAGGTGGTAAGTGCCCTGGCCATTGGGTATAAAGGTGCCATTTAATTTCTATCTAGTCCGTAATAAAGGCAAGCTATGGAGGACTCATATGTTAGAGGGTACTCCCTCTTTAACAAAACCTAATAACTGTGTCTACTGTGAGGAAGTCCCGGTTGAACCGCCTGCTCAACTCTGTTCCAAATGCTTTGATAAAATTGCAATATCTAAAAAGAATAAGATATTTAGTACAATTGAGCCGTCCACCTCTGCGTTCCATCCTCCCGTGGGAGGGCCCCTTTGGCCGGCAGATTTCACTGATCAGTTACAAACGGCAGATTCTGCGGCCTTCAGTACCTTGCCACTCCCTGCTAAGCACAAGCGAAAGGTTGAAACATAGCTATCCGTCCCAGGGGTAATTTACTCCGTTGGATGTCTCTGACAGATTATACGCTGATGAAGACGACTCCGACTCTTTGGAGGACGCTCTTTCTGGGTCGGAATCGGCGACATCTAGACCTCTGACTGCAGAGGAGCCAGATTTTAAATTTAAGATGGAGCATTTGCGCTTTCTGCTGAAAAAGGTGCTTGCTACATTAGAGGTTCCTGAACCAAAACCGCCAGAGGAACCTTCAATCCCTAAGCTAGATAGGGTTTACAAGGACAGGGTGGTGCCTCACACCTTCCCGGTCCCTGTTAAAATGGCTATTATTATTAAGAATGAATGGGAGAAATTTGGCTCGTCCTTTTCCCCCTCTACTTCTTTTAAAAAACTGACCCCCCGTTCCGGACTCACAGCTTGAGCTGTGGGGGGCCATTCCTAAGGTGAATGGTGCTATCTCCACGCTCGCTAAGTGAAGAACTATCCCGCTCAAAGATAGCTCTTCGTTCAAGGAGCCCATGGATAAAAAAATTGGAGTCCATGTTGAGAAAGATGTTTCAACCTATGGGGTTTGTTTTTCAACCGGCAATGGCAGTCGCTGCCGTGGCGAGAGCTGCAAACTATTGGTGTGACTCTGTGTCAGCTATGGTTGAGGTGGAGACTCCCCTCGAGGAGATACAGGATCGAATTAAGGCCCCAAGGGTAGCTCATTCTTTCATCTGTGATGCAAATATGCAGATTATTTGCCTGAATGCCAAGACATCAGGTTTTTCTGTTCTAGCCTGTAGGGCTCCGTAGTTAAATTCGTGGTCTGCTGACATGACTTCCAAGTCCAGATTACTATCCCTCCCGTTTCAGGGAAGGTTCTTTTTGGTCTAGGCCTAGACTCTATCATATCCATGGTCACGGGTAGCAAGGGTACTTTCCTACCGCAGGATAAGAAGAAGAAGCATAAGGGGTCTACATTTCGTCCAGCAGCCTGCCGCGAAGACTGAGCAGTCCAAGGGATTTTGGAAGCCAGCTCACTCTTGGAAAAAAATCAAGCAGAGCAAGAAGCCCGCTGAGACAAAATCGTCATGAAGGGGCGGCCCCCGATCCGTCTGCCCAATTCTAGACCTAAAATGCCTAAACAAGTTTCTGTCAGTCCCATCGTTCAAGATGGAGATGATCAGGTCGATTCTGCTCCTAGTTTAAGAGGGACAGTTAATTTATAAATACAATGGATTCGAAGGATGCTTTCCTTCACAATCCACAAGGATCACTTCAGCTTTTTAAGATTTGCATTTCTGGACCAACACTTCCAGTTTGTGGGCCTACCGTTCGGTCTGGTGACTGCCCCAAGAGTCTTTACGAAGGTTCTGGGAGCGCTGCTCGCGGTGTTGAGAGCCAGAGGTATCACAGTGGCTCCTTATCTAGACGACATCCTGGTCCAGGCTCCATCCAGCAGTCTCACAGAGGACCATTCAAGGGCTCTTCTTCTCCTTCGATCTCATGGATGGAAGATAAACGAAGGAAAGAGTTCCCTGGTTCCAAATAACAGAGTAGAATTCCTGGGTACGATAATAGATTCTATATGAAGATATTTCTGACAGATCAGAGACGTTGCAAGATTGCGTCCAGCTGTCTTGCCCTTCAGCCCTCCTCACTGCCATCTGTGGCTAGGTGTATGGAGGTGATTGGGCTCATGGTATCCAGCATAGATGTCATTCCATACGCCAAGTTCCATCTCAGACCTATTCAGTTGTGCATGTTGAGACAATGGAACGGCGATAACTCAGATCTATCCCAACAGATCTCTATGGACAATCGAATAAGTGAATCCCTCTCTTGGAGGATCCGTCCGGGCAACTGCCCCAGGGACATCCTTCTTGAGACCTTCCTGGGAGATTGTGACCACGGATGCAAGTCTATCAGGATGGGGAGCTGTTTGGGGTGCCAGGAAGGCACAGGGCAGGTGGACTCGAGAGGAGTCAATTCTATGATAAATATTTTGGAACTTCAAGTGATTTTCAATGCTCTGGGGGCTTGGCCCCCCTGGGGTCATCCCAATTCATCAGATTCCAGTTGGACAACATTACCTAGGTGGCTTACATCAACCATCAGGGGGGAATGAGAAGCTCCCTAGCCATGAGGGAAGTATCTCGGATTCTAGAATGGGCGGAGACTCACAACTGCTTGCTCTCAGCGATCCACATTCTGGGTGTGAACAACTGGGAAGTGGATTTTCTCAGCATATAATCGTTTCATCCAGAGGTGTTTGCAGATATCTGCAACAGATGGGGGACGCCGGAGATAGATCTCATGGCGTCCAGACTCAACTTTAAAGGGGCACTGAACCCACATTTTTTCTTCTGTGATTCAGATAGAGCATGCAATTTTAAGCAACTTTCTAATTTACTCCTATTATAATTTTTTCTTTGTTCTCTTGTTATCTTCATTTTAAAAAGAAGGCATCTAAGCTTTTTTTTTGGTTCAGAACTCTGGATAGCACTTTTTTATTGGTGAATGAATTTATCCACCAATCAGCAAGGACAACCCAGGTTGTTCACCAAAAATGGGCCGGCATCTAAACTTACATTCTTGCATTTCAAATAAATATACCAAGAGAATGAAGACAATTTGATAATAGGAATAAATTAGAAAGTTGCTTAAAATTGCATGCTCTATCTGAATCACTAAAGAAAAAATTTGGGTTCAGTGTCCCTTTAACCCCTTAACGACCGAGGACCTGCAGGGTACGTCCTCAAAAAAAAGGCAGTTAATGCCTGAGGACGTACCCTGCACCTCCTCGGTGTGGAAAGCAGCTGGAAGCAATCCTGCTTGCTTCCAGCTGCTTTCCGGTTTTTGCAGTGATACCTCGATATGGAGGCATCCTGCAATAACCATTTTAAGCCATCCGGTCCAGAGAGAGCCACTCTGTGGCCCTCTCTGCACCGGAGATCGGTGGCTTACTGCTTTGGTGGGTGGGAGCCGGACCGGGAGGCGGGTGGCGGCCATCGATGGCCCTCGTGATGTGGAGGGGGGTGGGATCGTGGGTGGGGATGCCAGGGGGCGCGGACTGACGCGTGCACATGCACGGGAATGTGGGGGCGGGCGCGTGCACGTGCACGGGGAGGGAGCGGGTGGGAACTGCTACACTACAGAAAAAAAGTGTAGGAAAATGAAAAAAATTTGTAAAAAAATAAAAAAATCAGATAAAAAAAAACACATCAGTTAGGTGGTGGGGGTTGGTCTGTGGGGAGGGGGAAGCTACACTACAGAAAAACCGGGCAAAAAATAAAAAAAAACATATTTTTTTGCAAACTGGGTACTGGCAGACAGCTGCCAGTACCCAAGATGGCCCCCAATAAGGCAGAGGGGAGGGTTAGAGAGCGGTTTTGGGGGGGATCAGGGAGGTTGGGGGCTAAAGGGGGGATCCTACACAGTAGCATATGTAAATATGCTAAAAAATATATTTTATTTTTTTTAAAAAAAACTTTTATTTTAGTACTGGCAGACTTTCTGCCAGTACTTAAGATGGCGGGGACAATTGTGGGGTGGGGAGGGAAGGGAGCTGTTCGGGAGGGATCAGGGGGTGGGATGTGTCAGGTGGGAGGCTGATCTCTACACTAAAGCTAAAATTAACCCTGCAAGCTCCCTACAAACTCCCTAATTAACCCCTTCACTGCTAGCCATAATACACGTGTGAGGCGCAGCGGCCTTCTAATTACCAGAAAGCAACGCCAAAGTCATATATGTCTGCTATTTCTGAACAAAGGGGATCCCAGAGAAGCATTTACAACCATTTGTGCCATAATTGCACAAGCTGTTTGTAAATGATTTCAGTGAGAAACCTAAAATTGTGAAAAATTTAACTTTTTTTTTTTTTAATTTGATCGCATTTGGCGGTAAAATGGTGGCATGAAATATACCAAAATGGGCCTAGATCAATACTTTGGGTTGTCTACTACACTACACTAAAGCTAAAATTAACCATACAAGCTCCCTACAAGCTCCCTAATTAACCCCTGCACTGCTGGGCATAATACACGTTTGGTGCGCAGCGGCATTTAGCGGCCTTCTAATTACCAAAAAGCAATGCCAAAGCCATATATGGCTGCTATTTCTGAACAAAGGGGATCCCAGAGAAGCATTTACAACTATTTGTGCCATAATTGCACAAGCTGTTTGTAAATGATTTCAGTGAGAAACCTAAAATTGTGAAAAATGTAACGTTTTTTTTAATTTGATCGCATTTGGCGGTGAAATGGTGGCATGAAATATACCAAAATGGGCCTAGATCAATACTTTGGGTTGTCTACTACACTGCACTAAAGCTAAAATTAACCCTTCAAGCTCCCTAAAAGCTTCCTAATTAACCCCTTAACTGCTGGGCATAATACACATGTGGTGCGCAGTGGCATTTAGCGGCCTTCTAATTACCAAAAAGCAACGCCAAAGCCATATATGTCTGCTATTTCTGAACAAAGGGGATCCCAGAGAAGAATTTACAACCATTTATGCCATAATTGCACAAGCTGTTTGTAAATAATTTCAGTGAGAAACCGAAAGTTTGTGAAAAAATTTGTGAAAAAGTGAACGATTTTTTGTATTTGATCGCATTTGGTGGTGAAATGGTGGTATGAAATATACCAAAATTGGCCTAGATCAATACTTTCGGATGTCTACTAAAAAAAATATGTACATGTCAAGGGATATTCAGGGATTCCTGAAATATATTAGTGTTCTAATGTAACTAGCGCTAATTTTGAAAAAAAAAATGGTTTGGAAATAGCAAAGTGCTACTTGTATTTATGGCCCTATAACTTGCAAAAAAAGCAAAAAACATGTAAACATTGTGTATTTCTAAACTCAGGACAAAATTTAGAAACTATTTAGCATGGGTGTTTTTTGGTAGTTGTAGATATGTAACAGATTTTGGGGGTCAAAGTTAGAAAAAGTTTGTTTTTTTCCATTTTTTCTCATATTTTATTAAAAAAAATATAGTAAATTATAAGATATGATGAAAATAATGGTATCTTTAGAAAGTCCATTTAATGGCGAGAAAAACGGTATATAATATGTGTGGGTACAGTAAATGAGCAAGAGGAAAATTACAGCTAAACACAAACACCGCAAAAATGTAAAAATAGCCTTGGTCCCAAACGGACAAAAAATGGAAAAGTGCTGTGGTCATTAAGGGGTTAAGCTACCCAGATACGGGTCGCGGTCCAGGGATCCCCAGGCAGAGCTGATAGATGCCTTAGTGGTGCCTTGGGAGTTCAACCTAATTTACATTTTTCCTCTGTTGCCTCTGCTCCTCGAGTAGTGGCCCGCATCAAACAGGAGCAAGCTTCAACTATTCTGATTGCTCCGTTGTGGCCGTGGTTTGCGGATCTAGTGGGGATGTCATCATCTCCTCCATGGAGGTTACCCTCTCGCAGAGATCTGCTGGTTCAGGGTCCCTTTCTACACCAAAATCTGTATTCTCTGAGGCTGACTGCGTGGAGTTTGAACGTCTAGTCTTAGCCAAGAGAGGATTTTTCTGAGAGAGTGATTAATACTCTCATTCAAGCCAGGAAACCGGTCACTCGTCCCATCTATCATAAGGTTTGGAGGACCTATTTGTCCTGGTGTGAGGAACGTGGATATCCCTTGCATAAGGTTAGGGTATCCAGGATTTTGCCCTTTCTCCAGGATGGGCTGGATAAGTGTCTTGCCACCAGTTCCTTAAAAGAACAGATTTCGGCTTTATCTGTACTGTTACACAAGAAGCTAGCAGAGCTTCCTGATATTCACTCCTTTGTTCAGGTTTTGTCCAGGATCCGGCCTGTTTTTAGAAATTCTGCTCCACCTTGGAGCTTAAACTTGGTACTTAAGATTTTGCAGAGGGCTCCGTTTGAGCCTATACATTCGCTTGACATTAAAATTCTTTCCTGGAAGGTTCTATTCCTACTGGCTATTGCATCAGGCTCGCAGAGTCTCTGAGTTAGTAACCATGCAATGTAAGCCTCCTTACCTGTTTTTTTACGCCGATTAGGCTGTTCTTCGCACCGGATTGAGTTTTCTCATCAAGGTTGTGCTGAATCACAACATCAATCAGGAAATAGTAGTTCCTTCCATGTGTCCTACCCCTTCTTCATCAAAGAAAAGGTTGCTTCATAATTTGGATGTGGTTCGGCCCTTGAAGTTTTATCTTCAGGCCACAAAGGAATTCAGACAGACTTTGTCTTTATTTGTTGTGTATTCGGGGAAGTGCAGGGAGCAAAGGGCCTCTTCCACTTCCCTATCTTTTTGGTTGAGGAGCATTATCCGTTTTGGCCTATGAGACAGGGGGACATAAGCCTCCTCAGAGGATTACGGCTCACTCAACTAGGGCTGTGGCCTCTTCTTGGGCCTTTAAGAACAAGATTTCTTTGGAGCAAAATTGTAAGGCAGCTACTTGGTCCTCCTTACAAACTTTTGACATTTTTTACAAATTTTATGTTTTTGCTTCGGCGGAAGCAGTTTTTGGGAGAAAGGTTCTGCAGGCTGTGGTGCCCTCAGTTTAGGACCCGCCTCCTTTTACCTTCCCTTTTTTTTTATTCAGTGTCCTCTAGAGCTTAGGTATTTGTTTCCCACAAGTAATAAATGAAGCCGTGGACTCTCCTCCCATTAAGATGGACAGCATAAATTATGCTTACCTGATAATCTCATTTTCATTTGTGAGAGGAGAGTCCACAGCTCCCGTCCGTTTCTCCGGTGATCAGACCTAAATTTAATTTTATTCTCCTGGCACCATTTATACCCTGATATTTCTCCTACTGTTCCTTGTTCCCATGGCAGAATGACTGGGGGATGTGGGGAGTGGCCTCCTCCTGGTGGCCAGGTTCTTATTTCCCACAAGTAATGTATGAATCTGTGGACTCTCTTCCCACAGATGGAAATGAAATTATCAGGTAAGCATAACTTATGTTTTTTTTGTCTGTAAAACATAACAGGAACCGAGAATCAATGCCTAAAGTACAATGTGTGTGGAAAAATAACACACACAAAAAAAAAATACTACCCAAAAGTTTGACAAAGACTGGTGGTTGAATTAGTGCATGGAAAGTGTTAAAATACCAGCATTTCAAATACCCTAGGATATCTACTTTTCAAAAATATATGGTTTGATGGGGGTAAATTACATTGGCCAGCTTCAGAAATGTCCCAAATAGGACATGGGTGCTAAGCATTCACACATCTTTATTGGTAACAAGCAAACACAAAATATGCAATCTCTATCTAAACAGATAACAACAGCAGCCAGAACTGCATCCCTTCACAGGCCTAGGTCCAAATCCTGTAGTAGGCCCAAAGCTGATGAGGTGCAATTGTGGGACCCCCTCGCAGAGATGAGATCTTCCACCTGTCTCCTAAAATGACTGGAGGGTCTGCAGGGAAGACAGGTAGCTGAACTAAGTTATCAGTCGTCATCTCTGTGGCTGTTGTATCATCACCCTAAACTATCGGTATCTTCATCTTTTTCTGCAACGAGAAACACAAATCATTAACAATTTCCAAACAATTAGGCACATTAGAATTACTCCTATCACTACCACTATGGGTTTTAAAAGATTTGTAAGTATATTTTTAAACCAGGTTCCAATCGTTCCCATCCTTCCTTAGCTATATCTTTAGATCTTTGTTGTAACTCTTTTACTTTATTCATGCGTAAAACTTGTAGTCTCATTAATAATCCCATCCATAATACTAGCATATTTGTTAATTCTATTTGCTAGCTCAATTCCCTAACCTGTCCAGGCAGGAAACCACATCCAGGCTTTATCTGCAGATAAGAATAATTCTTACTTATACCTTGTTCAAGGACCATTGGAATAATCTTACCATCTTTCGCAGCCATAGTTGAAACCATCTCATATTGTTATATAACTGAGTTTGACAGGTCCATTCATCATTGTCTGTCTGTTCAAGACAGGCACACCTAGGGGTACACAAAGCTTATAATGTTGAACAAAAACATAAACTATTACAATCAGCAGTTCCTGTATCACATGGTTCTTCGTTAGGTTCCATATTAAATGTAAAGGTAGCATTTCTACAATCTGTTTCCCCCACATATACCTTGGGCAAACTAAATATGCAACCTTTCATGTTTGCTATGTAATTAACATACATTGCCCCAAGACACATTGTAGCTATAGAAACTATACCAGCAAGTTTTAAGTATGTACCTTGATCTGAGATAGCATTATGAACAGAGTTATCAATATCTATTTGAACATCATAGCTGTAATCTGTCACATTTAAATCATTCATTGATATTGGTACACCTATTAAAGGGATTCCTTTATGATTGACAGGAACATGAGAGCATATCCAACATCTGGCTTTTACACCAACAAACCACCAAGCAACTGAAGTTGCTTGACGGTTTGTTGGTGTAAAAGCCAGATGGAATTTTGTCCGTTTGTCACCCTTCACTGGTGTATAGAGGTATAAAACACAAAGCAAAGGACAAAGAAAAAAACAGGACAGTATATGCATCTTGGCAGTTAGTTAACCCACTTTGTCCCCAGTGGTCTCACCCTTTTGACACAGGTTTTTATCACCGGCCTTGAAGTTCACTTTCTTACAGTGAAAGGCGTGTATCCAGTTTGGTTTCCCTTCCACTTTGACTGAGGTGGGTGTTGTCAGTAACACCTGATATGGGCCGTCAAACCGGGGCTCTAAGTGTCTCCTCATGTATCTTCTTATCACCACCCAGTCTCCAGGGTGCAGGTAGTGAGTTCCAGTTATTTGTTCTGGATCTGGTAATGAAGAGAAAACTTTTCCATACAAATTAGTCAGTTGCTCATGCAGCTGAACAACATAATCAGTTAGAGAAGCATACTGCTCATGTAATTCTTGTTCAAAGAAAAGACCTATTAGTGGTCTACCAAACAAAATTTCAAATGGTGAAAGGCCATGCTTTGCCTTTGGGGTGTGTCTTAATGCAAAGAGGGCTAAAGGTAAGGCTTGTATCCAAGTAAGTTTTGTCTGCTCACAGATTTTAGCTATTTTATTTTTTAAAACACCATTGGCTCTCTCTACTTTCCCAGATGATTAATCTGCAACCCTTTCATCATTTCTGCAAACACTTGCCCAGTAAAATGAGTCCCTTGATCAGATTCTACTGTTTCAGGTAGACCATATCTGCACACAATTTCAGTTATCAGTTTTTTTCTGTTACACCTGCTGTTGCCTTGGCAACCGGCCAGGCCTCCACCCAAGAGGAAAACATGTCTACACACACCAAAACATACTCATACACACCACATTTGGGCAGCTGAATATAGTCTATTTGCAGTCTTTGGAATGGGTAGTCAGGTTTTACAAGGTGTTTCATCTCCACCTTTGTCAATTTACCTGGAGTATATTTAGCACACATCATGCATTTCTTGCACCATTCAGTTACAAATTGTGAGAAACCTGGTGCAAACCAAAATTTATTAACACTTGCAATCATTCTTGCAATCATTCCCCCTTTGGAAACATGGGAAGGGAGATGAGATAAACTGGCTAAAACAAGATATAGCACTGTAGGTGCACATAATCTACCATCCCTATGTTTCCAAACCTCATTTTCCAGTTTGCAACCAGCATTTTTCCACTTGCACTGAGTTAGGGAACCTGTTTGGTTTTGGAGGGTTTTTAAGACCTCCATTGTCAAATTCTCCACAGTTTCAGAGGACTGTTGGAGTATTATGAGAGCTGCCTTCTTGGCTGCTTCATTTACCCTATTATTACCCATAGTGATAGAATCTATTGCTCGCTGCTGTGCCTTTAATTTCATAACAGCTATAGCTCTTTTGAAAACGCTGCGGTCTGTTCCAGTGTCCACCAAACACTCCACAAAATGGTATGGCATGTCAGAGAGGGTCAGGCGAACAAAGGCATCACCCCCTCTGCTCTCAGACATGATTGGTAGCACTGGAAGCCCAGTCCATCAAATGTTCTCCCACAGTTATAACATTTAGCTTTTCTAGGTTCCCCCTCAATTATCCCTTAAACTGTTTCTATTGGGGTTTCCCAGGGGCAAACTATTACCCTTAGTGTTTTCTTTTTCTATACTTCTATGTTCCTTTGTATTGAGCTCGCTAAGCTCATTAGTGCTGGGACTGATTTATCTTGCCAATCAGAATGGGCGGAAATCAATTGAGAAACCAATTTATTATGGATTTCTTTATTCAGTTCTGACACCAATGTGGCAGTGAGCATTTTTCCCATACCTTAGTCATCAAAGTTACCTCCCCTTGGGGCATATACATCTTGCCATGAGGTGGTATTGGGCACATAAGATACTACAGTCAAAACTCGTGGCACAAATTATTTTCCCCAGCAACACTAAACCCAACAATTTCCTTTTATTACTTAGAACATGCAGTTGTAAACTATTTTCCATTCCATGTCTATTAGCAAAATATCATTATTCACTTGGTATTCTTTATTAAAGGATCAGCAAGGCACCACTGGGAGTCAGCTGAACACATCAGGTAAACCAAAGAAAAGGTCCATCTATGTGCAGCCTACAATCAACAGCTAGCTCCCATCAATGCATTCCTCCTCCCAAACCTACCTAGAAAAACATACATATATACATATATATATATATATATATATATATATATATACATACATACATCTATACACATATATATGCATATACATATACAGCACACATGTACACACTGTGACATAAATATTCACACTCACACACGCATGTATTTACTATCCAATACACTTAAAAAGATACTCACTGACAAACTAGCACACAGATTCTACACACTCTACGAAAAAATGCACACAAACCCCAGGACTAGGGCACATAGTCCACAAGGCCTTGGCATGCAGTCACAAATGGCAATAGACATTCAATTGCCAGTGCCCACATACAATCAGACCCACAACCAAATATCTAACCTTATAAATGCAAGGGCTACCATTAATAACCAAATAACTTTCAGGGGGGGGGGGTAAGTACTAGTGGTCTATCAGTAGTGAAAATACTTGAGAGTAGTAAAAGTGTAATTACTAATAAAGTAACTAGCAAATCAGACCTCTTAAAGATTCACTACTAGAATCTTGTGTATATTATAATTTATATTAATTCTACTGCAAAGATATCACTAGGACCATAATGTACAAAGGGACAATGTATGGCTATGGCAGTGTCACTTGTGCAAGTCACAGTAGTGCTGGCCTTTTAAAACTCCAGTTAACCCATATACATACCAAGCAGGGATTTGAAACCCCTAAATGCCCCTAAGCATAGCATACACTCTTATGTCTTTTAATGGAAGACTTGCATATGTGTGTGTGCAAAACATACATAATCTTACATTTAATTCAGTTGAACAAAAAGTTTCTAGCAGCACATAAAGTCTAGGACAAAAAAGGGTTAAAAAAAAAACAACAACAAAAATTGTTCTGCTCTGTGCTGGAGGAAGGGGAGTTGGAAGCCCCCGCCCAGAACTGCAGCTGCAGCACACATACTTTGTCTTCTACAGAAAAAATACATTGGGCTGTTTCTGATAGGATTCTACAGTTATTTTTATAGAGATCTTCCTAGTGAAATAATTCAAAGGTTCCCCCTTTGGAAACCCAACATCCATTCCCTTAGTCAGCTTGCACCATTCAGGCAGATGCCAGCTGACCCACATACTATATTCTTTATACATTTCCTCCTTTGGGCTATTGAGGAAATTTTGGACGTCCATTGCTTAAGGATGACCTCATGTCGCCCTTTCTAAGAATCGTTTCTCATAACCCAGTTATGATGGAGGGGACTCTTACCCTTCTCTCTCGACTCTTAGCAATACTGTGGCTGTCAGGGAAAGGCCCACACTATAAATCCCACACTATAAATCCCTCCTAATTTTCCAACAAACCCAAATAATAAACAGTAGGGAGACAAATCCTAAAAGTACTTGGCCTCTTATATCATCAAAATCAAACCATGCTAGGGGACTTACATCAACAGTTTTATATATCATTAGAGACAAGTCTACTACAGCTCAGGGATGCACCCTTCAGTATAGGAGTGTGCAAACTCAAACCAGTGTGTCCAAGGTTTTCAGAAACAAAGCCAAGAGGTGATCAAAAGATCAGAATTCGCCCTTGTTCTCTGGGAATAGCACTATGCCCAATAGCAGCAATGGACTGAAGCTGAACTTAATCAACGATGTCCATAGGCCGAGCATAGGGGGTACCCAGAGACTTTGTACTGACAGACCAAGGTTGACTAGTAAGAAATTCTGCACTTACCCACACTCACCTTCTATTGTTCCTCTGCTGTACAGACCATTTTAGTAACAGTTTACTTGACAAACACAGAAAAGAGAAAACATTTGTCTCTGAGGACAGTAGAATCCTCTTACTTAACACACTACTGCTCCCACTTGCTTTCTCCGCAGAGGGGCATCTTGGAGCAGTACATTCACACGCCGTAAAGGACCTCTTACACTCACACATTCATAACAAAAGATGTTAAAACATAAAACATAAAATACAACTGTCTCAGGTTCTTGGGAGTTTGTACTCACGACAGGACAGAGGGTTTAGGAATCAGAGGATAGGAGAGCAATTTGAGAAACAAAGGTTCTCACCTTTTTGGCGCCTGTGGTCTCCTGTCCTCATAGTTCCATTCCTGGCTCCGTCCACAATCGCTTTCAAACTCCTGGGTTTCGGCACCAAATTGTTGAAGAAAAAATTAACATCAGACAGCTGTTCCAAATTAATAAGGCTATAATTGTACAATTAAACATGATTACAACAAAAATGACAACAGGTCATTTCACATAGTAATACAAATGTGTGTGGCGTGCAGCATTAGATAGCAACAATGTCTCTCTTTTATAGGCCATGTTCGGTGTTTCTTCACAATAAGCACCTCGTGGTCTTCTTCTTATCTTGTCCATACAAACTTTGGGTGTTACTGTAGCTGAAAATACTTACTTTGCATATACAGCAGTTTCTGTACTAGCTGAATTGACAAAAAGAAATGTAACTGTTTAAAAATATCACTTGTCAGTCCCTTATAACACATAAGTAAAATATATATACAGAATTAAAAATATTTTTCCTTAACAATGACAAATGTGAAAATTCCAAGTACTCAGGAGATGTTTTTGAACACATATTGAGGAGTTTTTTGTCAGTAACACATAACAGGAACTGAGAATCCATGCCTACCCCTACCGGTCTTCTGGTGCATTTACAATGTTCCTGTAGTCTCCCTATGGTAGGGTTTTCCCCCCCATTGTTTCATTCCCTTCTCTTCCAGAGTAGGATTTTGGTTCTCCAGGTTCGGAGTTACCTTAATATTTGTGGGTCCTTGGTCCTGTCTGACATGGGTTTTCTTCACTTCCTGCTTTTCAGTTTCCTGGAAGGGGAGCTGTAATGTAGTGTCTGGTTCCTCCGTTCCTGCAGCAGGAGACTGAGGGTTTGCTCCCGTGGGGGCTTTTACTATGTGTATCCGATATATGGATGCTGAGGGGGGTCTTCTTCCCTTGGGAAGTGTGCCTTTTTTGCCCACAGCAATGTGTAGGGGGTCTCGTACCCGAGCACAATGTTTATCCTGACTCATGGTTGTATGCCGTTGGTAACAGCAGTCTATCAGGGGACGTTGTTCCTCGTTGATCCTTTCTTTCCTTCCTGTAGTTTGGGACTATTGTCTTTGGTCTTTTGTTGAGCCTTTGGGCTGGGACCATTATCCTGGAGGGAAGGTTGGGGATCGGTTACTCTATGCAGTGTTGACAGTTTTCTGCTGTTGGTCTTCTCCTTTGAGGGAAGATTTTGGATGTTCTCTTCCTTTCTACTGGCATCTGGTGCTGGGAGGAGGCGGTCCTTGGAGCCGCTATTTGGAGGGCTGTAAGCCCTTGGAGGTTTGTGGTTGGAACCATCTACAGCTATTTGCTCGGTGATGGTGTATCCAGTTACAGCTAATTGTTTTTATCCAGATGCTAACAAGCTTTGAAGCGCCTTTAGGAGGTTTGAGTTAGCAATAGGGTCAGCCTTCCTTTTGGAGGCTGGTCTTTGAGAGTTCCTGTTCAGGTGGTTTGAGTTTCTCTTGGAGAGCTCTTTTCTAGCTGCTGGGATAGTTATCCTGTTTCTGCTGTCTCTGCCTATCTAGCCTCCAGATCTAGATATTGTTATGCGGCATTGGGGGACTCATGAATTTCCTGCAGTACCTTAGGATATGGTTTGGGATTAGGGACATGAGGGGTTCCTCGAGTACTTTTTGGAACTTGTTTCCCTGTGTATGGATCCTTTCTTTTTTGGTCGTTGTGTTCTATGGAGTTTGTCTCCCTGGGCGTTGCCTTTGTAAGACAACCATTTGGATTTTCCTGGTATCTGGTTCCCTTTTGGGGGGGCAGATGTGGTCTTTATCTTTGGCCGGGTATCTTCTAGGGGGTCGTATCCCGTGGGGCGGACCTCACGGAAGTTGTTTGGGCCTGATGGACTCTAGGTCTGAGTGGTCTCTAGTTTGGCTTTGCTGGTGGTGTACCTGATGTGCAGTTACCTGGGCTCGGGTTTTCGTTTGTACTTAAATTGTTTTGGGTGTTGAGTAATTCAGGCTGTGGTGCCTTTCAAAGGGGCCGCCTTTTGTACCCACCCGTTGTTTGCATTCAGTGTCCTCTAGCTTGGATATTGTTTTCCCAAAAGTAATGAATGCAGCTGTGGACTCTTCCCTTTTAAGAAGAAAAAGATAAATTATACTTACCTGATAATTTCATTTTATTCTGAAGGGAAGAGTCCACAGCTCCCACCTGTGTTTTTAGCTCTATGAGGTGGCTGTAATTTTTTGTTCTTCTGGCACCTTTTTTATCCCTGATATTTTTCCTACTGTTCCTTGATCCCTTGGCAGAATAACTGGGGGATGAGGGAAGTGGGGGAGGTATTTAAGACTTTGGCGGGGGTGTCTTTGACTCCTCCTGGTGGCCAGGTTCTGAATTCCCAAAAGTAATGAATGCAGCTGTGTACTCTTCCCTTCAGAAGAAAATTAAATTATCAGGTAAGCATAATTTGTTTTTCATGTCAGGTTACCACACATGAGAATATCATATTTTAGCCCATGTGATCTCAATCTCAGCCCACTTTCTACCTCATGTAATTAAATCACAAAAAAATATACAGTTTGTTAGTGCTACATTAGTGCTGATTTGTGCTACAAAAATGAACATTTGTGCCGGTTTGGTTTCTGAGATATCGTATTTTATATTTCAGCCCATTAGTGCTACGCTTTTGCTTATGGATAAAAAAGGTAAGGATTCATTATGGAAATATATCATACTTCAACAACAAAAGATACCAAGATAATGAAGCAAAATAGATAATAGAAGTAAATTAGATAGTTGTTTAAAATGGCATCTTATCGATCTTGGAATTCCGGGGGAGGAGTGTAAGTGTAATGTCTCGCAACACCAGCTCCGAGTATTCACAGGAGAGCTGTTGGCAGGGAATCCTTGTGCTGAAACCCTTAGACCGACGGCAGCTTTCCCAGTTCAGGCTACATCACTACCGGAGCTCCATGGTGCCATTTCATTGCACTAGGCTGCTTGCTGCAGCACCTTAAAGGACTCCCTATAGCTCTATCCTTTCCCGAGAGCGTGGGTGAAAAAAGGCACAGCTGGTGAATTCCCCCCTCCCACTGGTGCTGCGTGAGGGGGGTTGTCTATTAAGCTGCGCTGGAGTACGGCGCATCTTCTGGGGCTATGGTTGGCAACATCGGAAGCTGACCAGGGATCAAGTCAACACCTGCCTTTGCTTCCCCCCTCCCACTGGTGCTGCAAGAAGGGGTTCCTACTGTTTTACCATCATAACTCCTCCTGACAGGTCAAGAGGATTTTGGTTTGACCCTAAGGATTTCCCTAAAACGGCTCTAATGCTGGTTAGTGAACTTTTATTTTTACCCCTCCCACTGGTGCTGTGCGAGGGGGCCCACTAACTGCCTAGTCACAACTGATGTTAGGAACTTCAGGTGCACAGAACATGCAGCTCGCCTGAAAGTGACTCTGAATATGGGTCCTCAAAAAACCACTGGAAGGTGGTGAGCTGAAGGAAAAAAAGAGTGGTCTGCAGTAATAGAGGCTGAGGTGCATCTTAGGTCTGCATTGTGGTCCACTCTACCCTCTTATCTGCCCTTTGGAAATAGCCTGGCTCTGAAACTATTGAAATATCTTGTCCTGTAGTTCACTGGGTTCCGCTTAACATTTAAAGGTAATCTGTGTGTGGGTCTACATGGTTTTCCAGGTATTTGCTTAAGGGCCCATCACTTGACTTTGTCTCTCAGTAGCTTTTGACTCTTCACACTTGCACAGAATAAAGGGGAAAGGGACATAAAGGAGACTGTCTGCAAAATAACTCTTCGTTCTTTTTTCTGTTTTTTTTCTGCTCTCCCTACAGCCAGGGGGACAGGGGAAATTGTTGCTGTGTAATTTACCCATTTGTAACCTAGAGCACCAGGAAGGTGAAGGAAGCCTTAGGTGCATTAACGAATCTCATATGGGGGATTATTTTTTTCTCTATATGTTTTTGGTAAAATGTGGCTACAAGAATCTTTTCCCTATTTAGTTTAAGCCTCCCATTTATGTATTAGATTGAAGCTAGGCAACTACTGTACTGCTAAACACTATATTGAAAACTTATACTGAAATAATATGGATAGTCTGGCACTGTTTATAGGGATGATAACTCGCTCACTGGATATCTATATTTCTGTAAGGTAGAAGGGTAAACTCTATAAGACAAAACAGAATGGAGGGGCGCCTCATGTGTGGTATCATCTATTAATTAACAAGTCACAGAACTATTGCCAAATGGGTACTCACAAATTTGGAGAGCACACTTATGTGCTGGTAGGGGCGGGCTGCAGAATTAGAAAGGTGTAACAGCTCACCCACTTGAAGGCGCTCTTGGCGTAAGATGGTGGTGCTATAAGGGAGACAAGAAATACGGGCACCACATGTGCAGACTATTAATGGTACAACCACAACAGATTCCTTAATATGGAGGGTACTCACATATTCCCAGAGCACACCAATGTGCTTGTAGAAGCAGGCTGCAGATTGGTAGAGGTGTGGCAGCTCACCCAAACTCTAGGTATCCTGATATTTGTATGATAATGTGTTCCCTCAGGTGCTGGGCTGGTCTCTCATAGGTGAACAATGGCAGATGGTGGGTAGAAATGAATCCACTCAAAGGATAAAAGATATATCCAAATTTATTTAAAAAAGCATAAAAGTTTAAAAACAACAGCACAATGATTGCTGATGAGAGTGGATAACAGGGTGTCCAATAATCACCCAATCATGCAACGCGTTTCACGGTTCACAGACCGTTTCATCAGGCATAAAAAATCATGATGATTTTTTATGCCTGATGAAACGGTCTGTGAACCGTGAAACGCGTTGCATGATTGGGTGATTATTGGACACCCTGTTATCCACTCTCATCAGCAATCATTGTGCTGTTGTTTTTAAACTTTTAGGCTTTTTTAAATAAATTTGGATATATCTTTTATCCTTTGAGTGGATTCATTTCTACCCACCATCTGCCATTGTTCACCTATGAGAGACCAGCCCAGCACCTGAGGGAACACATTATCATACAAATATCAGGATACCTAGAGTTTGGGTGAGCTGCCACACCTCTACCAATCTGCAGCCTGCTTCTACAAGCACATTGGTGTGCTCTGGGAATATGCGAGTACCCTCCATATTAAGGAATCTGTTGTGGTTGTACCATTAATAGTCTGCACATGTGGTGCCCGTATTTCTTGTCTCCCTTATAGCACCACCATCTTACGCCAAGAGCGCCTTCAAGTGGGTGAGCTGTCACACCTTTCTAATTCTGCAGCCCGCCCCTACCAGCACATAAGTGTGCTCTACAAATTTGTGAGTACCCATTTGGCAATAGTTCTGTGACTTGTTAATTAATAGATGATACCACACATGAGGCACCCCTCCATTCTGTTTTATCTTATATAGTACCACCTGGACCATCCAGTGAGGAGGAGGCAGCCGCTACAGCAATCGTTATCCTTTGAAGAACGTATAAAGGACTGTCTAATTTTTCACAATTGCAAGTGTATTTTCACTACAGTATCTAAGAATTTACTGTTTTCTGCCTTTATTGTGTATATACTCATCTATGATAGCTTAACATTGCCCCATCATATATACTTTTGTTCTAGATTATTGATTATACTGCATCTTGAGCGCCCCCTTCAGCGATTAGGTTTTTTCAGAAGGGTAAACTCGAGACAGAACCCTTCATCCCCTTACAAGCCCTGCAATTTTGTTTATTTATATTGAGGTTGGAAGGTAATTTTTGCACAGACCCTTGAGTTTTGTGCTGGCATAATTGACCTATCTGACAGGTAATTTTGAAATAGCAACCCCCACCCTTATACTGGTTCTGTCCCTAGTTTACTAGTCTGGATACACATGTATATTTAAGAATATATCCCCAGAGAATGCTTATATGCTTATTATTGGCAGACTCTATCCTCTGTATATTTTTAAAGGTTGAACTTTGTTGAAAGTGCTGGGGTTAAAGTTGGGGGATTTAAAATGCCCTCGGTAGTTTCATATGTTCAGCTGGCTCCTCTGTATTAATCTCTAAAGTAGATCAAAAGGTATTGTAGAGACTATAACCTGATTTTTTTTTTCTTCTTCAAAACTTTATTGTACTACTCAACTATACTGTATTAAGCATATATAGAACTTTTTCATTCTGTATTAAATTTCTGGTTCAAGGTTCCTTCTAAGTCCACATATAGCTAAAACCAAAGATTTAGTGGGCTGGTGTGTACCACCTTCCCAAGTTACCTTTCTCCACTTGTTGAGGCAAAGTGGAGGGAGGAAGGAAAAAGACAAGTGGGCCCATTTATAAGCTTGAAGCTTGGAGCTTGAAAGCCCGTGTCTAAAGACCGCTGCTCCATAACCTGTCCATCTGCTCTGAGGAGACTGACAGACATCGCAAGAAATCAACCCGATCAAATACGATCGGGTTGATTGACACCCCCTGGCCGTGAATCTGCAGGGGGCGACATTGCATCTGCAGTTCACAAGAACTGCTGGTGCAATGATAAATGCAGATAGCGTACCCTGTCGACATTTATCGATGTGCAGCGGACATGATCCGCAATATCGGATCATGTCCGTCCGCAACTTCATAAATAGGCCCCAAGGTCTGAATTTGACTTGGGCCCTGAGTGATTGGATTGCTGTTTGCCAAAGTTTCCACTGTTGTCTCCATCTGTCGTGGGCTCTGTCATTTGATTTTTCATCCCCCATAACTGGTCTTAAAATGTTTCTTTTCCTTTTTTATTAGCACTGCACGTGTTGATTTTTTTTCCCGCTTTTCCCTTTGCATTGTTGTCCTCACAATTATCATGTAGTCACTGTATTCTTTTCTTCTCTTCCCCCCCTTTTTTTCTTCTCTCACTTTAACCTGGTCAGGGGGGTTTCCCCCGTCATATCTCTTCTGATTGGGGTGTTTTGCCCCCCCCCCATCTTCACTAGTACACTGGCACACAGCACATGGATACATTTCTTAATTTGCACTCTAAAATTCCTCCTCCAGTCATGGTGGCTAGAAAAAGAGACAAGAAAACCAAGAACACATTGGAGACCTCGGCAGAAATACACCCAGTGTCTGCTAATATTTCACACCTAAGTGAGACGCTGGGTACTCAAGCATTGGTGGCTAGCATCTCTGAAACCTTGGCTCCTAAATTTGACATTCTCAAACATGAAATTAAGCAAGATATTTTGTTGTTAATGAATGAAATCAGACAATTATCTAATAGGTTACAAGAGGTAGAACAGAAAGTGCCAGACTTGGAAGATCTTATTGTAATACACACCTCTAAACTGGAAGCTACCAACTCCACTCTCTCAAAAATACAACTTAAATTAGAGGATCTTGAGAACCGCTCCAGGAGAAACAATTTCAGAATAATTGGGGTCCCAGAGGAAAAACAATAGGATGATCTGAATAAATTTATATCTGTTACCTTAATGCAACTCTTAAAAGATCCACACCCTCAACCACAAATTGTTTTAGAAAGAGTGCACAGGCTAGGCAGACCCTTAGCTGATAATAAGGGCAAGACCAGTCATTGCCAAAGTGTTACATTTCCAGGACAAGGTTATGTTATTCCAATATTTTAGAAATAATCAACCTATTATTCCTGGGAGAGTCTAAAATGATGTTATTTCAGGATTTTTCTATTAAAACAGCTGGAGCTATCCCCAATTTGTATTAAACTTATTAATCAGGGCCTTCACACCACTTTAATATACCCTGCTAGGCTGAAGATTTTTGTTAATGATAAAATAAATTTCTTTGACTGTGCTTAAGAAGTAGAGAAGTTTATAGCTGATACGTGTCCTCCAGATCTTTAAAAGATATGGATATTTTGGAGATTTATAGGACAGTCCTTATTTGGGTTTATCTCCATGGTCCTAGGGAAGTTGTGGGTCATGAGGTTAGGGGGGGTTTTCTCTTTTTTTTTCTCTCTCTTCCTTTTTTTCCTCTCTCTCTCTTCCTTTTTCTCTCTTTATAAAGGATGGATAAGGTAGATAGTTTTAAGGTGGTTTCTTGGAACATTGGTTGCATCACTTCCCCAATAAAACATGACATTTATATCCCACTTGAGGAGAATAAATACTAACATAGCCTTCCTTCAAAAAACTAATTTAAAACTCGAAGAGGTGTAAAAATGCTCATGGGTTAAGGAAGTCTTTTCCTCCCCAAGCTTGGAGAGAAAAAAAGGTATCGCGATTTTGTTGGGGAAAAGGATTGATTTTCAATTTCTGCATACCAATGTGGACCAGAAGGGAGATACTTAATGTTGAAAGTCAAAGTGGCAAAAACGCTATACACATTATGCAATGTTTATGCACGGAATGTTTTTGACCCATTTTTTTGGGAAACTTTGCAATCAAAAAATTAAAATTAAAAACGATATTTGATAGTTGGGGGGAGATTTTAACATGGCGCCACAAAACCCTTTAGATAGGTTGAGGCAGAATCCGAGCCACCCCAAGAGAGGAAATCTTGAGACAAATATGTTTAAAATGATCTCTCAGAATCTTATGGTTAAGGACATTTGGATATTGCAAAATCCTGACACAGAGATTTTACTTGCCTATCTAAAGCACACAAAACACTTTCCAGGATTGACTTGTTCTTCTTAGATGAAAGACTCTGTAAACTGAGAGTTAAAGCAGGAATATTGCCTATCTGTATATCAGACCATGGCCCTATATCCCTTGAATTCCAGCTTAAGGACTTCAATTCTAGTATTCCACGTTTTTATTTCTCCATATTCTTGTCAACAGATTTGAAGTTCAAAAATTGGCTTAAATCTAAGTACAAAGAATATGTTCAATTTAATCAAGATTACGTTAATCGTCCTGCTATTTTTAGCGAGGTCTTGCAGACCTTTGATAAATGGGCCTGTTAATGTTTTCAAGGTTCTGGCAAAAATTAAGGAAAGTCTGAAAAATTGTCAAAGCCTCCCGCTCTCCATCTCAGGTCGTATAGCTCTGTTAAGATGATTCTTCTACCAAAACGTCTACATGTTCTTCAAAATATCCCAATAATCATGAAAGGGAAGGAGATCAGGATGCTTAATATAGCACTAAGAAGTTTCATATGGCAAAATAAAAAACCTAGGATTTCTTTGCCTAAACTCTCTCTCCCTAGAAAATTTGGGGGGTTTGCGTTACCAGACCTCTGTCTGCACAACTACGTCTTTCGTGCGCGTATAGTGTCTTCAAAAATATGTAATATATCCATTTCTTCCTGTAGCTCTAATTCACTGTAATTTAAAGTCTCTGCCCCGAGAAGTGGAGAAATTTAGAACACTACAGGCCTGGTGGAGGATCTGTAAGATATTAGCCGTGGATTGCAAGGTCACTGAGTATATGCCACTCCTGGGGAATCCCCAATTTCAAGCAGGGTTGCAATCGGCACTTCTCCAAAGATGGCACAACCTGGGTCTTCATAATGTCTCTCAACTAATTGATAAGGACAGGCAATGTGTTAAAACATTTGGCTCCATTAAAGGATAATTTAATCTCTCCCATAAGGAATTCTTTGCTTACCTACAAGTAAGACATTTTGTTCTTAAATTAATAAATACCACAAAATAATACTGATGTTAGTCTTAATCAAACTTCTATTTCAAAAGTTATGTGAGTGACTCTCTCTACAACTTGGAGAGAATCTCATATTAAACTTTTATATTAGACCTATTATACCCCCGACAAAGGCTCAAAGTATGGGAACTCTGACTTTAATAAATGTCCAAAATGCTCATCTCCTTCAATGCTTGTCTCCTAATCTGGTACATATGATCTGGGATTGTCCGAAAATGTTATGTTTCTGGTTGAAATTACAATATTGGATCAATAAGACATTGAAGGTTTCTCCTCTGGTACAATCATTGGTGCAAATAGTCTTCCTTTGGAAGGATACAAAGGATCTGCAGATAAATAATAAAATCATTAATATGTCTATCCTAGCAGCCAGGTTTCCAATATTCAAAAAATGGAAAGAAAAAGCGAATTCTCAATATATCAGAGAATTATTTGAAGAAACATTGTATCCTTGAGCAGATTGATACTAATCTGAATAAAGAACATGACATCGGGCAGTTTTTCAAGAAATTGTCAGTATTCATCAAAACTCTGTCTGCCCTACTGAGGTAGATTATTTAATTTACCCATTAAGGAACTCAGAGCTAGTGGTGTTGGGAATGTGGTAACTTAATATATACATCTTTACTTTTTTCCTCTCCTTTCCCTTCTTTTATTTTTTTTCTTCTTCTTTTTTCTTTTGTTTGTTGTTGTCGTTGTTTAGGTTTATATAGATAAACTAGCCAATAGATCATGTAATACCACACAAATGTGGTACATAACTATTGTTGGATTCAGATGTATTAGACCTTGATTAACAGAGCAATTTGTCTGTGATGGCTTAATACTTGGCACTACGCAAAGCGGAATTATTTGCAATGTATTTATTATTAACCCGCCCTGCGTGATGGATAAAGTGTATGGGTTGCTGTATGTGTCTCTGTTACTCCATCCTCTCTATTGGGTATAAATAAAAGTTTTAAAATGGCATCTTATCCGAATCATGAAAAAAAATGTCCTTTGTACATAAACAGTGTGCATGTGAAACATACATAAAGAGATATGAAACCACCTTTTTTATGATTCAGATTTACCATACAGTTTCTAACAACTTTCCAATTTACTTCAAATATCAAAATTAGCTTCTTTTTCTTGGTATCCTTTGTTGAACGGCAAACCTAGACTCAGGAGCAGTAGTTAATTAGGAGCTAGATAAACACGTTGGGTGAGCCAAAGACGAGAGAGATATATGTGCAGCCACCAATCAACAACCCAGTAGTGCATTGCTGCTCATGAGCCTATCTCTGAATGCTTTTCAACAAAGGATACTGAGAGAATGAAGCAAAAGTAAATTTGAAAGTTGTTTAAAATAGCATCAACTATCTGAATCATACAAATTTAAATTTTACTTTACTGTCCTTTTAAGTATACAACATAAAGACAACATGAGTATTTACTTGTTTGGAGTAAAAGCTATTACTTAAAACAGTGATATCTTTTTCCAGAAGGATTTTTGCGAATGCATTGCAAAATGCTTTTATTCATGGTGACCATGGCTGTAATGTTACTTTAAATTGGCTTGTTTTTATTGTATTTTAACTGCAGTCTCTAAACTTAAAGTGATGGTAAATGTACGCATTTTTTAAATGATAGGCTGTATCTATGCAATAATTAAAATGAATCTTATTTCATGATAAAACATACATTTATTTAGTTGATTGTTATACTAAAATAACCCCTAATGCCGCCAATTTTATGTGCTTAAGTTTCCACACCTTATCCAATAGTTATACTAGCAGTAAAACAAGCAGCAATAATGATATAGTGTGGCAGCTTATGCACCAATCTAAAACTGCTTGTCATAATCAAGAGACATTTAATAAAAAAATAAAAAAAAATAAAAAATTATATTATTTTTATATATATATATATATATATACTTATCAAAAACGGGACGGCACTCGCTGGGTTTTAATCCACAAAAATGTAATAAAGATATAACGTTTCGGGGTCTCCCCCTTTGTCAAATAAACAAACAAACACCCACAGTGAGTGAACTTAACCCTCCTTATGTACAGACATTAGACAGTGTGAGCGTGCATCGCTGCCGACAGCGCCCGGAAGTGTCTCCTCCCCCAACAAGGTTGCGCTACGTAACTTCCGTAGCCATAGCAACCCGACGCTTGTTCAGCAGCGTCTGCGAGTAAAAAAGTGACAGACCAAGGCTTAACAACAGGGCGAAATTGGAACATGTAGGTTATTAGACTGTCTTATATGCTATATTATAGCGCAGTATATACTACATATCTAAACATGATGATCCATGTAACCATCGTATCTATCACTTGTAAGTGGAAATACCAGCATATGATGGATAGCACAAGCACTGGCATATGTAAGATGGCAATTTAAATAAACAAAAACATTAGGAAAAATACATTAGGAAAAATACATTGCAAGACAATCTTTTATATACAAAAAGCTATATAAAAATTAGAAAAAATAATCTGGAAATTCATAAAAATTCATTAGCAATTTAGAATGATAAACGTATGTTCAAGGAGAAATTAGGAAGATATTATTATGAGAATTCTCATACAAAAATTGCTCTTAGAAAAAATTGCTTTTAGAAGTAAAATTGCTCTTAATAAAAAATTCTATTAAAAGAAATTCGCTCTTAGAAAAAACTCGTTCCTAGAAAAAATTCTCTCCTAGACAAAAACTCACTCTCAGAAAAATTAGCCCTCAGAAAGAATTCATGCTCCTGTAAAGAAGCTCATATAAAAGGAGTAATCTAATTGCTCCAAAAAGTGTTCCTGCTCAGGGAAAAGAAGTTAAGCATTAATATTCTAAAACACTACATTAAAGGGCTCTAAAGAGATTTGGACCATATCCACGTTTAGTCCTATTGACTTGGAGATAGTTCACAAAAAGCAGTGCCAGTCCAAGTTAATATTCAATCCCTGGGGAGTCATTGTGCCCAAGGTATGGATCCATCTTGTTTCCCATTGGAGCAGCAATTTGGCACTATCTTCTCCCCGTGTTAACGGTGGTATATGATCAATTATGATGTATTTTAGGTCTTTGATGGTATGTTTGGCCTGTGCGAAATGCCTGGCCACCGGCTGGTCTGAGTCTCCTGTTTCTATGGCCTTCTTGATTGCAGACCGGTGGTTGGCCATTCTGGTCCTGAGATCATCTACAGTCTTCCCGACCTAAAAAAGACCACAGATGCAATGTAAGAGATAGATGATAAATTTAGTGGTACAGTTTACTCTAAATTTTATAGGAAATTTCTTTGTTCGGTAAGGATGGTTAACTGTGCTGCCTGTAGTCAACCCATTACAGGTTGTGCAGCCCAAACATCTGAAACAGCCTGCTTTATTCTGTAACCATGTATCTTTTGTATAGCAGTTCCTCGGATCTGTTTTTATCAATCTGTCCCTTAGAGAGTGAGCTCTCCGATATCCCACTCTTGGGGGGTCCATCTTCTGGAAGGGTACAAAAGTCATTTTTGCCCATTGTAAATGTAGTGATGAAGGTCATTTTCTCATCCTCTTTGGAGTATTCTTTAGTTCCTAGAACATCTTGTTGGGTCAAGTGGAAAACTCTGTCTTTACACTCCTTCAATACATCTTTTTGATAACCCCTCAGTCTGAATTTTTCTTCCATTTCCACCATTTCTTTAGTTTTCAGCAGTGGATCTGTATTGTTTCTTATAGTTCTTTTGTATTGTGATACTGGCAGTGTTTTTTTTAAACTTGGTGGATGACAGCTGGTCGCATGAAGTATCGAATTCTTGTCAGTATCTTTAGAATAGAGTGTTGTACAAATTTTACCCTCTTTCTTGTATATCCGCAGATCCAAGAAGTCCACTGTATTCTTATTGTATGTTAGTTTAAATTTTACTGTAGGGTGAACTCTATTCAATTCTTCGGTCCAATATAGCAATTCCACCTCCGATCCATGCCATAGAAAAAACAGATCGTCTATGTATCTGTGAAATAAAGTTATTCTTGTGTCCCTGAAGAGGTCTGTCCTTTTCGTTTCCAATTCTGCCATGAACAAATTTGCATAACATGGGGCCACATTGGACCCCATGGCTGTTCCTGCAATTTGTAGGTAGAAGTCTTTTTCAAAACGGAAGTAGTTAAGTTCTAGGCAAACTTTTTGAGTTTTTTCTAAGAGCAAATTTCTTCTAATAGAATTTTTTATTAAGAGCAATTTTTTTTCTAAAAGCAATTTTTTCTAAGAGCAATTTTTGTATGAGAATTCTCATAATAATATCTTCCTAATTTCTCCTTGAACATACGTTTATCATTCTAAATTGCTAATGAATTTTTATAAATTTCCAGAATAATTTTTCTAATTTTTATATAGCTTTTTGTATATAAAAAGATTGTCTTGCAATGTATTTTTCCTAATGTATTTTTCCTAATGTTTTTGTTTATTTAAATTGCCATCTTACATATGCCAGTGCTTGTGCTATCCATCATATGCTGGTATTTCCACTTACAAGTGATAAATATGATGGTTACATGGATCATCATGTTTAGATATGTAGTATATACTGCGCTATAATATAGCATATAAGACAGTCTAATAACCTACATGTTCCAATTACGCCCTGTTGTTAAGCCTTAATCTGTCACTTTTTTACTCGCAGACGCTGCTGAACAAGCGTCGGGTTGCTATGGCTACGGAAGTTACGTAGCGCAACCTTGTTGGGGGAGGAGACACTTCCGGACGCTGTCGGCAGCGCCGCGTGCTCACACTGTCTAATGTCTGTACACAAGGAGGGGTAAGTTCACTCACTGTGGGTGTTTGTTTATTTGACAAAGGGGGAGACCCCAAAACGTTATATCTTTATTAAATTTTTGTGGATTAAGACCCAGTGAGTGCCGTCCCATTTTTGATAAGTATATGTACTCTTACTGAGCACCCTTTGAGAGATTGTCAAAGGATACCTGGAGTGCTTTACCAATTTTTGATGCTTATATATATATATATATATATATATATATATATATATATATATATATATACATATACACATACATACATACATAGATACATACATACATACATACACATAAAAACAGGAATGCAGTGGCATTTCTATATAGATCAAAGTTCACATGCCACCCATACTTTCTTTTTTCTACACGTCCCTGCCTATAAATATACTGGAGAAAGAACAATCATATACAGCGCTAAATGTCTAAAACTGATCCAAGCCACTCCCTGACCACCTCTCCAAAGTGGCCACAATGAAACAGAAAATATTAGGAGATGAGAGGGCGCTTAAAGCAAGGAAAAATACCACACTTAATCTCTAATATATGATTAAATTTAATAAAGTAAAAAATAAAGACAAATTTAGAACATAAAATATGTGGTTACCAATATATAATTAAAGGGACGTCTCCCTCTAACAAGAGATAAGCATATGCAAGTTAATGAATGACTGATTGTATTGCTAGAATACCACCAATATAAAATAAGAAAAATACAAAATCTAAAAATCACATAAATTCATCCATAAAAATGGTAAATAAAATACATATATATTACAACAGAAAGTCCATGGATTAATATTGTATTAAGCGGTGATGTGCAATATAGAAGAATCAGTTTGTATTTCACACTATCTGAGTGTGCAACTCTGTTGCTATATTATAGTGAGTCTATCGACATATGGCTGTGATCCAAAGAGTATATTGTCAATATTTCAAATCTGGTTTTGTCAACTTTGTTGCAACACAAGATTGAATCTGCCACTGAGGTTGTAGAATAAAAATCCACCTTATATATAGAGTGAATGTCAACCCTTAGAGGGTGTTATAAGAAGAGTCTTGTATTAAGTAGCCAATCTTGTGTAAAAAAAGAAACGCTCCAGGGCGTCTTACCATGAAATTTCGTCAGCTGATAACAAGACGCTCGGCATGCATTGATGGCGGTTACTCCACAGTGAGTATGCAGGTTTCAGAGCTTAGTTGAGCTATACCACTGACCATGTGAGGTGGTTTCCAATGTTAGCACTTCACCTTGAAACTGCCGCTATCAACGGCTCACAGACCAAACCAGAATCTCTGCAGCAGCAGGAGTGATGATGTTTGTAAATCCCGCACTTAGCGTATATCACGCGCGGTTTAAAGAACTAGGTACCTAATATGTGTTGCTCTATACAGGACAAGCAACTCTCCTTCTACGCGTTTCACCCGACTTAGGGCTTTATCAAGATGATAGTTGCTCCCGGAACAAGGTTTAAAAACCGGCTGCTGTTCTTCCATAGGTCCGTTTTTTAATTGTTTGTAAAGGTGGAATTTATTTCAAGGTGGATTATTCATTTAGTACAAAGACCTTGTGATGTGGCAATAGCTTGTCAGCGGTTATGACATCAATATATGAAAAACTTTTTGAAAATTCATGTGAAGCTTCTTAATAAATATTACATCTAAAAACATATCTGTATTATATTCAGGTGGTATTCAGCAATTTATGACTGAAAAAACTTCATACATGTTTGGCTTCACTTGCTACTTTAGGAATGATGAATAAAGATAGTGGCGTTGTAGCAGCATATTTGTTAGGGCTGAGATTTACAGAGAATAATCATGACATGGTATAGGGTTGTTTAAAGCCAAATTTTAAAGGACAAGGCTTAATTTTAGCTATTGAGAGACAAATAAGCTCTGTACCTATTGCAGCGAGATCTAAACAAATGCCTGATATATTAAGACATACTTATACACTTGTAGGTAAGGACCTGACTGGAGATGCACTAGGTGCTTTAAAAAAAAAAAAAAAAAAACAGGAAAGGAAAAACAGAGCTCAGTTTGTCAAAAAGAATGCAAGAGAACAATATCCACAAAAACAAACTAAATTTAACCCTCCACCACCTTACTCCCAAGCACCTCCATCTTACACCAATGATAATCAGTTTAGAACAATTTAAAGCAAACCTTCAGCTTTGCCTTCTGAGGAATTTCCTCACAGGACATTGAGACCATTTATAAAAACTCCTGATCGATATTGATTTGAAAATGGTAGTGTAAGATATAGAGGAAAAGGTACAGGGGGCCAGGAAAGATATCAGGAGCATGAAATTCGTTCTACTGAAAGGGGTGAAATTTTGGTTACCCCAGTTACTACTAAAAAAGTAGGGAAAATAAAGTAATCACTACCAGACATCCCAGAAGAGTCTAATGATGAATGAAGTAAACTTAATAGTAGAATATGGGGGATAGACCTATGAGGGGTATTTAGATACACAAGCAGTAATATATTTAGTACAATCAAATATCTTAAAAGATGATGTATTAGGCAATATAACTATACAGACTTTAGAGGGTGAAGGTACTTATCCCTCATATAATGCGCAAGTAAAAATAAATGGTAAAAGAGTGCACTTAGAATTAGTTCAGCATCCTAAGCTTGATTCTGATTTTCTTATAGCTTATAAGAATGTAGTACATTTTATTTCATTACAGCAGGAAGATGAACTTTCTTTAACTACTAGAGTTGATGTAGAAGCATTCATGAAAGTGCAATTAGATAATACTGCAGTATCTGATGTTAGAAACTTAGATTTTTGCTTAAAGAAAAATGTTAAAATATTTCAGAAGTAGGAAAATCAGGTTGGACATCGTAAAAGAATCAGTCATCATATTGCTACAGGCACAGTAGTTCCTAAGAAACAGCACAGTATAAAATCAATGGTGTAGCCATTCCCTATATACAGAAAGTCATTGATGATTTACTTAAACAAGGAGTACTAAAAGAACAGTACAGTCAAATGAACTCAGCAGTCTACCCTGTTCCCAAACCGGATGGTTCTTGGCGAATGGTATTAGACTATAGAGAAGCTAACAGAGTTACACCACGGGTAGCAACACAGAATACACATGTTCCTTCTATTTTACACAATTTGCGAAGGAAACTTTTTAAGACAAAGTTAGACTTGGCGAATGGATTTTGGAGTCATCCTATTACTCCAGATAGTTACCGGATAACAGGTTTTACTTAGAGGGGCAAAACGTTGGTATTTACCCAATTACCTCAGGGATTTTTGAATTCCAGTGCATTATTTACTTCAGATGTAGTAAATTTATTATCTAAATTTCCTGAAGTTGAGGTATATGTAGATGACATATATTTGTCACATGATAGTGAGGAGGAGCACATAGCAGTCTTGGATCAGATTTTGACTGTATTACATGATGCAGGTTATGAAGTATCTCTTAAGAAATCTCAAATTGCAAGACATACTGTTATATTCTTGGGATTTTAAATTTCTGAAAAGGGGAGAGGATTATCTGATAATTATAAAGAAAAAATAGCAGCTTTAACACATCCACATTCTCTAAAACAATTACGTAGTATAATTGGTTTACTGAATTATGCAATGTTTTTCATACCTGATTTCAATGTGTTAATTGCACCTTTGCATGCTGCAGTCTCAAGGGAGATAACATCTGAAACAAAAAGACCAGGGATACCTTTTAAATGGGCAACTCAGGAAGAGGATGCACTAAATGCATTATTAGAGACAGTTAATAGAACAGAATACTTAGCTCAAAGAGATAGTACTAAGGATCTATCAGTTTATATAAATGTATCACCGAATGCAAGCTATATAAGGTTGTATAATGCAAATGAGACAGTTCAAATAGCACTTCTATCTTATGTATATTCACAAACAGAGATAAAATTTACTATGATAGAGAAGCATTTGGTAGCTGGTAATATAGCACTGTTAAAGTTGAGACAGATTGCACAGGGGAGAGATATATGTATACATATATCAGTAGCCTCGCTTGATAACTTACAAAAGCAAACTATACCAGACAAGAAAGCACTAGAGAGTAGATGGATAAAATGGTTTTCTATTTTGGAAGACCCACAGGTACATTTTATTCATGATAAGAATCTGACACCTCTAGATGATTTAAAAGCTCCAAAGCAACCCTCAAGTTGAAATTTACAAACTTATCCAAATGATCACTACTCTGCTATATTTTACACCTACGGCTCTGCAGTAAGCTCTAGTAAAGAGAAAGCAGGAATTGCAAAATATTCTCCCACTCTGACTTTGTTGCATTCATGGCAAATCCCTTTAGGCGATCATTCAGCTCAAGTTGCAGAAATTTCTGCATTAGCATTTGCTATGAAGGAAGCATTGTTAGATAAAGGTCCAGTGTTAATTGTAACTGATTTTGCATACCTGGCAAGATCTGCATTCCAGGATTTACGAATCTGGAAATCTAATGTTTTTTTAACTGCAAAGAAAAAGCCATTACAGCATATTGTCAAATGGAAAGCAATTGCTGCTTATTTGGATATAAAGCCTGATATTAAAGTAGTACATGAACCAGCTCATAGAAAGTTAGGTTCTTCTTTGCATACAGAAGGCAATACATTTGCAGATACGCTTGCACAAAGTGTAAGTCAAAAATATGCAGTAAATGCAGTTAAAACTCGAATCACAGCAACCAGTAATCTTGACACAGAGTTAAATGCTTGCTTGGATAAAACCAGACCTAATCCACCTGGTTATCCTAAAACATATCTTTATGAATTTAAAGACAAACATTGTATGGTTAATATTGGAGGCAAAGAATTGATTATTCCCCCTGTCATAGACAGATGGAACATAACAGAAATGGCCCATTCTAGTATTGGACATCCTCATTTAGGGTGAGATAAAATCTTATTAACCTTAAGGTCAAAATATTGGTGGCCTAATATGAAGAAAATGGTCATAAGAGTTATAGGGAATTGTAAAGCATGTCTCCTTGTTAATAATCCAAATCACCAGAAACAACCATACATTGTGAAAGAAATTCCACATAAGCCATTTGATCTGATTTATTTAGATCATATAGGGCCTTTACCTCCTTCACATGGGTACAAATATGTTTTAGTATGTGTTGATGCTTGAACAAGGTTCACATGGTTATACCCTGTTAAAGTGCCACGGCTAGTACCACGCTTGATAGTCTCAATTCCTTAGTAAGTATTGGTAAACCTAAAAGCCCTACACTCAGATGCTGGATCAGCTTTTACATCTACTCAAGCACAAGAGTGGGCTAAATCTTTTGATATAAAATAGGAAATCAGTGCACCTTATCATCCCCAAAGTAGTGGGGTTGTAGAAAGTAAAAATGCTGAGGTAAAACGATTGTTAACCAAGTTACTAACTAACCTCCCAAAACAGTGGTATCACCTGTTAACTTATGTACAAGTAGGTTTAAATAATATACCTTCTGTTATTTCTGGGAAAACACCTTATGAATTGTTATATGGTATACCTATGAATACAATGTTTAATACTGAGTACCTTTCTGCACCAGGGAGATTAGAGCAATTATCTATTTTACAAGAAATACGTGATTGTTTTGCACAACCTGCTTTTACACCTAGCCTTTTATCAGCTTGGACACCACAGGTTAATCAGTTTGTCCAGGAAAGAGTTCAATCAGTGAAACCTTTACGGCCAAGGTGGAAACCTCCTAAAAATGTAAAAAAGGGTAATTAACACAAGGACTTTAGTTATATAAGACAAACAAGGCAAAGACAGAATTGTCAGCATTGATAACTTAAAACCTGCTTCTAAATTTGAGTTAGAAGATGGCAAACCCTCTGACTTACTCTCAGTGGGTTATTCTGAATGAAGCAAACCAGATAAATAATCAATTTCAAATTATGCCATTTTCTTCAAACCCAGAGACTATAACACCTTTTTATTATGATGTTGAAGAAGGTGATCAAATAAATGAAGCAGATTCATTTGATACACCAACACCAGTTACAAGATCTAATCCTGTTTTACCTATCGTAAATACTATGCTATCAGCACAAACATACAACAAGGACTGAAAATGTTAAAGAACTTGTTCAATTATAAAAACCTTAAAATATTGGGATATACAGTACTGATACGTTTTATACTTCTCCTTATCTTGATATCAACATGCATGGTAGTTTTTCGTCTACAGTGGAATAATCTTGCAAAGAGACCTGGAGCTGTTCTGGCATGGAATCAAACTAGAGCTCGGGAGGATGCTGTACCAACGATATCAAGAATAAAAAGAGCTGTACATTACAATCTGCAACCTGTGGAAATAAAGATGAATGGGCTACCACTAGGGATTTATTGGAAACCATTTCCAAAACCTATAATACAAAAACAAAAAGTATTAGGAATATCTCAAGTGGTATTGATAGATTCAACAGTAATATCAAAGAAAGCAAAGATCACAACTCATATGGGAAGAAAATTGGTAAAAGATCACATAAATGGGCAAATGGAAATGATACAAACAAAGACTTTGGAATATGATTTGCCTTTACAAGAATACTGGAAGCAAAGGACATATAGAGAAAAAAATGTGTTTTTCAACATTTGCACATTGCTATTATGTGGACTTTCAGGGAACAAGGAGATGGCCTGCAAAAGAAATAAAAGCAGACCAATGTCCACGTCCTGGGATTACAATTGACAAAGTCAAATATAAAGAATATCCTATTTTTTATCTAAACACAGGACAATTAACTCAAAAAGGCTTCTTTCCTGAAAATCACACAGATCCTCGCATTGCATTCTGGGAAAATGCGGAAGAAGAGGAATACAGGATTCCTGGAGGAGTGGAATCATATAATGGAGCAGTGTTTTGTACTAACACACTTTATTCAAATTGGTGGACACCAGAAGGACACCAGAAGGATACCTGCAACTATTTGAAAAACTTCAGCTGGAAGTAGTGGATCACAAGACAGGAAGACTGCGAGAGCAAGCATTACCTACAGAATGGAATGAGAAAGGAAAAGATTAAATGTTTTTGAATCTAAAAGAATGGGATACATGTACAAGGCCAAGATATGCAGCTTTCTTAAATGCAACGTATTACAGTCACTCATGCAAAGAAAAGAACAATCTTTGTAATATAACAGTTGAATATCTAATTAAAGAGGGCATTTGTAACTTGGAAACAGACTATCGATGTACATCCAGTTGTTTCTACCTTAAGAAATCAGTGAAATATTTTTGTTTTCAACCTAAAGACATTGATAAGGGATTCCTACATTATGCAGGCATGCCAGGGTTTTGGTGCGTGACAAAACATCACATTATTAACAAAAATTATGTAATATATTCCCTGTTTCAGAAATGTCTCATAGATAGTAAAAGATATCCAGTAAATGTAGTAATTGCAAGTATGAAACTACGAATGAATGTAAATATATCAGTTGATGACATACCATGTAAATATGCTAAATGTTTTAAGCAAAATGTGGCAGATATGACTTATGATGAAGCTGTTTGGGGAACAAATAATACATTTGATAATGTAACATATATTACAATAGAAAATATAATTCCAGATGGTTGTAATACAGAAGGAAAAACAAATCAAAGGCAGTTAATGTCTAATGCTGAAGTTCAGATATCGACAGGGCATTTATTAAGTGATGCAGTATTAATTGTCAGTGAAATTTCAGATATCAATGATGAAGAGTTAAAGAGAGGGTTAAGGATTTGAAAAGATCACATGGTAACTATACTGACTACAGCAATGTCAGATTTTACAATGGTAGATGAAGAAATGAAAGCAGTGACAATACTTAATTATTTAACAGCTATGAGGTTAACTTTGCAAGAAGGACATATAGATATTACACTGTTAAATGTTACAGAAATTTCTACACAATTAAGTCTAATGGTGAAACAAACAGAAATCATGCTGCATATTTCAAAATCAATGATTTATAATATAAGAGTATTGAAACATAGAATAACAAAAAAAAAATGAAGATTGTCAAAATGATTGTAATACCCCTATGTTACAAGCAACAATGGTAACAGTAAATCAATCTGTGGAGTGTTATAATACAATTTTAACACCACCTGTGATAAAAAATATACATGCTAGGTCACATTTAACAATGCAGGTACACCATATTATATTGCAAATACCATACATGACAGCATTCTGGGCTAATTTACATAACATGCAAGTGAGACTAGGCTCCTCCCATGAAGCACTTAATAACTTGGCTATAAGGGTACATGCAGACCTCTAAAGAATTTACTTGCATGAAGGGGACTTTCCTACCTGGATTAGAATTTTAGGAAAGTCATTGAGTCCAATAATGCCAGCATTGGGTAATGTTATTTCAGAGATTGGACAAGGTTTAGCAACAGTATGGAATGGTATCTTTGGAAATATACTGGGAATATTTGGATATGTAAAATCAGTACTTATTGTATTTATAACCATAGTATTGTTTATCATTTTATTTAAAATGTTGTCCTTTCTCCCTAGGAGGAAATCTAAGTAAAGAAAATGAGCAGTTATTTGTCAACCTGTTCTCTTTTGAATGTAATACAAAAAAAAAGAAACGGAAAGCTTATTATCATGTTATGCTATAATTCATAGATGCTATAAGTATATATCTTGTTAAGCTATAATTTATATGCCAATAACATCTGTAGAAGTAAAGATTTATTATTTTTATTATAAATGTATTTCTATTGTAAATATAACCCGTATAAACTTATTGGTTAGAAACATTAATAATCCTTCTTTATTTTCACAAAGAAAACCCGTGGATTACAATTTATTATCAACCTTTTTATTTTTAAGTTTTTTTGCAAGCTTTTTAACTTAAAAGATACTTGACTTAAAAGACCTTGAATTACAAATTGTTATCAGCGTCTCTGCATTAAAGCAGAATCAAGAATGAGGAATGTGCAAACTTCACGCTTTTTGTTTCTTTTCCTCATTATTAAGGAAAGTAATAAATTTACTCCTACGACACACATTTTTATGAGGATATTTCTCCAAGCAAGAAATGCCATGCTAACTGGACATCTATAACTCATCCACTCATGAATCATACACCAATTAACCAGTTTCTATCGAATGGATATCTTGGAGAATTTATTTACAACGTATTCCTAAATGGCAAGTCATCTTCCAATGAGGAGGATTTAACCTTTGTTACCTTGGAATTTACAGTTATTTAATGTTACAATCTTGTAATTTATAAAAGGAATACTAATATGTTTCAACAAAGCTTTATGGAGATTTTTATTTGTATGAATCCTTCATATACTTACATTGGCTCCAAATATTTTTCTTGCTGGCGCAGGAGTAGACGTTCCTGTTCAATGAAAAGTTTGCTGCAATAATTCCATAGCGGATTACAAACGAAATGTTGCTTATCTTGTTCAGTGAAAAGTTTGCTGTAATATTTCCATAACGGAATAGAAACGGAATGTTCTGTCTGGCTCAACACTTCATGGATTAATTACAGATATACTCCTACTTGCAGCAGATTATGATTAAGTTCCGTTTCATTCCTGTATCATTAATGTCTGACTTTATTTTGTTTGCATTATTAAGGACACTTTGATTTCATGTACGTTACTCTGCTGAATCCCAGACATTAATGACGCATTTCTTTTTCTGTGGGAACAAAGGGCTGGACACTTTCATATCTTTCTACAAGAATGTAATGGAGGGGGTGTGGCTGGATTTGACTAACACCATGCTAGACCTGCATTATCTACTTGGACAACAGCTAAGACTGTGCTAGTTTGCATAGTAGAATTGCTATAAAATGTTTGATTAAAAACTATACCAACAGTAAGAAATACATTCTTTCAGAAAGACACTTAACTTATTATAAATGAAAGATATCTTTTAAAACTTTCATATACATCTCCTATACATAAAGGAGTGTAACCTTACATATATATCATATTAATAAAGGATGAATATAAATCTTTCATATGCTTATCCTGCAATAATCAAATATATGTTTAAATAAAATACTTCTGCAGTATATAAAATGTATAACAGTATTCAAATATATGTTTAAACAAAATACTTCTGCAATATATAAAATGTATAACTGTATTCAAATATATGTTTACACAAAATACTTCTGCAATATATAAAGGTTTATAACTGTTCAAACTAATATACTAACCAACTAATCTAACTAATTTAACAAAAGATGTTATATGATTTTAAAATGAAGATTTGTTCAATCTTGTGTTAGATAATTCTAAAATGGATGCCCATTGCAGTAACATGTCTCAACTTGTTCTGCAATTTTCAAGTCTACATTACTGTTGTACAAAATGTTTAGGCTTGAAAAGAGTGATAAGATGTCACCATCTGATATGAAATCCTATAAAAATGCCTTTTTGTAAACAATAGGCAGGTTGTTCTAGAGCATCTAAGTGATTAGGTGACTGACAGGATGTTATAGAGCATCTCTAAGGATAAGATTTGGTTGCAAAGAAGTCATTTTGAGTGGTATGTAAACAATTGTTATTAAAAGCATGTTTAACTGATAGTCTTTTAACTCTGTGTGTATTTTGGATTTAAATAAATTAAATTTTGTATTATTTCTGTAAGCTAATTTTTCTGTATAATAAAAATTTATTTCAAAACAATGTTTCTCTCTTAATACCATTTCTTATTATTATTGCACTCAAAACTTTCTTTCTAAGAAATGAGACCTATTTCATTGGTATAATATTAAAGGTCAGTGCTTGAAATTCATATTTCAATATAACTGTGCTTTAAGACCTTATGAATGAATTAGGTGTGAACCACTACAAAACACATTTTTATATAATATACAGATAAGCAAAAAAAGGTGCTTATAGGGGGGGCGGAGCCAGCTGAACAACTGAGCAGACGTGTTTTTTTACAGCCCCGGCTCTAAGCCGACAAATTATATGTTTCTAACTGCTCAATATCATCTATTTTGCGATATGGCTGCTGCTACAACTGCACCCTAACAAAAGGATAACTTTAACTCTGAAAAAATAACCTAAAGTGCGCTAAAGGTCGTTTGCTTCCACATCACAGCTAGCCGTTTGGAGTACTGGTGAGCGGCCATCTTAATATCTAAGCAGCACCTACTATTTGGCGATCCACTACAGAGGTGTGAATTGACTGCAGTCTATCCACACATGGAACCTATTACTTTCCTCAGAGCTTTGGAGGGACTCCTGCACCAGCATTTTCATAAGCTGGAAAGACACATGGTGGCGGCTTTCAGCTTTAGCCCGGATCCCTTTTCAGAAACCCCCTTGAAGCCGGGTGCTGCCAATGAAGACCCACCTGATGGTCTCAAATATCCTGGTGACCGAGTGACTCCCGAGACCACCCAGGGCCTAACAACAGTGGACTCTCAGGTACTCAGTACGGCCCCAATGCGCACTCATCTTAAGGGACATATCAGATGCGCGCGCTCAGCTGCTGCACGCGAGCCGACACAGTGTTCCTTGCTAGCCACGCACCTAAAACCGACCCTCAATTTACTCACCATCCTCCTTGGAAGCCTTACCCGCGAGGGTGACGGAGCACAACTGTCACAGTCGCCTGCCCAACAACCTTGCCGCCACTAACGCTATGTCCAATGCTTTGATAGGCAGTGGGACCCTGGAGGCACTTTTTTTTTTTTTTTGAGGATAACCTGAGGGGCTGATAACCCTGATAGAAACATTGACAGACTGACACATCTCTTTCTAATCCTACACAAGATCTGGGACGCTTTCACATCTGGCGAGCAGATGTAGGGTGAGATCGTACAGCCGGTGAAATCTTGTGCTGCTATGCTATTGAACTCTCTTACTGCATTTCTTCCCAGTGAACTTTATAGATGTATTCCACAGGTCTCCACAACTAGCCCATCTTAGATACTGGTTGTTACGTTCTGCAGTTATGTCCAGTTGAATGTTTTACTGTGCTCAGTACTTCTGTGTGTTTTTAGTTACAAGTGAGCGATTTTGACATAAACTATTACTGTTCTGGGCATTAATGGCAGTCACTGACCTGAGCTAATAACGCATCTAATCTGCACCCCGGGTTGCAGACTTACACTATACTACCTCCCATCTTTTATGCTTGCTATATACTCTACTGCGCAAATATGTTAAGTTAACTATGTGTTTTGTCCTGTTCCAAGGTTTGTTGAGCTTTGTGTTTAATCCTCTCCTGTTCATATGATTAACCTTACATACTGGCCACACACTGGCATATATTACTGGTATAGGATCCTCTCATATGACTACTATACTACTCTCTTTCTTAGGATCCTAGAACGCAGTCATAGGGCACTCATGTAGGACTCCACTATTGACCTGTTGTTGAATATACTCCTACACCACACATATAGCTGATTGCTATTGGCACCTTTTATACATAGTTTTCCTACATTAATGCCACACTGCCTCATATTATTATTGGTTAATATAGGTGTTTTAGAGAGCAAATTCCATTATCTTAGCTGTTAGGATAGCTACATTACAGAGAAAATTGATTGGGAATTGAATTTATATTCTTAGTATATTTATGTATGAATTGAAGACCCCATGCATTCCCTTCTTTGCATCTCTGCTAATTTGTGGACTGTCGAGCGGCTGCCAGCGGCCGAGGTGGCGCTCTGTATTCCATTTTACCTGCTAGCATGTCTAACATAAAATATTGCTCCCCTCATGTAGACTATTTTCAATTCCCATTCACACCTATACTCATTACAGTACCCCATACTAGCCATGTATCCATAGAATCCAGAGGGACTTAAGTATATTAGGTTTAGCATGTTCTGGTCTATTATCGCTATACGTTCCCAACACATAACCCCCAGGTCTTGTCTATATAGTTGATTGGAGTGCACTACAGTTTTGCTCTTGAGCCCCCCTCTGTTCCCATGTTGCTATTACACTTTATCATCAGATATGGTAATCCAAGTATCTGTTATGTTTGAGACATTGTCATCTATACCTGCCACGCTTCCGTTTTTTGTTTGCCCATAAGCCAGTTTGTATGCTTTACTTTATTACTTGCAAGTTAGGATCTACAAACCTATTAACCTGTCGATGCGGCCTCTATTGGATTAAAGCGTGGCACAGCAATACAATATTAGCTATGACATCTTGGCAGGCTGGACCCACGCTGATGTCCACACTCATGGTTTCCTTACCTTCTACATTATATTGAATATTTGCTGTCTATCCGGCTGTTATACTCCCCCAAGCAACTCTTTGACACACTACAACTTAAATGCTTCTTCAGCTATATACCTTATATATCATATTTAACTTCCCACCTCCCCCCCCCCCATCCCCATAATGAACCTCCTAATCTAGAAGGTCTAACTACACGGCTTCTCTTGTCTATGCCGCAAAATACCTACACTTATACATTTCACCATATTATCTACATAGTAGAACCATATTCTCACTTAAATTGAACATGCTTACAATACCAGTTACTAACTACTCTAAACGTACAGGTTCAAAAGTGACCATCCAACTGGCTAATTTCAGCTCATATCATTTCCCTTATCTACTTTAGTAATCAACATAATTTATGAGTAGTCCTATGGATTCATTATTATTCCCAGTTAACATCCCTCCTGTCCTATGTTGTATGAGTCTTCGGGACCTCAGGAACAAAATTGCTGTTAAATAAAAAAATTAAAAAATCGAGGTTTATGAATGAGGCCCAAAAGTGGTCTCCTTGGGTACAATTTCCTTCTTTCGCTTCATTATTTCCTGTTACTTTTGTTGGCCCAAGAGTAATATATTGTGTCATATAGAAGGTTCCAGAAAGATCAGTATCCTATCTGTATAATGTTTGTGAGTCATGAAAATTGTTGGTTATACGTCTCTTTCATGTTTATTTTATTACTCCTGTAACATTGAAGCCTTTTCTCATGTGACATAAGAATGCTATTATGATCTATGTATACCTTTAACTAAACCTCAATAAAAATTACTTTAAAAAAAAAAAAAAAAAAAAAAAAAGGTGCTTATAGAAAATCATCACTGTTTTAAATGAGAGTTTATACTGTGCACTTGCATGTGAAGCATTTGTAAGTACTCAGTAAAAATCCTCATTTGAAATATGATGCTGAAGTTAGCTCCTTATTCGGACAGCTTCTTATTTGAAGATTGAAGTTAGATTACTATTCAGCTAGCATCTTATTCAAATTAGAAGCTTATTTATGAAAGTAATTATTTATTAAACAACAATTAGCAAAGTTAATATGATATTAATCATGAAATCTAGCACCAAACGTGTCACCATAATTTCCATTCATTTCAATGGGAAATTCTGAAATCTGAATAAGGAACCAAGCTTTTACTCTATCTCACTCACTCATTTGGCTTGTTTTATACTAATTGGGCATCCCTCTATAAAAAAGTTAAAATTAGGTTGAGCCAAATGATATTGATCATATAATATGGCACCAAACCTGGTACCCTAATTTCCGTGCATTTCAATGGAAATTCTGAATAAGTAACCAAGCTTTTACTCTATTAAAACCATTTTGGGTCACTCATATTTGGCTTGTTTTACACTAATTGGGCATCCCTCTATATAAAAAATTAAATCCAGCTGGAGCCAAATGATATTGATCATATAACATGGCACCAAACTTGGTACCATTATTTCCATGCATTTCAATTGGAGATTCTGAATAAGGAAGTAAAACAAAATGTATTAAAACACAGTGTGCTATATTGCACTTACAAGATTGCAGGTAAAAACAGGCACATCAGAAATAGCCTGGCCATAAACAGCTTTACTGACAGCTCAGGATCCACTGCAAGTCCAGTCTTTCAAAAGTCTAATCTTTGCAGATTTAAACAGCTGATTGCTTCCAGGACCGGTTATACATGCAGATCGGGTACACTCCCCCTCAGATGATTGGAGAACAACATGAGTGATGTAGTCAATTAGAATGCTTGGAGGAACACACCCTCATGTTCGTTAGTTAGATGTGCACTCTCCCAGGGGTAACGTATATGTTACGTAACTAAGGCTTGCAACCAAATTTATAAAGATATATCAAATATACAATGTAAGTAATTTGACAGCGCGGTGTATATTAATATATGCTCATGTGTATGACAAGCTCAGAATGTGCTCTTAACCTCTTACAGCTATCAACCATAATGGGGTAAAATAATTACCATTTACGGACCTTGTTATAGACTCCCTGTATGTTAACCCTTACAAAATAGCTGAATATTATAATACTAAATACCCAACAGGTGTGATACAAGCTAGACCCATAAAACAAAAAAAAACAAAATAAATGTTGAAAATAAAAATCTAGCAAATTCAGTGCGTGTTAATTTGGGATACTATATCCCTATTATACAAAATAAGTTCTACACATAAAAAACTGATACATAATAAATGGAGTAAACACTTCATAATTCATATATAAAAAATCCATAAATATGTAAAACACAAACAATTGAAGTTCCTAAAAACTATCATGTCTCATATATGCATAAGAACTATATACAATTTAAAAAATCTACATATTAGACTGGAACACCTATACAGACATAAAAAATGTGTTAAAACATTATAAACTATAATCACTCAAGAGTCACTGGACCTAAAAATAATCTCACAAAATTCCTTAAATTCATTGTCAAAGTATGCACAAGGAGCACTGTATAGGAAAATATGTAGAGAACAAATATGAGTACAAAAAACACTAATCCATAAAGGCCTGGAGATCTAGGTCAATATTCAAGCCCGGAGGGTATAGGCTGCCTAGTCTGTGGATCCATTTGGTCTCACATTTTCGCAGATTAAGCAGCTTCTGCATATCATTTTTCAAATGAGGTATGGTTTCAATGACCATAACTGCTTATTATGACACCTGCAAAAATGTTCGGACACACTGTCGGCTAGATTACGAGTTCAGCGTTAGCTTTAAAAAGCAGCGTTAAGGGGTCCTAATGCTCCTTTTTAACGCCTGCTGGTATTGCGAGTCAGGCAGGAAAGGGTCTACCGCTCACTTTTCTTCCACGACTTTTCCATACCGCAAATCCCCTTACGTCAATTGCGTATCCTATCTTTTTAATTGGATTTTCCTAATGCTGGTATTACAAGTCTTGGAAGAAGTGAGCTGTACAGCCTCTACCTCCAAGATTCCTACCGCATATAAAAGTCAGTAGTTAAGAGTTTTATGGGCTAACGCCGGAACATAAAGCTCTTAACTACAGTGCTAAAAAGTACACTAACACCCATAAACTACCTATTAACCCCTAAACTGAGGCCCCCCACATCGCAAACACTGTAATACAATTATTTAACCCCTAATCTGCCGACCGGACATCGCCGCCACCTACATTATACCTATGAACCCCTAATCTGCTGCCCCTAACATCGCCGACACCTATATTATATTTATTAACCCCTAATCTGCCGCCCCCAACGTCGCCGCCACCTAACTACAATTATTAACCCCTAATCTGCCACCCCCCAACGTCGCTGCTACTATATTAAATGTATTAACCCCTAAACCTAAGTCTAACCCTAACACCTCCTAACTTAAATCTATTTTTAATCAATCTAAATAAAATTACTATAATTAAATAAATTATTCCTATTTAAAAATAAATACTTACCTATAAAATAAACCATAAGATAGCTACAATATAACTAATAATTACATTGTAGCTATTTTATGATTTATATTTATTTTACAGGCAACTTTGTATTTATTTAACTAGGTACAATAGCTATTAAATAGTTAATAACTATTTAATAGCTACCTAGTTAAAATAATTACAAAATTACCTGTAAAATAAATCCTAACCTAAGTTACAAATACACCTAACACTACACTATCAATAAATTAATTAATTAAACTACAATTATCTAAAATAAAATACAATTAAATAAACTAAACTATAGTACAAAAAAACCCACTAAATTACAAAAAATAAAAAAATATGTGCCGGTCCGGATGTCCTCTTCTGCCCCATCGGTGCCCGGCTGGCTGAAGACGGCTCAAGGTAGGGTGATCTTCAATGGGGTAGTGTTAGGTTTTTTTAAGGGGGGATCGGGAGGGTTTTAGAGTAGGGGTGTGTGGGTGGTGGGTTGTAATGTTGGGGGGGTATTGTATTTCTTTTTTTTACAGGTAAAAGAACTGATTACTTTGGGGCAATGCCCCGCAAAAGGCCCTTTTAAGGGCTGGTAAAAGAGCTGGTTACTTTGGGGCAATGCCCTGCAAAAGGCCCTTTTAAGGGCTATTTGTAATTTAGTTTAGGATAGGGAATTTTATTATTTTGGGGGGCTTTTTTATTTTATTAGGGGGATTAGATTAGGTGTAATTAGATTAAACTTCTTGTAATATTTTTTTATTTTTTGTAATTTAGTGTTTGTTTGTTTTTGTACTATAGTTTAGTTATTTAATTGTATTTTATTTTAGATAATTGTAGTTAATTTATTTAATTAATTTATTGATAATGTAGTGTTAAGTGTATTTAGGTTAGGATTTATTTTACAGGTGATTTTGTAATTATTTTAACTAGGTAGCTATTAAATAGTTATTAACTATTTAATAGCTATTGCACCTAGTTAAAATAAATACAAAGTTGTCTGTAAAATAAATATAAATCCTAAAATAGCTACAATGTAATTATTAGTTATATTGTAGCTATCTTATGGTTTATTTTATAGGTAAGTATTTATTTTTAAATAGGAATAATTTATTTAATTATAGTAATTTTATTTAGATTTATTAAAAATAGATTTAAGTTAGGGGGGTGTTAGGGTTAGACTTAGGTTTAGGGGTTAATACATTTATTATAGCGGCGGCGATGTCCGGTCAGCAGATTAGGGGTTAATAATTGTAGTTAGGTGGCGGTGACTTTGGGGGCGGCAGATTAGGGGTTCATAAGTATAATGTAGGTGGTGGTGGTTTACGGAGCGGCAGATTAGGGGTTAATAATATTATGCAGGTGTCAGTGATGTCGGGGGCGGCAGATTAGGGGTTAATAAGTGTAAGGTTAGGGGTGATTAGACTCGGGGTTCATGTTAGGGTGTAGACTTAGAAAGTGTTTCCCCATAGGAAACAATGGGGCTGTGTTAGGAGCTGAACGCTGCTTTTTTGCAGGTGTTAGGTTTTTTTCAGCCGATTCTGCCCCATTGTTTCCTATGGGGAAATCGTGCACGAGCACGTTTTGCCAGCTTACCGCTACCGTAAGGAACGCTGGTATTACCTTCAAAGCCTTAAACAACCAAGGCCCACAGTACCTGAAAGAGCTCCTGACACCCTACATCCTATCCCGTTCACTTAGGTCAGCCAACACATCCCTCCTCTCAGTGCCAAGAATAAGGACAAACTCAGGCTCCAGAGCATTCTGCCACGCTGCCCCTACTTTCTGGAACTCTTTACCGTGCGCAATCAGAGAGGCACCGTCCTTACAGACTTTAAAAAAAAAAAGCTAAAGACCCACCTCTTCCATCAGGCATTCAGTCCGCTTATCTGACCTTCAGAAACTCCTAACTTTTATGTCTTATGTTGGTATATTTGTAAAGTGCTTTGAGTCTCACAGGGAGAAAAGCGCTATATAAATCGCAAATTATTATTATTATTATTATTATATTACAGGTAGAAGTGGCGCTAAATTTGCTCAACGCTCACTTTTCTGAGGCTAACGCAGCCATTCAGAAAACTTGTAATACGAGCGTTGTTTAAAGTGAGCGCAGGAAAAAAAAAGAGCGTTAGCAACGCTAGTCTTTACAGACAAAACTTGTAATCTAGCCGTGTGATTTTTAAATCCTCTCTCTATATTGTTGACATGCTCATAGATGCGTTTCTTAATTTTCCTTTTGGTCCTACCAACGTAAATTAAATTACAGCTGCAGGTAAGCATGTACACTGCATAAGTGGTATTGCAGGACGCATGAATAATAGTATCAAAACTCTGAGATCTGTCCCAATTGTAAAATTGGGTCCTTGATTTGATTAATGGGCATAAACAGCAATTTAGTCTTCTACATTTAAATAGACCATTGCTTAAGCATAGCCACCCTGATAGTGTTTTGCAGGGATTACTCCCCTTTGTCTTAGATGTATCTAGGGGCTTTATTATTTATTGTGTCTGCACATGCCAGTTGCATGCTTTGCTTTCTGGCAAGTCCCAGGACTAGCATCCTTTACAGTGGGAAATGGCTACTAAGGAAATTATCCACTTATAGTCTTCAAAAACTGTAATTGGATCTTCGGGGGTTAGTGTTAGTTTTTTTTTTAATGGCTTATTGGGTGGGTTTTATTTTTAGCTTAGGGTTTGGGCAGAAAAAGAGCTAAATGCCCTTTTCAGGGCAATGGGGAGCTTAGGTTTTTTAGTTAGGATTTTATTTGGGGGGTTGGTTGTGTGGGTGGTGGGTTTTACTGTTAGGGGGGTGTTTGCATTTTTTTTTACAGGTAAAAGAGCTGATTTCTTTGGGGCAATGCCCCGCAAAAGGACCTTTTATGGGCTATTGGTAGTTTAGTTTAGGCTAGGGTTTTTTTATATTGGGGGGCTTTTTTTTATTTTGATAGGGCTATTAGATTAGGTGTAATTAGTTTAAATATCTGATAATTTATTTTTTATTTTGTGTAATTTAGTGTTTGTTTGTTTTTGTAATTTAGTAAATTGGATTTAATTAATGTAATTTATTTAATTTTAGTGTAAGGTTAGGTGTTAGTGTAACTCAGGTTAGGTTTTATTTTACAGGTAAATTTGTATTTATTTTAGCTAGGTAGCGATGTTAGGGACAGCAGATTAGGGGTTAATAATATTTAACTAGTGTTTGCGATGCGGGAGTACAGCGGTTTAGGGGTTAATATGTTTATTATAGTGGTGGCGATGTCCGGAGCAGCAGATTAGGGGTTAATAATTTTTATTTTAGTGTTTGTGATGTGGGGGGCCTCGGTTTAGGGGTTAATAGGTAGTTTATGGGTGTTAGTGTACGTTTTAGCAATTTAGTTATGAGTTTTATGCTACAGCTTTGTAGCACAAAACCCATAACTACTGACTTTCAGTTTGTGGTATGGCTCTTGTAGTTTTAGGCTGTACCGCTTACTTTTTTTACCTCCCAGGTAAACTCGTAATACTGGCGCTATGGAAGTCCCATTGAAAAAGGATTTTTTGAATGCTGCGTTAGTTACGTTGCATTACGGCCAATAAAGTGTGCGGTGAAGATAAACCTGCAAGACTCGTAATTCTGGCGGTAGTGAAAAAGAGCCATAACGCTTTTTCACCCATACCCCAAAACTCGTAATCTGGCCGTTGATTAGCTAGGGACATGTCTCATTTCCAAATTAAAATGACATCATCTATATTATGCCGGTATGCAATTATTTTCTCACTGAAGGGGTTATTATACCAAATGTATCCATCCTCAAATGATGCCATATATATATTGGCATAGGATGGGGCCATAGTGGTCCCCATCGCTGTGCCTTGTAATTGTTTGAAAAATGTTCCATCAAAATCATTGTGATCTAATATAAAATAAATGCTGTCTAATAAAAATTCTACTTGTAAGGAAGCGAGATAACTTTTCAAACAGAATTCCTGAATTGCTTTGACACCAGCATCATGAGGGATGCTGGTGTACAAAGATGCCACATCACAAGTTATCCACTTTTTCCCATTTTACTCCTTCAAAAAGTTGTATAGTTTCTCTCATATCTTTAAGATACGATTTAATACTTTTCACTATTGTCTGTAGGAACCAGTCTATATAAGCCGACAAATTATTGGTTATAGAATTGATCCACGAAATTATAGGCCTCCCAGGTGGGTTGGCCCTGTCTTTATGTAGTTTTGGGAGATGGTAAAAGATAGGTGTTTTAGGGCAAGGAGTATAAATAAAGTTATATTCATCCTTGGTCAGGATGCCTGTTTCTTTTGCTTTATTAATAAGTTCAAACAGTTCTTGGTTGAACAATATAGTGGGATCATTTATCTTCATCATTCAAAAACCTACTCGCCTCGTGTATGTACGCGTCCCTATTTTGAATAACAATCCCACCACCCTTGTTGGCCTGTCTTATCACTATATTGGCATCTGTCTATAGACCCCTAATGGCCTCTAATTCATTGGTGGTGAGATTGTCATTATATTTATTAATTGTAGACTTATCATTATGGTCAAAATATTTATTCATCTCTTCCATAACCAATTTGTTAAATACGGGTAAATGTTCCCCTTGTGCATATGTGGGGTTAAAAGATGAAGGTCTTTTTAGATTACTGTGTTTAAATGATGCATCATCAGTATGTAAACTAAGATTAGACAGATTCTCTGCAGTTATATTAGATTATATTTATAAAATATATTTAATCTGTCCAATAGAATTTTAAAGAATGAGGAATATCAACTTCTTAGTAAAGGACTCAAATTTGCACCAAAGAAATTACCCAATACATTTTAGACTTTTATAGATCTACAAAAATATATGTGCAAACTTATGTTAAAATTATATTTTCTCAAAGACCATGCTACCAGAACAACTGGAAATAATAATGTGTTATCTCTGGAGGTGAATGATCTCACTTCCCTTTGACATCTTAAAGAACTTGAAATAGAATCTAATATAACTGGTAGTCCTATCACGTCTTCTACCCCTGCAGAGAATCACAATGATTTTGATTTTGATGGAACATTTTTCAAACAGATACAAGGCACAGCGATGGGGACCACTATGGCCCCATCCTATGCCAATATATATATGGCATCATTTGAGGATAGATACATTTGGGATAATAACCCCTTCAGTGAGAATAAATAATTGCATACCGGCGTTATATAGATGATGTCATTTTAATTTGGAAAGGAGACATGTCCTTAGCTAATCAATTTGTAGTTATAATAATAATAATACTTTTAACTTATCTTTTACCCACAAAATAGATAGCGACCGTATTGATTTTTTGGATCTGACCTTATACCATAATAGTAATACAGATAGAGTATCAGTTAGGAATTTTAGGAAACCTACAGATAGCAATGGTTTTCTAAATGCCAAGAGTGGCCATTTCCCAAGTTGGAAGTCCAATATACACTATGGGCAGTTACAACGTAATCGAAGGAATTGCACCACAGAGGAGGATTTCAATAAAGAAGCTAATATCCTAGAAAATAAGTTTCTTAAAAATGGTTTTAATTCTGATTTGATTAAAGTGGGTACGGATAAAACCATCAATACACCAAGAGAAACCTTGTTATAGACACGTACTAAGATAAAAAAACAGGAAGATTCCAAATGTATCCCTACGTACAGTGTAGGAGCCCATAAAATTAAGTCAGCACTACATAAACATTGGGATATTCTAAAATTAGATCCCATTTTGGGTAGGAATCTTCTGGATAGGCCGAGTATAGTTTTTAAATGTAATCCAAATCTTAAGAATATTCTAGCCCTTTCTAAATTAAAGCCCCTAGATACATCTAAGACAAAGGGGAGTAATCCCTGCAAAACACTATCAGGGTGGCTTTGCTTAAGCAATGGTCTATTTAAATGTAGAAGACTAAATTGCTGTTTATGCCCATTAATCAAATCAGGGACCCAATTTTACAATTGGGACAGATCTCAGAGTTTTGATACGATTATTTGTGTGACCTGCAATACCACTTATGCAGTGTACATGCTTACCTGCAGCTGTAATTTAATTTACGTTGGTAGGACCAAAAGGAACATTAAGAAACGCATCTATGAGCATGTCAACAATATAGAGAGAGGATTTAAAAATCACAGTGTGTCCGAACATTTTCGCAGATGTCATAATAAGCAGACAGACTCCCTAAGGGTTATGGTCATTGAAACCATACCTTAGATTAAAAATTATATGCAGAAGCTGCTTAATCTGCAAGAATGTGAGACAAAATGGATCCACAGACTAGGCAGCCTATAGCCTCCGGGCTTGACTATTGACCTGGATCTCCAGGCCTTTATGGATTAGTGTTTTTTTGTACTCATATTTGTTCTTTATATGTTTCCTATATATTGCTCCTTGTGCATACTTTGACTATGAATTTAAGAAATTTTGTGAGATTATTTTTAGGTCCAGTGACTCTTGAGTGATTATAGTTTACAATGTTTTAACACAATTTTTTATGTCTGTATAGGTGTTCCAATCTAATATGTAAATTTCTTAAATTGTATATAGTTCTTATGCATATATAACACTTATGATAGTTTTTAGGAACTTCAATTGTTTGTGTTTTAGTGTTTTACATATTTATGGATTTTTTATATAGGAATTATGAAGTGTTTACTCCATTTATTATGTATCAGTTTTTTATGTGTAGAACTTATTTTGTGTATAGTATCCCAAATTAACACGCACTGAATTTGCTAGATTTTTATTATCAACATTTATTTTGTTTTTTGTTTTATGGGTCTAGCTTGTATCACACCTGTTGGTTATTTAGTAATATAATATTCAGCTATTTTGTAAGGGTTAACATACAAGGAGTCTATAACAAGGTCCGTAAATGGTAATTATTTTACCCCATTATGGTTGATAGCTGTAAGAGGTTAAGAGCACATTATGAGCTTGTCATACACATGAGCATATATCAATATACACCACGCTGTCAAATTACTTACATTGTATATTTGATAAATCTTTATAAATTTGGTCGCAAGCCTTAGTTACGTAACATATACGTTACCCCTGGGCGAATGCGGGTGTGTTCCTCCAAGCCTTCTAATTGGCTATATCACTCATGTTGTTTTCCAATCATCTGAGGGGGAGTGTACCTCACTAATGGCATAAAAGTGCATGCTTGGGAGAAAAGGTTATGTTCTGTTTGGAAATCTCTTGACAAAGTCTGCTCAGAAGGCAGATGAAACGCGTAGAGTTAAAGAGTTTTAAGCTAAAAGATCTCAAAAGGATCTGCATGTATTACCGGTCCTGGAAGCAATCAGCTGTTTAAATCTGCAAAGATTAGACTTTTGAAAGACTGGACTCGCAGTGAATCCTGAACTGTCAGTGAAGCTGTTTATGGTCCGGATATTTCTGATGTGCCTGTTTTTACCTGCAATCTTGTAAGTGCAATATAGCACACTGTGTTTTAATACATTTTGGTTTACTTCCTTGAATCAGCGTTGCGTTTGTGTTTTTCCCCCAAAGTTTGTTCCATTTGATGAAACAGCAGCAACTTGTTTCCTAATTTAAGCAGCACCCAGGGAAAAGTCCATTGGATAACACTGTTATTGGAAAATACTGGAATTGATCAGACATATCTACTAGCAAGTTCCTTTTGGATATCATTCTCTCAGAATTGGAGCTTTCCTTAAAGCATTATACCAAATTGGTGACTATGTCCTATTCTAATTCATTGACATTTTTTAATACCTTTTTTATACATATATTTTTAATACACACATTTTATCAACTAATATCCATTTGTGCTTCTTCTTATATATTACGCATTATATTTATCCTATACTGTTAGATTCCTGGTTGCCTTTTCAGCGCTGTGTTTTTTGTTTGTTTTTAAAACACTCAATATGTTATCGTTCTTCTCAAGGATATAAGGGATTGCAGTCCGCATACGTTTACGTGGCTCCAGATGAGGTTTAAGTACTTCATAAAGACCCATGAGTTGCTCTTGATTGAGCCTATACTTGTCATAAACCTCGAAGTCGCTCATGTTCTAAATGGTGGGCCTCACCCTTTCAAAACGAGGACCAAGAGGTCCTCGTGTTGAAATGGTGAGGCCCACCTTTGAGAAAATGAGCAACTTCGAGGTTTATGACAAGTATAGGCTCAATCAGACGTTCCCCACGCCTCTCTTGGTGACGCCGAGCACGCCTGACTCTGTTGTACAAAACATGTACAACAGCACCTGCACAAGCTAACTGAGGATCATCCATATTTGCCAAGCAGCACAAAGCCAAACAGCAGAGCAAACGCACAAGGAGTAACAAGGTATGCAAAAACACAAAAGCGATTTGATACAATGTCGATCACCAGGGGCACTTTGGCTATGTTGTTTGGGGGATTTATAGTGCAAAATGTCCAATGGTAGCGTGTTTGTAATGATTTTTTAGGTGTTTGGTGAAATTTGGTTTCCCCCCCAATAAATCGTAATGTGAAAGTGTTAAAGTGTAAAATATAACATAAACAGTGCATCTTTGTAATGTTTGTTCATATGCATAACAAATACTTATTAAACGCAATCTTATTATATAAAACACACATCCACGCTAACATGATTGAAAGTGCATACTTGTGTATAATGTGTGCATAGACATGGCATAGAATCTGATCGATCAATGTTGCTGCAATATTCTTGCAAAATGACAAACTAACGGGTGACATCTATAATATTCTATATATAAGTGATTGGCGAGATTTCAATATTTTACGTGTCCCATTGAAATCTCAATAATAAAGATCTTCCAATCCTCTCATCTACGTATATGTAATATTGAGTGAGAAAATGATAAAAGGGGCGGTATAGTCCTGATGCTGTAATCTGTATGGTTGAAGCTTAGAATGATGTCATCATATTAGCAACATGCCTGTCTATTTTGCAAATTTTCGTTGTTTTGTATTTTGCAACATTCTTATTGTGTGATGATTAAAAAGATAAATGTGTGTTTTGTTGTTGTGTGATGTTTGTTATGTACATATTGTATTGTGATTCTCTCCCACATATGTTCATTAATATAAAGCAGTATAGCATTGTTGTTCCTTCCAAAAAAGCGACAACTCTAATATTTTCTAATAGTATCTTAATATTGTATGTAATTACTAATGGTATCTAATTTTAAAATCATGATGTTAAAGGGACAGTAAAGCCATAATTTCTCTTTCCTGATTGAGAGAATCTAATGTTAAACAACCTTCCAATGTACTTGTATGATGTAAATGTGTTCATTGTTTGTATATTGTTTGTATGAATAGCAATGCACATGTATGAGTCAATGACAAAAGGCATGTATGTTTAGCCATCAATCATCATCTGGTGAGCCTATCTAGATATGCTGTTCATCCAAGCATATGACTTGAATAACTGAAATGCTATAATAGACGTAAATAAGACAAGTGTTTAAAATTGCCTACTGTTTGTGAATAATGAAATGTTAAAAAGTATTTTTTCTGTCCATTTAAATATGATTTAATTCTTGAAACTGATTTCGTATTGTTGATGATAGAATTGACGTTGATTTATAGTTGATGTAATGTAATTTCGTAAACGAATTTGATGTTGTAGTGATGTTCACACAAGTAAAACCCATAACTCCATTGTGAAATAGTCTATTTCTTGATCTATTTGTCATAGCGGGAGCAACGCAAGAATGAATGAATTAGCGCCACAATTGTAACGCTGTTATTACGAGTTTTAAAAGAGAAAATTATCTTGTGCGTTAGGGAAATCTGCTGGTCGCGTGCATGAGCACGTATTCCCCATAGAAGTCAATGGAGGCTAGAAATTTCCTTAAAAAAAAACTTCCAACACTTGTGTTGAGCGTAAAGTGAGTGACGTCATGTCCTTCTGTGAAAAAGTAGCTAAATCGTGTTGATTTCATAATAAAAGAATGTTTTGTGTACGTAATGTGCTGTATATTGTTTGTATGTATCTAATTCTGTATGTATATGCTATTTGTACGTAGATGTAGCTATATGAGTGTATTTCTCCAACATTGGTGTGTCCGGTCCACAGCGTCATCCTTACTTGTGGGATATTCTCTTCCCCAACAGGAAATGGCAAAGAGTCCCAGCAAAGCTGGTCACATGATCCCTCCTAGGCTCCGCCCACCCCAGTCATTCTCTTTGCCGTTGCACAGGCAACATCTCCACGGAGATGGTTAAGAGTTTTTTGTAGTTTTATTCTTCTATCAAGTGTTTGTTATTTTAAAATAGTGCTGGTATGTACTATTTACTCTGAAACAGAAAAGGATGAAGATTTCTGTTTGTAAGAGGAAGATGATTTTTAGCAGACAGTAACTAAAATCGATTGCTGTTTCCACACAGGACTGTTGAGATGAAGTAACTTCAGTTGGGGGAAACAGTTAGCAGTCTTTTCTGCTTAAGGTATGACTAGCCATATTTCTAACAAGACCATGTAATGCTGGAAGGCTGTCATTTCCCCTCATGGGGACCGGTAAGCCATTTTCTTAGTTAAACATAAAAGAATAAAGGGCTTCAAAAAGGGCTTAAAAACTGGTAGACATTTTTCTGGGCTAAAACAATTGCTTTACTAGGCATATTATGCAGATTCTAACTAATTATTGGTATTATAATCTTGGGGAACGTTTAGAAAAACGGCAGGCACTGTGTTGGACACCTTTTTCAGATGGGGGCCTTTCTAGTTATAGACAGAGCCTCATTCTGGGACTGTATAGGGGTTAAATGTAAAAACGGCTCCGGTTCTGTTAATTTAAGGGTTAAAGCTCTGAAATTTGGTGTGCAATACTTTTAATGCTTTAAATTTTGGTGAATTTTGAACAATTCCTTCATACTTTTTCACATATTCAGTAATAAAGTGTTTTCAGTTTGAAATTTAAAGTGACAGTAACGGTTTTATTTTAAAACGTTTTTTGTGCTTTGTTGACAAGTTTAAGCCTGTTTAACATGTCTGTACCATCAGATAAGCTATGTTCTATATGTATGAAAGCCAATGTGTCTCCCCATTTAAATTTATGTGATAATTGTGCCATAGTGTCCAAACAAAGTAAGGACAGTAATGCAACAGATAATGATATTGCCCAAGATGATTCCTCAAATGAGGGGAGTAAACATGATACTACATCATCCCCTACTGTGTCTACACCAGTTATGCCCACACAGGAGGCCCCTAGTACATCTAGTGCGCCAATACTTATTACCATGCAACAATTAACGGCTGTAATGGATAACTCCATAGCAAATCTTTTATCCAAAATGCCTACTTATCAGAGAAAGCGCGATTGCTCTGTTTTAAACACTGAAGAGCAAGAGGACGCTGATGATAACTGTTCTGACATACCCTCACACCAATCTCAAGGGGCCATGAGGGAGGTTTTGTCTGATGGAGAAATTTCAGATTCAGGAAAAATTTCTCATCAAGCTGAACCTGATGTTGTGACATTTAAATTTAAATTAGAACATCTCCGCGCACTGCTTAAGGAGGTGTTATCTACTCTGGATGATTGTGACAATTTGGTCATTCCAGAGAAATTATGTAAGATGGACAAGTTCCTAGAGGTTCCGGTGCCCCCCGACGCTTTTCCTATACCCAAGCGGGTATAGGAAATAAAGAGTGGGAAAGGCCCGACATACCTTTTGTTTCCCCCCCCCTATATTTAAGAAATTATTTCCTATAGTCGACCCCAGAAAGGACTTATGGCAGACAGTCCCCAAGGTCGAGGGGGCGGTTTCTACTCTAAACTAACGCACTACTATTCCTATCGAAGATAGTTGTGCTTTCAAAGATCCTATGGATAAGAAATTAGAGGGTTTGCTTAAAAAGATTTTTGTACAGCAGGGTTACCTTCTACAACCAATTTCATGCATTGTTCCTGTCACTACGGCAGCGTGTTTCTGGTTCGAGGAACTAGAAAAATCGCTCAGTAAAGAATCTTCGTATGAGGAGGTTATGGACAGAGTTCAAGCACTTAAATTGGCTAACTCTTTTGTTTTAGATGCCGCTTTGCAATTAGCTAGATTAGCGGCGAAAAATTCAGGGTTTGCTGTTGTGGCGCTCAGAGTGCTTTGGCTAAAGTCTTGGTCAGCGGATGTGTCTTCCAAGACAAAATTGCTTAACATTCCTTTCAAAGGTAAAACATTATTTGGACCTGATTTGAAAGAGATTATTTCAGACATCACTGGGGGAAAGGGCCACGCCCTCCCACAGGATAGGTCTTTTAAGGCTAATAATAAGCCTAATTTTCGTCCCTTTCGCAGAAACGGACCAGTCTCTAATTCTGTATCCTCTAAGCAAGAGGGTAATACTTCACAACCCAAACCAGCCTGGAAACCAATGCAAGGCTGGAACAAGGGTAAGCAGGCCAAGAAGCCTACCACTGCTACCAAAACAGCATGAAGGGATAGCCCCCGATCCGGGACCGGATCTAGTGGGGGGCAGACTTTCTCTCTTTGCTCAGGCTTGGGCAAGAGATGTTCAGGATCCTTGGGCGCTAGAAATAGTTTCTCAAGGTTATCTCCTGGAATTCAAGGAACTACCCCCAAGGGGAAGGTTCCACAGGTCTCAATTATCTTCAAACCAAATAAAGAGACAGGCATTCTTACATTGTGTAGAAGACCTGTTAAAGATGGGGGTGATACATCCAGTTCCAATAAGAGACAAAGGAATGGGATTTTATTCCAATCTGTTCATAGTTCCCAAAAAAGAGGGAACATTCAGACCAATTTTGGATCTAAAGATCCTAAACAAATTTCTCAGGGTACCATCGTTCAAAATGGAAACTATTCGAACGATCCTACCTACTATCCAGGAAAATCAATTTATGACTACCGTGGATTTAAAGGATGCGTACCTACATATTCCTATCCACAAGGAACATCATCAGTTCCTAAGGTTCGCTTTTCTGGACAAGCATTACCAGTTTATGGCACTTCCATTTGGATTAGCCACTGCTCCAAGGATTTTCACAAAGGTACTAGGGTCCCTTCTAGCGGTTCTAAGACCAAGGGGCATTGCAGTAGTACCTTACTTGGACGACATCCTGATTCAAGCGTCGTCCCTGTCAAAAGCAAAGGCTCATACGGACATCGTCCTAGCCTTTCTCAGATCTCACGGATGGAAAGGTGAACAAAGAAAAAAGTTCTCTGTCCCCGTCAACAAGAGTTCCCTTCTTGGGAACAATAATAGATTCCTTAGAAATGAGGATTTTTCTGACAGAGGTCAGAAAATCAAAACTTCTAAGCTCTTGTCAAGTACTTCATTCTGTTCCTCGTCCTTCCATAGCGCAGTGCATGGAAGTAATAGGATTGATGGTTGCAACAATGGACATAGTTCCTTTTGCACGAATTCATCTAAGACCATTACAACTGTGCATGCTCAGACAGTGGAATGGGGATTATACAGACTTGTCTCCGACGATTCAAGTAGATCAAAAGACCAGAGATTCACTCCGTTGGTGGCTGACCCTGGACAATCTGTCACAGGGAATGAGCTTCCGCAGACCAGAGTGGGTCATTGTCACGACCGACGCCAGCCTAGTGGGCTGGGGCGCGGTCTGGGAATCCCTGAAAGCTCAGGGTCTATGGTCTCGGGAAGAGTCTCTTCTCCCGATAAACATTCTGGAACTGAGAGCGATATTCAATGCTCTCAGAGCTTGGCCTCAACTAGCAAAGGCCAAATTCATAAGGTTTCAGTCAGACAACATGACGACCGTTGCATATATCAATCATCAGGGGGGAACAAGGACTTCCCTGGCGATGAAAGAAGTGACCAAGATAATTCAATGGGCGGAGGATCACTCCTGCCACTTGTCTGCGATCCACATCCCAGGAGTGGAAAATTGGGAAGCGGATTTTCTGAGTTGTCAGACATTCCATCCGGGGGAGTGGGAACTCCATCCGGAAATCTTTGCCCAAATAACTCAATTATGGGGCATTCCAGACATGGATCTGATGGCGTCTCGTCAGAACTTCAAGGTTCCTTGCTACGGGTCCAGATCCAGGGATCCCAAGGCGACCCTAGTAGATGCACTAGTAGCACCTTGGACCTTCAACCTAGCTTATGTATTCCCACCGTTTCCTCTCATCCCCAGGCTGGTAGCCAGGATCAATCAGGAGAGGGCCTCGGTGATCTTGATAGCTCCTGCGTGGCCACGCAGGACTTGGTATGCAGACTTGGTGAATATGTCATCGGCTCCACCATGGAAGCTACCTTTGAGACAGGACCTTCTTGTTCAGGGTCCATTCGAACATCCGAATCTGGTTTCCCTCCAACTGACGGCTTGGAGATTGAACGCTTGATTTTATCAAAGCGTGGGTTTTCAGATTCTGTAATAGATACTCTGATTCAGGCTAGAAAGCCTGTAACTAGAAAAATTTACCATAAAATATGGAAAAAATATATCTGTTGGTGTGAATCTAAAGGATTCCCATGGAACAAGATAAAAATTCCTAAGATTCTATCCTTTCTACAAGAAGGTTTGGAGAAAGGATTATCTGCAAGTTCTCTGAAGGGACAGATCTCTGCTTTATCTGTTTTACTTCACAAAAGACTGGCAGCTGTGCCAGATGTTCAAGCATTTGTTCAGGCTCTGGTTAGGATCAAGCCTGTTTACAGACCTTTGACTCCTCCCTGGAGTCTAAATCTAGTTCTTTCAGTTCTTCAAGGGGTTCCGTTTGAACCCTTACATTCCGTAGATATTAAGTTATTATCTTGGAAAGTTTTGTTTTTGGTTGCAATTTCTTCTGCTAGAAGAGTTTCAGAGTTATCTGCTCTGCAGTGTTCTCCGCCCTATCTGGTGTTCCATGCAGATAAGGTGGTTTTGCGTACTAAGCCTGGTTTTCTTCCGAAAGTTGTTTCCAACAAAAATATTAACCAGGAGATAGTTGTACCTTCTTTGTGTCCGAATCCAGTTTCAAAGAAGGAACGTTTGTTACACAATTTGGACGTAGTCCATGCTCTAAAATTCTATTTAGAGGCTACTAAAGATTTCAGACAAACATCTTCCTTGTTTGTTGTTTATTCTGGTAAAAGGAGAGGTCAAAAAGCGACTTCTACCTCTCTTTCCTTTTGGCTTAAAAGCATTATCCGATTGGCTTATGAGACTGCCGGACGGCAGCCTCCTGAAAGAATCACAGCTCACTCCACTAGGGCTGTGGCTTCCACATGGGCCTTCAAGAACGAGGCTTCTGTTGACCAGATATGTAAGGCAGCGACTTGGTCTTCACTGCACACTTTTGCCAAATTTTACAAATTTGATACTTTTGCTTCTTCGGAGGCTATTTTTGGGAGAAAGGTTTTGCAAGCCGTGGTGCCTTCCATTTAGGTGACCTGATTTGCTCCCTCCCTTCATCCGTGTCCTAAAGCTTTGGTATTGGTTCCCACAAGTAAGGATGACGCCGTGGACCGGACACACCAATGTTGGAGAAAACAGAATTTATGCTTACCTGATAAATTACTTTCTCCAACGGTGTGTCCGGTCCACGGCCCGCCCTGGTTTTTTAATCAGGTCTGATGAATTATTTTCTCTAACTACAGTCACCACGGTATCATATGGTTTCTCCTATATATATTTCCTCCTGTCCGTCGGTCGAATGACTGGGGTGGGCGGAGCCTAGGAGGGATCATGTGACCAGCTTTGCTGGGACTCTTTGCCATTTCCTGTTGGGGAAGAGAATATCCCACAAGTAAGGATGACGCCGTGGACCGGACACACCGTTGGAGAAAGTAATTTATCAGGTAAGCATAAATTCTGTTTTTCACGTATGTCTATGTAAGTCAATGTAAAATGGATCTCGTAACATTTATCCGTTATATTTTGTAAATGAAAAAATAAAATTGCAAAATAAAAATTGTATAGTGTTTGTATGAGTAAGTGTACTTTGTATGATATTTTGGAAATTATTTATGAATGTTTTTGGTATCGGGATATCAATAACTACTGGGTCTGTGGGAGCACTATGGATTTGAGCGTAGATGGGGATATTTGTGGCGCTACATAAACTTGTAATAGCAGCGTTAGGGAAAATGAAGCATTATGGGCCATAACGATGCTATTTGAGTCATAACGCCAAACTTGTAATCTAGCTGTTAGATAACTTCTTATATAATTATTTATTTACCTAAATAAATAGCTATAATAATAAGTTGACTGTGGTAAAACTCTCTCCCTTGAATAAAGTTACAAACAATAATAAAAAAAAAATATATTATAAAATTAAATTTATCATGCAGACCAGAGTAAATCTGTAGGATACTGTGTCTTCAGGTCTTGTCTTCTGCTGCTGCTCTCAAATCTCTCCCCTCTTCTTAACAGCAGCACCGCACCACACTTCTCCCTGAGAAAAGCACAATGCACAGTGTGTGCCAGTAATCCAACCCCCAACACAAAAATAATCAGTTTATTGGACTAGTAGACTTACACTTTGCCAGTAAGCCAACCCACAAAACAAAAGGAATCAACTGACAAGAAGTCCCCAGACTATCATGCTACGCTCATTAGAATAAAACAAATGTATCAAAATCTCTGAATCAACCTAATTTTGTCCGAATTTGGATTCGGAACAAAACGAATTGCACATGTCTATTATATAATTTGTTGTTGAAGGTTACTTTAAATTGAAAACAAATTATGGGATTTTATGGGTTCCTCTAATAGGAAATTATTTTGACTAATCAGTACAAAGATTCATAATACAGTTGCAAGAAAAAGTATGTGAACCCTTTGGAATGATATGGATTTCTGCACAAATTGGTCATAAAATGTGATCTGATCATCATCTAAGTCACAACAATAGACAATCACAGTCTGCTTAAACTAATAACACACAAATAATGAAATGTTGCCATGTTTTTATTGAGCACACCATGTAAACATTCACAGTACAGAAAAAAGTGGCAGGCTCTCAAGACCAAATACTATAAAATCAAAATTTATTGGACAACTTAAAAAAGTACACAGACATGGCAGTAAAAACTAGAGCAAAGAATCTTACATGTTTCGCGCCCCCTACAGGCACTTAATCATAGATGAGGTACTCTGTGAGAAACCTCATCTATTTATGCAGTGAGTAACATAGATTAACTATTTCCTTGCCTCACAAACACAAATAGAAAAAGGCTAAAAACAGAATGCTGAAGCAGTTAGATACAATGGTAGAATCTCAGTAGGCTAGATTTCAAATATAATAGAAAAGAACAGACAGTGCAGGAGATAACAGACAAATTATGCATGATAATTACACTGAAAAAATGAGATAATACATTTTGTATAGTAAAATCGAAAAGATGTTAACAGAAAATGGAACTAAGATGACATCATGTCAAAAAATTCTCCATGTATATGAAGAATATATATATATAATGTACATAGAAAAATTTCTTATAAAAATTTCTTATAGATATATGTAAAGTTGCGTGAAAAAACTATAATTATTCATATAACCATAATTTTAAATTTTAAGATTTATCACTTTGCTTTGGGAACAGCAGAATGCAAATAGGTCCCTAAGGAGAAAGATCGATTGTATCATATAGGAACAAGTGGGTACAGATAGATACATATGGATACATATAGGTCAGGGCATGGATAGAGAAGGTGCACAGGAGTAGAATTGTAATTTAAACGTCAGTTTAGTTATCAATAAAGTAATCTATATCACATTCCCTATTCATGCCCTGTGGGGCGAGAGTCTTAAGTTTAAGGATCCAATAAAGTTCCTTCTTTTCCAAAATTTTAGCCTTATTGCCTCCTCTAATGGGGACCACAGCCATATCTATAATCTGGACTGATAGACTAGCCTTATATGTTAGATGAAAATTATTAAAATGATTGGCAACTGCGGAATCCTTATTATAATTTTTGACATCTCTAACATGTTCGCTATACCTGGTCCTGAGCATCCTCGTCGTTTTTCCCACATACTGACAATTACAAAGATCACATGTCAAAAGATAGACCACAAACTGCGAGCCACAATTAGCATAAAACTTTATCTCATAAGTATCACCGGTGGTTTGACTGACAAAAGATTGGCCTAATTTAACATTGGGACATGTATAACAAATAGAGTGTCCACATCTAAAGGTGCCCAATTTGTTTAGCCAAGTTCCTCTTTGTTTTTGTGAGTTACCTGTAATTTGACTAGGGGATAAAATTTGTGACAGAGTCCTCGATTTTTTAGGGACAAATTTACATTTGCCTATAACAGAGTTAAGACTCTCGTCTGCCCTTAATATGTGAAGATGTTTTTTCAAAACCCCTACAATTTCGTCATATTGTTGGCTGTATTCGGTGGAAAAAACAACCGAGTCAGCAAAATCTCTGTTGTTTTCAGACATGTTTTTTGACGTGTTTTTTGAGGGTAATATTTTGTCATTTCTAATTTCTGCTTGACACCTCTCAAGGACATCATTTTTGTATCCACGTTGAACTAGTCTGTCCCTAAGCTCACTAGCTTGTTTATCATAGACATTATCACTCTGAGTATTTCTTCTAACACGAAGAAATTGAGACTTAGGGATAGACTTGATAAGGTGTTGTGGGTGATGAGAGGTGGCATGCAAAATTGTATTGCCCGCCGTTGGTTTGCGGTAGGTTTTAGTAATTATTTGCATGTTCTCAATACTGATATTCAAGTCCAAATAGTTGACCTGCCTCTCACTGAAAGACCCTGTGAACGAGAGTCCCAAATCATTATGATTACAAAATGTTAGGAAATCTTGAAATTCATTGTCATTCACAGGGTGTCCCACTATCAAGAGTAGGTCATCTATATAACGAACTAGCAACACAGTTCTGTTCTGCCATGGATTCATTGAGGTATAGATGTAGGTTAACTCCCACCATGCGACAAAAATATTTGCAAATGAAGGCGCAAATTTAGCGCCCATGGCGGTGCCACAGATTTGAAGAAAAAATTCTTCATTGAAAAGAAAATAATTATGTGACAAAAGAAAATTCAAAACACTGCAAATATACTCAATGAATTCAGTGGAGTATTGGGATTCCTTTTTAAGAAAAAAAGCAACAGCTTGTATGCCTAGTGTCTGTGGAATAGATGTATACAATGAAACGATATCCATCGTTACCCATGAGAAACCAGGTTGCCAGTCAATTTTATTGAGGGTCATCAAGAGATGAGAGGTGTCCCGGAGGTATGACAGCTGTGATGTTGCCAGTGGCTGTAAGATAGTGTCAATCCACTCTGCCATAGGTTCCAGAAGCGAGCCAATACCGGCCACAATAGGCCTACCTGGGGGACACCTCTCATTCTTGTGAATTTTTGGAACATGATGAAATATTGGGCAAATCGGATGCTTAGGTACCAATATGTCAATGTCAGAATTTTTGAAAAGACCTAGACTAATACCTTCTTCGACTATTTTCATGAGTTTAGTTTGAAATAACTTAGTTGGATTGTGGTCCAATTTTCTATAAACTTTAGTGTCAGACAATTGTCTATAAGCCTCATCCATATAGAGCTGTTTATTCATTATGACAATGCTGCCCCCCTTATCCGAATTTCGAATAACGATATCTTTGTTTTTGGCCAGTTTATCAAGAGCCTGGCGTTCTTTAAAAGTAAGATTAGGGGGGGCAGCAGTGTCCCTAACTCTTTGTTCCAGTTCAAAAATATCTTTTTGAACGGATTTTTGGAAAGCATTTATCATAGGGCCTCTGAAGTGAACGGGATAAAAATCGGACCTATGTTTTTTAGGTGCAGGTGTAAGTGCAGGTGTAGACATTGATGTCATAGGGTCCTCACTAAGTAAACTCTCTAAATCACTGATAGCACATGCATCTGCAAAAGCAAGATGAGGTGTAACCTCCAAATTATCCTTCACATATGAAGACCTGGGAGAATCTGACATATCAGTATTTTCACTCATGGTTGAGAAATATTTTTTTAACGATAACTTTCTCACAAATTTGTTAATATCTAAGAGAGTATTAAAACAAGAAAACTTTCTTGTTGGAGCAAAGCCTAAGCCTTTAGATAATACTCTAATTTCTTCTTTAGTAAGAACATAATCAGAGATATTAACAATACTTTTATCAGTGAAATTAGAGTATTATCTAAAGGCTTAGGCTTTGCTCCAACAAGAAAGTTTTCTTGTTTTAATACTCTCTTAGATATTAACAAATTTGTGAGAAAGTTATCGTTAAAAAAATATTTCTCAACCATGAGTGAAAATACTGATATGTCAGATTCTCCCAGGTCTTCATATGTGAAGGATAATTTGGAGGTTACACCTCATCTTGCTTTTGCAGATGCATGTGCTATCAGTGATTTAGAGAGTTTACTTAGTGAGGACCCTATGACATCAATGTCTACACCTGCACTTACACCTGCACCTAAAAAACATAGGTCCGATTTTTATCCCGTTCACTTCAGAGGCCCTATGATAAATGCTTTCCAAAAATCCGTTCAAAAAGATATTTTTGAACTGGAACAAAGAGTTAGGGACACTGCTGCCCCCCCTAATCTTACTTTTAAAGAACGCCAGGCTCTTGATAAACTGGCCAAAAACAAAGATATCGTTATTCGAAATTCGGATAAGGGGGGCAGCATTGTCATAATGAATAAACAGCTCTATATGGATGAGGCTTATAGACAATTGTCTGACACTAAAGTTTATAGAAAATTGGACCACAATCCAACTAAGTTATTTCAAACTAAACTCATGAAAATAGTCGAAGAAGGTATTAGTCTAGGTCTTTTCAAAAATTCTGACATTGACATATTGGTACCTAAGCATCCGATTTGCCCAATATTTCATCATGTTCCAAAAATTCACAAGAATGAGAGGTGTCCCCCAGGTAGGCCTATTGTGGCCGGTATTGGCTCGCTTCTGGAACCTATGGCAGAGTGGATTGACACTTTCTTACAGCCACTGGCAACATCACAGCTGTCATACCTCCGGGACTCCTCTCATCTCTTGATGACCCTCAATAAAATTGACTGGCAACCTGGTTTCTCATGGGTAACGATGGATATCGTTTCATTGTATACATCTATTCCACAGACACTAGGCATACAAGCTGTTGCTTTTTTTCTTAAAAAGGAATCCCAATACTCCACTGAATTCATTGAGTATATTTGCAGTGTTTTGAATTTTCTTTTGTCACATAATTATTTTCTTTTCAATGAAGAATTTTTTCTTCAAATCTGTGGCACCGCCATGGGCGCTAAATTTGCGCCTTCATTTGCAAATATTTTTGTCGCATGGTGGGAGTTAACCTACATCTATACCTCAATGAATCCATGGCAGAACAGAACTGTGTTGCTAGTTCGTTATATAGATGACCTACTCTTGATAGTGGGACACCCTGTGAATGACAATGAATTTCAAGATTTCCTAACATTTTGTAATCATAATGATTTGGGACTCTCGTTCACAGGGTCTTTCAGTGAGAGGCAGGTCAACTATTTGGACTTGAATATCAGTATTGAGAACATGCAAATAATTACTAAAACCTACCGCAAACCAACGGCGGGCAATACAATTTTGCATGCCACCTCTCATCACCCACAACACCTTATCAAGTCTATCCCTAAGTCTCAATTTCTTCGTGTTAGAAGAAATACTCAGAGTGATAATGTCTATGATAAACAAGCTAGTGAGCTTAGGGACAGACTAGTTCAACGTGGATACAAAAATGATGTCCTTGAGAGGTGTCAAGCAGAAATTAGAAATGACAAAATATTACCCTCAAAAAACACGTCAAAAAACATGTCTGAAAACAACAGAGATTTTGCTGACTCGGTTGTTTTTTCCACCGAATACAGCCAACAATATGACGAAATTGTAGGGGTTTTGAAAAAACATCTTCACATATTAAGGGCAGACGAGAGTCTTAACTCTGTTATAGGCAAATGTAAATTTGTCCCTAAAAAATCGAGGACTCTGTCACAAATTTTATCCCCTAGTCAAATTACAGGTAACTCACAAAAACAAAGAGGAACTTGGCTAAACAAATTGGGCACCTTTAGATGTGGACACTCTATTTGTTATACATGTCCCAATGTTAAATTAGGCCAATCTTTTGTCAGTCAAACCACCGGTGATACTTATGAGATAAAGTTTTATGCTAATTGTGGCTCGCAGTTTGTGGTCTATCTTTTGACATGTGATCTTTGTAATTGTCAGTATGTGGGAAAAACGACGAGGATGCTCAGGACCAGGTATAGCGAACATGTTAGAGATGTCAAAAATTATAATAAGGATTCCGCAGTTGCCAATCATTTTAATAATTTTCATCTAACATATAAGGCTAGTCTATCAGTCCAGATTATAGATATGGCTGTGGTCCCCATTAGAGGAGGCAATAAGGCTAAAATTTTGGAAAAGAAGGAACTTTATTGGATCCTTAAACTTAAGACTCTCGCCCCACAGGGCATGAATAGGGAATGTGATATAGATTACTTTATTGATAACTAAACTGACGTTTAAATTACAATTCTACTCCTGTGCACCTTCTCTATCCATGCCCTGACCTATATGTATCCATATGTATCTATCTGTACCCACTTGTTCCTATATGATACAATCGATCTTTCTCCTTAGGGACCTATTTGCATTCTGCTGTTCCCAAAGCAAAGTGTTAAATCTTAAAATTTAAAATTATGGTTATATGAATAATTATAGTTTTTTCACGCAACTTTACATATATCTATAAGAAATTTTTATAAGAAAATTTTCTATGTACATTATATATATATATTCTTCATATACATGGAGAATTTTTTGACATGATGTCATCTTAGTTCCATTTTCTGTTAACATCTTTTCGATTTTACTATACAAAATGTATTATCTCATTTTTTCAGTGTAATTATCATGCATAATTTGTCTGTTATCTCCTGCACTGTCTGTTCTTTTCTATTATATTTGAAATCTAGCCTACTGAGATTCTACCATTGTATCTAACTGCTTCAGCATTCTGTTTTTAGCCTTTTTCTATTTGTGTTTGTGAGGCAAGGAAATAGTTAATCTATGTTACTCACTGCATAAATAGATGAGGTTTCTCACAGAGTACCTCATCTATGATTAAGTGCCTGTAGGGGGCGCGAAACATGTAAGATTCTTTGCTCTAGTTTTTACTGCCATGTCTGTGTACTTTTTTAAGTTGTCCAATAAATTTTGATTTTATAGTATTTGGTCTTGAGAGCCTGCCACTTTTTTCTGTTTTGTGCTATTTTGGCCTCTTGATCCCGGCCCTCCCGGCTACGGCTCTCCGTGCTTTAGTTGCTTTTTAGTTGCTTTTGACTTTGGGACTTTTTTCTAACCGCATTGCATAGCGGCTTGCTCCCTGGGAACAGACTTCCGGTTTGTGGGGGATCGATAGGCTGCGTTTGCCGTTCACTCTACTAAACATTCACAGTGCAGGTGGAAAAAGTATGTGAACCCCTAGACTAATGACATCTCCAAGAGCTAATTGGAGTGAGATGTCAGCCAAATGGAGTCCAATCAATTAGATGAGATTGGAGGTGTTGGTTACAGCTGCCCTGCCCTATAAAAAACACACACCAGTTCTGGGTTTGCTTTTCACAAGAAGCATTGACTGATGTGAATGATGCCTCACACAAAAGAGCTCTCAGAAGACCTACGATTAAGAATTGTTGACTTGCATAAAGCTGGAAAGGGTTATAAAAGTATCTCCAAAAACCTTGCTGTTCATCAGTCCATGGTAAGACAAATTGTCTATAAATGGAGAAAGTTCAGCACTGCTGCTACTCTCCCTAGAAGTGGCCGTCCTGTAAAGATGACTGCAAGAGCACAGCGCAGACTGCTTAATGAGGTGAAGAAGAATCCTAGAGTGTCAGCTAAAGACTTACAAAAGTCACTGGCAAATGCTAACATCCCTGTTAGCGAATCTACAATACGTAAAACACTAAACAAGAATGGATTTCATGGGAGGATACCACAGAGGAAGCCACTGCTGTCCAAACAAAACATTGCTGCACAAGAGCACCTGGATGTTCCACAGCAGTACTGGCAAAATATTCTGTGGACAAATGAAACCAAAGTTGAGTTGTTTGGAAGAAACACACAATACTATGTGTGGCGAAAAAGAGGCACAGCACACCAACATCAAAACCTCATCCCAACTGTGAAGTATGGTGGTGGGGGCATCATGCTTTGCTGCGTCAGGGCCTGGACGGATTGCTATCATCGAAGGAAAAATGAATTCCCACGTTTATCAAGACATTTTGCAGGAGAACTTAAGGCCATCTGTCTACCAGCTGAAGCTCAACAGAAGATGTGTGTTGCAACAGGACAATGACCCAAAGCATAGAAGTAAATCAACAACAGAATGGCTTAAACAGAAGAAAATACGCCTTCTGAAGTAGCCCATTTAGAGTCCTGACCTCAACCCGATTGAGATGCTGTGGCATGACCTCAAGAAAGCGATTCACACCAGACATCCCAAGAATATTGCTGAACTGAAACAGTTCTGTAAAGAGGAATGGTCAAGAATTACTCCTGACCGTTGTGCACGTCTGATCTGCAACTACAGGAAACGTTTGGTTGAAGTTATTGCTGCCAAAGAAGGTTCAACCAGTTATTAAATCCAAGGGTTCACATACTTTTTCCACCTGCACTGTGAATGTTTACATGGTGTGTTCAATAAAAACATTGCAACATTTCATTCTTTGTGTGTTATCAGTTTAAGCAGACTGTGATTGACTATTGTTGTGACTTAGATGATGATCAGATCACATTTTATGACCAATTTGTGCAGAAATCCATATAATTCCAAAGGGTTCACATACTTTTTCTTGCAACTGTACATTTCTTATTGAATACAATATATTTAGAAACTGCTGTGAAGACCATTACTATATTAATAATGCTGTATAGTATATTGTCTTATGGAACATGTTACTCAATGTATATGTTTTTTTAAGTTTATTTATAGTGGGGGAAAATGAACCTGCTGTGACAGCAGTGAGAGGATTAAGCTTTAAAGGATGTTAGAAAATCTTCTTCCCCTGCACCAACCCACCCATCCTTATTTTTGGAAACCCTTAATTTCCCCTCCACATAGACAGAAAAAGCAGTCCAGTGTTATAAGCCATCTTTGGATTCCTCACTTATTGTTGGAAACCTCCATCTGTAACATAAGAGGATTTCAGTTACTCTTGGTTCCAACCTCCGTAATTATGAGGAATTATTTAAAAAATACATAGGAGATTGACAATATTTACTTCCAGCTACATGTCTTATTTCAGAGCATTTTGGAATTAATCCATAAGTTCATCTATGATAACTCAAGGGGAAAGCAGGCATTACCTATCAAACTACAAAAAAAAAAAAGAACAGGAGGTGCTTCATAGTGGAAGCATACAAACACCACTGAGTTAAGTGCTGGACAGGCAGACTGGATGATCAGAATGTAAGCAAAACTCTCCTCTGGTATACAGGAGCACCGCCAGCGTATCTTCCTCTGACCTATATCCAAATATCAAGATGTCCACCACATCTGATTCATCATCCACAAAAATGTAATCTGTTTAGAGAGTTTCCTGCTGACTTCTTTGTACTTACCCTTCCATCTGTTAAGATCCGTGATCGCATGATGCTCCTGTGCACCAAGTGAGAGGCAGTGTGCTTGGTTAGATGCAGAGGTCCCATGTTGGTGGAATCAGATGTGGCACACCCTCTGAGAATTGGATACCGATTGGGGAAGATCTGCTGGTGGTGTTCATCCAGCCTGCCTGCCTATTACTTGAATGTGCGCAGAGTGAGTGTGTTGCCCCCATGGTGTTTTTTCTTGTCTGCACCATAGTGCAGACAAGAAAAAACACCATGGGGGCAACGCACCCACTCTGCGCACATCCAATTAATAGGCAGGCTGGATGATCAGTTTACCAGGAAACTCTACCACGGTACAGAGGAACACCACCAGCAAATCTTCCCCACCACAGGAACACCACCAGCAGCACCTCCTTTGTTTTTTGGTTTTTGTAGAGGTTGTGCTAAGGAGTGCCAAATACTTTGAGGAGAGCTGCTGCATAAGACTTATAATTGGGACGGCTTACCACTTTCAATTTACTACTAGTGTATCTTTAGATATACTTAGGGCCAGATTACGAGTAGTGTGCTAACAATTACGCACTCGTATTACAAGTTGAAAGTAAACGCAATTGCTTGAGGGCTACTGAAGTTAACACGCCCTGGGGTAGCGCATCCTCAGAGCTCTGGTTAACTGTTTTGCAAAACAAAAAAGTGTCACAAACATCAAAAATACATTTAAAAATTCAGTTACACTCATAATAACTTAAAAAATTATTTTAAAAAAATTGCACAAAAAAGTTATAAGGGCTCAAAGATACGAGGTCTCAAGTGTTAGAAAAAAAAAGCAGGCAGACATTGAAATACATATATATGTGTATAAATATATATGTACCGGTGGCCCTCAGTTTACAACGGTTCAATTTACACGGTTTCAGAATAACAACCTTTTTTCCAGTCATGTGACTGCTATTGAAAAGCATTGAGAAGCAGTGCATTGATTAAAATAGCCAGTAGGTGGAGCTTTCTGCTTGTGTTGCAGCAAAGCCAAGCAAGCTGAAATGAATCAGTTTAACCAGACCTGAGCTATCGAGCAGATTTCAAAGGAACGAGATCTTCCTGTCTATAAATCAGTCCAGATTGGCATGCACAGAAAGAACTGTTTGCAGAAAAATGCAAGTGAAGTCTGTGTTGTGTGATTATTTTATTAGGTTTATAATGCTGTTTAGCAAATGTTTTTGTTCATTTAACTTAGTTTAATTATATATTCTGTGTTGTGTGATTATTTTATTAGGTTTATAATGCTGTTTAGCATTTAAAGTCTTCATTTCAAAGCTTTAAAAATAATGTATTAGGTGTTACTTATGACAATTTTGAGAGGGGCCTGGAACCAAACTCCCTCACTTCCCATTGACTTACATTATAAACTGGGTTTTAATTTACAACGGTTTCGATTTAAAACCATTCCTTCTGGAACCTAACCCCGGCGTAAACTGAGGGCTACCTGTATATGTTTTTATATGTGTGTACATATGTATTTACATATATATATACTGTATATATATATATATATATATATATATACCCATAAATACATATGTATACATATATTGACATATATAAAAGTGGATTGGAGCCCTTTGCAGTTAAGTACATGAAAGCATAGAAAAGCATATTAATACTATATTCATATTTAATAAAGTGTTATATAGTGTATTTCACATTCCAATGTTCTGCACATAGCAGAATATGTTCTTTATGTAATGCTCGTGGAATATTCCTCTATCAAATTAAACTTGGTCAGGAGTGATAGGAAATATCCCAGAGCAGAGAAAGTTTGTAAAATCAGGTAAGCAGTACTCACAGTAGGCAGGGCAGTCCTTAGCGACAATAGGAAGGAAATCCGGCAGTATAGCAGTACAGGGTAAAGTAATAGAAGGACCAGGTTAGTGAAGAACACAAACATGCTATGACTACGGCTATCTCTGAAACGCATAAGCAGGAACTCTGCTCCAATCTGTGAAATGATGTTGTGAATTTCGTTTGAATTGTTTTTAATTGGAAGCTGATGTAAGTTGAAATCATAGTTACTTTATATGGATCTGCCGGGTGCTCCTCATGTTTGTGTTCTTTACTAACCTGCAATTGGATCTGGGGGAGAAGGAGAAAGCACAGGTTTCTAAAGTTCTGTATCAGACCCTGCAGCTGTATCTTCAAAAGCAGGATACAAACGGCAAGAGAAGAGAAGCAGAGGCAGATACAAGCGGAGATAAAGTGCACTGATGATGTCACCAGTCATCACCGTGGTTGAGGAGGGAGCGGAAACAAGTCATGGGTAGTGGTGTCGGCAAGCGGCTCAAAAGAGGACAAGCAGACCACAAAAGACACAGCTCCTGTGGAACAACACAACATTTGACAAGGTATACCAGTTCCCTCCCCGCAGCCGACCGGTAAGACTTAAACGCAGTACATGCGTACAGCTCTACTACTACTATTGTGAGGTTTTGCATTTCATCTGCCTTCTGCCTGCCCCAATGTGCCTAAAAATAGTTATGTGAGCAGTATATGGTTAAGGGCAATACATGGAAGATGCAGTTTACCAAACACCCAGGTTTTTGTATAACTGTTTAATATCCCTTCTAGCGCTAAGACTTTTGCTTTTGTGTGACTTTAATAGAAGGACCAGGAACAAGCATGAGTCAGCAACAAAGAGAAATCCAAAAGTATAACAGTTCAGGGGTAAACCAACAGAATGGTCAGACAAGCAGAGATCAGCAGTAGTATATCAATCCAACAGTTTATGGGTTAACAGGCAGAGTGGGCAGACAAGCAGAGTTCAGCAACAGTATATCATTGCAGCAGTTTAGGGGTTAACAGGCAGAATGGGCAGACAAGCAGAGTTCAGCAGCAGTATATCGGTCCAACAGTTTAGGGGTTAACAGGCAGAGTGGGCAGACAAGCAGAGTTCAGCAGCAGTATATCAGTCCAACAGTTTAGGTGTTAACAGGCAGAGTGGTCAGACAAGCAGAGTTCAGCAGCATTATACCCAGTCCATTCTGAGAGTGCAGTCCCCTTACGTGTTTTGTATATGCCTAGGGTGCTTACATAAACCTATGCACCTTTAACTTGTTCCCAGTTTGTTTGATTGAGAGCTTGCATTGTTTGGCTGGTTAAGTGACCCATGTTTTTGAAGGGACCTTGACATGGTACCTGGGCTTGTCCCATTTGGCCAGATGCGGTAACTAACCCTTCCATTTTTGCTTTTAATCTTAGCTGAAAGCTTGTAAGTTAGTGCTCTGTGTGTTGTATTAATTTGTTTTGTAATTTTCCCTATGGGCCTTGCACCCAGACCTGTCTGGGGTTAACTGCCTGTGACTCTGGGGACAGCACAGCTTGCTGTGAGTGCCATTGAGCACCCAGGGCTGAGCATGTTGCAGGGTCATGTGATGTGTACCCAGTCCAGTCTGAGAGTGCAGTCCCATTTCGTGTTTTATATACTGTATATATATATATATATATATATATATATATATATATATATATATATATATATATATATATATATATGTATATGGCTTTGATGTTCAAAACATCAACAGACCATCAGGAAACTGCATTGCTTGCCTTTTCGGCATTGCAGAAGTCAATGGGAGCGTGACGTTACCGCATCGTCATTCGTCATTTTACTGCGGAGTGGGGGCCTATTCGAAGTGTGCTTACACGGCGCAGTGTGCTCACTAAAACTAAAAAATTTGTTTCACTGTAGGCAGACTTCAAATATTGCCGTGGGGACCTAAGTTTATTTACACCTACTACCTACCTACCCTCCTCGCAACCTGCACTTTGCTGCTTTGAACGTATCGATCTTGTGTTGATGTGTCCAAAGCAAAGTGCAGGCTACTCCCATCAGCATGAGTTAGTGGTCAATGTGTAACCGCTACAGCTGGCATTCTGCTGGAAAAAGGGGTGTCTCAAAAAGCTGACATCATCAGTATGCTGCCATAAACTAGGCCCTAAACATCAGGCAAGGTGCAAAGCCCAAGGAAGCGGGAACCAACCGCTAAGAACAACTAGTACAGAAGAAGGCTGCACAACGGGCCAAAATAAAGAAAACAGGTTTATTATAAAAATAAAACCTAGACAGACATGGACAGGTAGGTAGTCTAACACGTTTTGCGCCCTCTAGTGGCGCTTAATCATAGACTCAATTATGATACAAAACATTCATCTTTAAATAGGGCTGTGGTTGCCCTCACATTTGCCAGTAGTTCATACATCAATGAAAATACAAGCAATATTTAAAAACAAAAAGAGAATACACATAAATTACAGTGACTTATTTCCAGTTTCACAAATCAGCTGAAGACGTTACTCTGAATTTAATACTTATCATAATATAGCCTTAATCATACTATAATACACCTTTATACAGTTTAGTTAAATTCAAAGTTAGACTAAGATAAGTACTGATTATTTAAATTAGACTGGGATGAATATCGGTATTCAAGGTACTCATTATCACAAAAAAGAAGAAATGATAAATAGTAGTATAGCTCATTATCCCAAACACTCTATTAAAGTACCCTGTCTCATAATAAATATATCATGTGCACACAGCACTCTTCAATAAAAGGTCAAATTATTATTCAACAGGGACACATAAGTACATCTCACTAACTCTCCTTGAACATCTATCTACGTCACGGCTAACCTACACTCCCCTTGCACCACCCAGCTAAATCCCCCTGACCGTCTACACCTACGTCACGCCTAACTTACGCACTCCGAAACACCCAGCTAAGCCCCTAATACCGCCTACACTGACATCATGTGTAAACACCATTCCCCTGTAATGCCCATCTAACTGCCTAATGTCAAAAAATAACTAACTATAATAAACTATATTATAAGTAGCAAACCTTATTATAACTATATAGCTATGTCACTAAAGTTATCATCAATGTTTAAATAATGTGTCACAGAAAACCTGCTTGGCCCATCCCGGCTCTTGGAACTGAGTGCTAGACTGGTCTAGGGCTCAATTCCAGTCGGGGACCCAGTTCCAGGAGCCCGTATAGACCAAGCAGGTTTTGCCGGTCCTCCGGCATTTTAGCGCATGTGACAAAATATGCTTTGTCATTTAAAATGTATTGGAGATATCTTAAATACAATTTAATAGCTGAAAATATATGTTTATGTTTAAAATAATATTAAGCAAACATTAAATCCTTTTAAAGATATCTACAGTAATTTAAACAATATGCATTGTACATGACTATGCATATTATTAAACATTAACCCCTAATGGGACATAACCTAAAACTAACTGTATAAGCTAAGGCCCAAAACATAAATATGAAATATTTAAATGATGCATTGCTATTTACAATGCATAATGTTTAAATATTTGCACATAAATTAAAATGTGATTAATGTTGCTTGTTGTGTTTATTATTTCTAATTAAAGACAGTCATCTAGATTATGAGTTTTGCGCTATAGAGGGTGTGAAACGAACACAATAAAGTTGCGTTATTTCACCCTCCATTGCGCTGCCATTACAAGTTTCTGAAAAGCCTTCTTCCTTGTGCGTGCGATATGGTTGCGTTAAGCTCCATACCGCACAAAATCCAAGGCTAAGAATACGTGCTCATGCACGCTTTCCCCATAGACATCAATGGGGAGAGAGTGTTAGAAAAAAAATTAACACCTGAAGTGCGGAATGGCGATCGCCGTAAAGCAAACCCCATTGATGTCTATGGGGAAAAAAAAGTTACGTTCAACCCTAACAACCTAACATAAACCCCAAGTCTAAACACCCCTAATCTGCCAGCCCAACATCGCCTCCACCTAAATAAAGTTATTAACCCCTAATCTGCCGCTCCCGACTTCACCGCCACTAATAAAAGTTGTTAACCCCTATTCCACTGCTTTCCTGACATCGCCGCAACTAATAAAAGTTATTAACCCCTAAACTTCTTGCCTCTCACATCTCCGCCACTAAATAAACCTATTAACCCCTAAACCGCCAGCCCCCCACATCGCAAAAAAACTAAAATTTAACTATTAGCCCCTAAACCTAACACCCCCTAACTTTATATAAAATTTACAATATCCCTATCTTAAAATAAAAAAAACTTACCTGTGAAATTAAAAAAAAACTAAGTTTAAACTATAAATTAGCCTAGCATATTATACTAAACTATTATACTAAAATAAAATAACTACCAATTTAAAAAACTAAATTACACATTAAAAAAACCTAACATCAGTGGGGGGGCTGGCGGTTTAGGGGTTAATCGGTTTATTTAGTAGTGGCGATGTGGGGGGCTGGTGGTTTATGGGGTTAATAGGTTTAGTTAGTGGCGGCAATGTCAGGGAGTAGCGGAATAGGGGTTAATAACTTTATTATAGTGGCGGGGATGTGGGCGGACGGCAGATTAGGGGTTAATAAGTTTTAACTAGTGTTTGCGATGCGGGAGGATGCCGGTTTAGGGGTTAATAAGTCATTTATGGGTGTCATTTTTTTTGAGTGTGGGATTGACATTGCGTTACAGGCTAAAATGCTTGCGGTATAGCTATACCGACAAGAATGGCTGTGTTACTGTTTTTACGCTGAAATGGACATTTTTCGGAGTTAAAACCGTAACGCACAACTCATAATCTAGCAGAGTATAATTATCATTATAGATATATAATGTATATATCTCATATACATGTATAATTCATATATCTCATGTATAATTCATATTAGTTTAAGTATTGGATATATAAATTCAAATCTAGATATTCTTGCTTGATGCATTTATTATTGTAAATAAAAATATATCTTTAAAATATAATGCCTTTTGTAATATGAATATACTTTTTGAAATATATATTTATATATAAAATAAAAAACACAAGAAAAAATAAATATATATGAATGTATATACAATGGTTAAAAGAATATGCATCGTACATAAGTATGCATATTATTTAAGGAAAATTGTAGATAAATGCACTATTTACCCCTAAGCTGACCTAATCAACCCCATACAGGTTTGAGGAGTGGTTAGGTTAGGAGTGGTTAGGTAATTAAGGTCTAATAAATGGTAACCATCAATCACCTAATCAACCCCCATACAGGTATGAGGGGTGGTTAGGAGATTATAGCCTTCTAAATCCTAACTAACAGTAATCACCCAATCAACCCCCATACAGGTGGGGAGTGGTTAGGAGATTAAAGCATAAATCAACCTCCTAACGCAAGCTAGAACTACACTAATAACTAAACCCCCCCCCCCCCCTTCTAAACTACACCCTCTCTATACTAAACCCCCTCTAATAAACCCCACTAAGTTATAAAAAAAAACATTATCCAAAATACAAAAAATATTCCTAACACTAAACTACTTGCCCCATAAAATAAAAAAGCCTCCCCCAAAATAAAAAAAAAACCCTAACCCTAAAATAAATTACAATAACCCTTAAAAGGGCCCTAAAGCGATCACAGCTCTTTTGAAAAAAAAAAAGTTACAAAATCCCCCACCTACATTAAAAGGACAGTATACTGTAAAATAGTCTTTCCCTTAATGTGTTTACAACTTTTTTTACCAACTGCAGAGTAAAAAATGTATGAACATTAGCTTTTAAGGTTTATTTGTGTATATTAAAGCTCTGATATTTTTTTTTGAAGCCACAACCTAATAAAATGGGTTGAGCTTGTAGGTATAATCAGATCTCATTAATTTATCACATTGTCTACATATACATGTTTCTTTCACCAGTACATGGAGAGAACAATGGAAAATCAACATTTTATTACCTTATCTCTGCTATATCCCACTGGGAGTGTAATTTCTTCTGCTGACTGTGCTAACACGGGTTATCTATAGCTTGGACCTGCGGCCACAAACTTTCAGAATAGGTGGGGATACCACATACTAAATCAACTATTTCAAATGCCAATATAAGGGTAAAGGAGCTACTTGTAAACAATTTAATACACTCCAGCAGGTAAAGTGGATCATTGGGAACAAATTAAAAGGGAGAACATTTTTGAGTAAACTTTCCCTTTAAAGTAACCCCAAAAGATCTAACCTAAAAAAAAAGCTTACAAAATAAAATGAAAAATAGCAAAGCCTATTCTGAATGAAAATGAAAAATAAGAAAACCACCCAAAAAAACCCTTAACTAACCCCACTCTTGTAACTCACAGTTGAGGGGGACTCCGACTCCTCTTAATCCATTGTCGAGACCATCTTCGCAGCAGCGGAGGAGGATTTTGGCAGCCTCTTCTGCCGCCTCCGCTCTGCATCTTCTTTTCTTCGGCTCTCTTCAGGGACCCCTCCTCTTCATGCGATCTCCACCACACACTCAAACCCAGAAGCATGGAACCCAAATATATAGGTGTACCCCTTATTTCCGATTGGCTGATTTCAATTCAGTCAATCTCTATTGGCTGATTTGAATCAGCCAATAGCAAGAACTTTTTTTAAATTTAAATTCTAATTATCCTTTTTTTATTGGATGATTCAAATTTAAATTTAAAAAAGTTCTTGATATTGGCTGATTCAAAACAGCCAATATGGATTGACTGATTTGAAAGCCTCGCAAGATGGACCTCAGGTGCCTGGATGAAGATGGACCCGCAATGGATCAAGAGGAGCTGGTGTCCCCATCAGATGTGAGTAACCCTTGTGGGGTTAGTTAGTTTTTTGGGGGTGTTTTTTTTTTATTCTTTAGAATAGGCTTTGTTATTTTTAATTTTATTTCCTAGCCTAGGTTTTTAAAGTTAGATTTTTTTATTTTGGGTGGTTACTTTAATGTAGGTGGGGGGTTTTGTACCTTTTTTATTTTTTTTCTGAAAAAGAACTAAGGGCAATGCCCTCAAAAAGGCACTTGTAAGGGCTATTGTAAATTATTTTAGAATTAGGGTTTAAGTTTTTATTCATTTTGGGGGGCTTTTTTTATTAATGGGGTATTTAGTTTAGTGTTAAATATAATGGTTGCATGGGGGGCTAATAGTTAGACCATACGGTGGGTTCATGGTGGTACAGGGGTTAATAGTTAGAACTTGCAGTGGGTTCATGGCAGTGCAGGAGTTAATAGTTAGCACTTGTGGTGAGTTCACTGCAGCACAGGGGTTAATAGATACTACTTGCGGTGGGTATGTGGCAGTTTAGATATTTATTAGTTTAGTGTTAGTTTACAATCGTGGGGTACTTTGGTTTAAGGTTATTAAGAGAAGCGATTAGGCAGATGGCAGTAATATTCCAGGGATCGTTTACTATACATCACCAATATGGTTGACGATGCTGGGTGTTGCTTAAGCCAGCATCGCTGACCAATGGCATGTATAGTAAACGCCTTTCAGTGATGCGGCTATGTCAAGAGCTTGGAATATTCTGGCAAGCTCACCTGACATAGCGGCGTATCGCTTAGATTATTCACTGCCTTGTAGCACTTTTGAACATCTGGGCCTATATCTTTACATATATATATATATATATATATATATATATATATATATATATATATATATATAATTTATTTATATTCTGCTATGTGAAGAACATTGGAATGCGAAATATTCATATTTTCATGCCGGGTTAGTTTGAGAATATGCAATTAGGTTTGAGCGCGAGTAGGGTTTTTTTCCCATTTTTTTTGCTCCATTGACTTCTATGGGACAATAACATTAACACATTGGCGATATTGTAAGTTAGTTTTTTGCGTGAATTGGGTTTAGCGCACAAGCGAAAACATTTTTACTTTCAACATGTAATAGGAGCACTATCAGACGCATGCAAAAAGTTTACTTCTAGCGGAGTTAGCGCACGAGTGGGATCGTTAAATACCGCTCCACTTGTAATTTGGCCCTTATTGTTTTATCTTGATTGTATATCATTGTGTGCACCCTTCTTAGAGTAGACTTTTTTGAGGCCAATACATTTTTTCCATTACCTATCAATTTGGGACATTCATTTAAGAAGGTAGTTGAAATATAGTTTCAATGGGACAATTAAAAAACAAAAAAAAACTATTGATATAGAAAGGAGGCGCAGTTTATGGGTGAATTTGTTGTGGTTGTGTATATTGTATGTCAAATGATATACTGTATAATTATATATATGCCTAAGTAATGTACATCATGTAGGAAATAGATTTTGGTTTTTTGAAGGCAGCGAGCTTCTGTTTCTGTCTCCAGTTACCATGTAGCTGATCTTGCCTGTTCTTGATTGCAAATATTTTTAGTTCCTGTCTACTGTTGACACATTGCTGACCCATTCAGTTCCAGGTCATGAGTTTTGCCAAGTCCTGTCTCCAGCTATAATATAACAGACCCAGTAAATTCCTAATTACGACTAATACCTATTATGGTCTCCATATATTACATTGCTGAACCAGCATTTTCATGACTATGTGTACTGTAAAACCTCTCGTTTACCTTTATTATTGCATTTCATTTATTCAACTCATATGCTTGCAGCAACAGCATATCTACATAGGCTTAACACATGATCATTCATGGATGCACATGCTTTACTTTTATAATTCACTCATACATGTGCATTCAAATGATGGTGGAAAAAAACATTACATTCTCTCTAGGAATCACGAAACAGAAAATAGGGATTTTACTGTACTTTTAGCATCATGATTCCATCACAATAAACCATTAGGAATTACGTACAAGAAGAACATCATTACAACAGATTACAGCTGTTACTTTATGGGAAGGAACAACAATGCCAGACCGCTATATAGAAGTCAGCATATGTGGGACACAATCACAATATATACGTAGATGTACATAACACGCATCACGCAACCACAAAGCACACATTTATATTTTATTCAGCACACAATAACAATGTAGTCAAATAGAACAACACAATGAGGATTTCATAACTACACAGGCAGGTTAATAATATCATGACGTCATTAGAAGATTCAACCATACACATTACAGATTTACGAATGTACCGCCCCTTTCAGAACTTTACCACTCAATACTACAATACAACATATACGTAAACAACAGTTTTGAACAGCATTATAAGGGTGATTTTAATGGGACGCATACAATATTTACAGCTTGGCAATCACTTATATATACAATACTACAGATGACAGCCGGAAGTTCTTCAGTATTATTGCGATTTGAAAGGGATGCATACAATATTGACATCTCGCTAATTACTTATATATACAATACTACAGATGACAGCCGGAAGTTATTCAGTATTAGTGCGATTTTAATGGGACGCATACAATATTGACATCTCGCTAATCACTTATATATACAATACTACAGATGACAGCCGGAAGTTCTTCAGTATTAGTGCGATTTTAATGGGACGCATACAATATTGACATCTAGCTAATCACTTATATATACAATACTACAGATGATAGCCGGAAGTTATTCAGTATTAGTGCGATTTTAATGGGACGCATACAATATTGACATCTCGGAAATCACTTATATATACAATACTACAGATGACAGCCGGAAGTTATTCAGTATTAGTGCGATTTTAATGGGACGCATACAATATTGACATCTCGGCAATCACTTATATATACAATACTACAGATGACAGCCGGAAGTTCTTCAGTATTAGTGCGATTTTAATGGGACGCATACAATATTTACATATCGGCAATCACTTATATATACAATACTACAGATGACAGCCGGAAGTTCTTCAGTATTAGTGCGATTTTAATGGGACGCATACAATATTTACATCTCGCTAATCACTTATATATACAATACTACAGATGACAGCCGGAAGTTATTCAGTATCAGTGCAATTTGAATGGGACGCGTACAATATTGACATCTCGGCAATCACTTATATATACAATACTACAGATGGCAGCTGTTGCTTTATCGTTTACAAACAATATTGCAGCAACATTGATCGATCACATTCTATGCACACATTATACACAACTATGCACTTTCATTCATGTTAGCGTGGATGTGTTCTTTTTACTATAAGATCGCGTTTAATAAATATTTATTACGCATATGAACAAACATTACAAACATGCACTGTATGTGTGACATTTTACACTTTCATATTGAGATTCATTGGGGGAAAACAACATTTCAACAAACACCTTTAAAAAACGCCCACTTTGAAAGCATTCGCGCCGCTCACATACAAACAAGTGAATACAATTAGCAATCATTACAAACTCACTACCATTGGACTAATTGCACTATAAATCCCCCAAACAACATGGCCAAAGCGTCCATGGTGATCAACATCGTATCAATTCGCTTCTGTGTTTTTGAATACCCTGTTACTCCTTGCGCTGTGTTTTCTCTGCTGTTAGGCTTCGTGCTGCTAAGCTTGGCAAATATGGATGACGATGATATGGTAGACGCTGCTGGTGGTGCTATTGGCCAACTAGCGGTTGATAGAATCAGGCAGCTTCGGCGGCTCAGACTGAGATGAAGGGGTCGTCTGGTTAGAGGTCCTCGTGTCTACAGGGTAAGACCCACCTTGTAAAACATGAGTGACTTCGAGGTTTATGATAAGTATCGGCTCAATCGCGAACAGCTCATTGACCTTTACGATGTTCTTAAACCTCATTTGGAGCCACGTATAACAATAAGGACTGCTGTCCCCGGCATGACTAAGATGCTAAGTTGTCTATACGTCCTGGCCTCCGGGAGTTTTCAATCAGGAGAGATGTACATGCATGGCCTGTCCCAAGGTACATTCTCTGGGGTGTTTGATAACTTTCTGGACGCCATGGTACGTATCAGTAAGCACTACATAGGATTCCCACAGAATGATGGTGATTGGAGGCACCTGAAGCGGGAATTCTTTGCTATTGCTGAATTGCCCAATGTCTTGGGAGCCATTGATTGTACCCACATTGCGCTGCGTGCTCCAATTGATGACTTGCCCTTCAGAAATCGCAAACATTTTCATAGCCTCAACGTGTAGTATGTTTGTGACGCACGGATGAGGATTATGCAGGTGTGTGCAAATTTTGGGGGTGCTTGTCATGATGCCCGCATCCTCTCTCTGTCCACCCTGTGGCGGAAGTTTGAGGAAAGAGAAATGCCCCCTGGGTATCTCGTTGGTGAGTATTTGTGCACAACATGGTTAATTAGTTAGACAATTGCCACTGTAGTCTTAAACTGTTAGTGTAATGTGCAGCTATAGGATGCAATTTAACCATGTCATTGTCTCTTTCCGGAAATGTCTAGTTTTAGTTCAATGCAGATATGTAGCATGTCTTACCTTAAAAGCTCAGATCGAAAAAGCAATTTAACCTTTTAGTTTGTATTTTACACAAGGTCTGGTTTATGCCAAATACGCATATGTAGCATGTCTTAGCTGAAATGGGAAGATAGCAAATCAATTTAACCATGTCATTGTCTCTTTCCGCAAATGTCTAGTTTTAGTTCAATGCAGATATGTAGCATGTCTTACCTTAAAAGCTCAGATCAAAAAAGCAATTTAACCTTTGAGTTTGTATTTTACACAAGGTCTGGTTTATGCCAAATATGCATATGTAGCATGTCTTAGCTGAAATGGGAAGATAGCAAAATCAATTTAACCATGTCATTGTCTCTTTCCGCAAATGTCTAGTTTTAGTTCAATGCAGATATGTAGCATGTCTTACCTTAAATGCTCAGATCGAAAAAGCAATTTAACCTTTTAGTTTGTATTTTATACAAGGTCTGGTTTATGCCAAATATGCATATGTAGCATGTCTTAGCTGAAATGGGAAGATAGCAAAATCAATTTAACCATGTCATTGTCTCTTTCCGCAAATGTCTAGTTTTAGTTCAATGCAGATATGTAGCATGTCTTACCTTAAATGCTCAGATCGAGAAAGCAATTTAACCTTTTAGTTTGTATTTTACACAAGGTCTGGTTTATGCCAAATATGCATATGTAGCATGTCTTAGCTGAAATGGGAAGATAGCAAAATCAATTTAACCATGTCATTGTCTCTTTCCGCAAATGTCTAGTTTTAGTTCAATGCAGATATGTAGCATGTCTTACCTTAAATGCTCAGATCGAAAAAGCAATTTAACCTTTTAGTTTGTATTTTATACAAGGTCTGGTTTATGCCAAATATGCATATGTAGCATGTCTTAGCTGAAATGAGAAGATAGCAAAATCAATTTAACCATGTCATTGTCTCTTTCCGCAAATGTCTAGTTTTAGTTCAATGCAGATATGTAGCATGTCTTACCTTAAATGCTCAGATCGAAAAAGCAATTTAACCTTTTAGTTTGTATTTTACACAAGGTCTGGTCTATGCCAAATATGCATATGTAGCATGTCTTAGCTGAAATGGGAAGATAGAGAATAAGATAGAACTAGATTATTCTTTTTAAATGTAAACATTTTTTAGTGGATTATCGTGTACCCCAAAAAAAAATTTTAGGATTTAATTGTGTTCTGTTCATAATTTATAGGTGATTCTGGTTACATGAGCCGGCCTTGGCTCATTACACCGTTACGTAACCCTACTGATGAGGCTCAGGAGCGCTACAATAGGGCGCACAAGAGAACCAGGGCTGTGGTCGAGAGAATGTTTGGGCTCCTCAAAATGAGATTCCGGTGCCTTGACAGGTCGGGAGGAGCCCTCCAGTACAGCCCTAGGAAGGTGGCTAAGATCGTTGTAGCCTGTAGCGTCCTGCATAATATTGCACAGCGGGCTGGGATGCTGCAGGCCGTCCCGGCGCCTCAACGCCTCCTCCTTGATGAGGTGGACGAGCCTGTTCTAGAGGGGTTATTCCGGGATGAGGGGCTCAATGTCAGAGCAAACATCATCAACCGCCACTTCAGACGGTATATAATAGAAGTTAGATTGGAGTATTGTCAATAGATGTGAACTCTAGGGAAATGACAAGTAGAGAATTGTGCAAACATGTTACGATTGTTCATCAAATGATAACAATTTGTTTCATTTATTAATATAGGTGATGCTCTGGTCATTGGGTCCTGTAGCGAGTCTTTGCCACCTGGTTTTTAAAGGCAACATCAGCTGGTAAGTATAAATGTATGGACTGTGGCTGGCAAGAATTTTACACAAAAATACATCATATGGCATACATTTTTCAAAACTAGTATTTAGTTTACACATTACTTAAAATGTAAATACTCAGAAAGGGATCCTCTAGCATGACTATCCTCTAGCATGACTATGGTTCAAAGTTAGATTCAAAGTCACACATTAGAGGTTCGTTCTGCTCAATATGACTCATCTTCACACTTGATAGAACATAACACAAGATGCTACACACGCTTAGTAAGCTAGTGACAGAAATTGATTCAGAAATGGGGGGTGGGAGAGGGGTACAGAACTGATTCACACACTTGTAGTAATAATTTTAATAAAACTTTTTCTGCCATTAGGGAGATGACTTCATCTAAAGACTGAAAGGGAAGAATTCGAAGACTGACAGTGAAGATTTCCCAGACTGACAGTGGAAAATACAAGATTGAAAATGAAGAATACCAATGGGATCATGTCTGGCATTATCTTTCAAATCTGCTGACCTTGAAAACCATACAAAGACATGTTCACATGGTAAGTGGCAACTATTTGATGGAATAAGGCTGTGGAAGCATCCTATTGGAGACACTTAGATTATTTTTAAATTTTTAGATGGTATTTCAGTCATCTATTTTGGAAATTATGAATAAGACACCTATTGAAGATCAACTGTTTTCTCCAGAATTGACTTTCAAAGACCATGCATTATCCAGGTTGGTTTTCCAATTCATGCTAGTTAAGAATCACAGGAAGAATGTAAAAAAGTTTGAAAAGATACATGTTCTATATTAGAATATTTCTAGCTTACATACATTACCCATACTTTGTTCATAATTACAGGGAGTGCAGAATTATTAGGCAAGTTGTATTTTTGAGGATTCATTTTATTATTGAACAACAACCATGTTCTCAATGAACCCAAAAAACTCATTAATATCAAAGCTGAATATTTTTGGAAGTAGTTTTTAGTTTGCTTTTAGTTTTAGCTATTTTAGGGGGATATCTGTGTGTGCAGGTGACTATTACTGTGCATAATTATTAGGCAACTTAACAAAAAACAAATATATACCCATTTCAATTATTTATTTTTACCAGTGAAACCAATATAACATCTCAACATTCACAAATATACATTTCTGACATTCAAAAACAAAACAAAAACAAATCAGTGACCAATATAGCCACCTTTCTTTGCAAGGACACTCAAAAGCCTGCCATCCATGGATTCTGTCAGTGTTTTGATCTGTTCACCATCAACATTGCGTTCAGCAGCAACCACAGCCTCCCAGACACTGTTCAGAGAGGTGTACTGTTTTCCCTCCTTGTAAATCTCACATTTGATGATGGACCACAGGTTCTCAATGGGGTTCAGATCAGGTGAACAAGGAGGCCATGTCATTAGATTTTCTTCTTTTATACCCTTTCTTGCCAGCCACGCTGTGGAGTACTTGGACGCGTGTGATGGAGCATTGTCCTGCATGAAAATCATGTTTTTCTTGAAGGATGCAGACTTCTTCCTGTACCACTGCTTGAAGAAGGTGTCTTCCAGAAACTGGCAGTAGGACTGGGAGTTGAGCTTGACTCCATCCTCAACCCGAAAAGGCCCCACAAGCTCATCTTTGATGATACCAGCCCAAACCAGTACTCCACCTCCACCTTGCTGGCGTCTGAGTCTGACTGGAGCTCTCTGCCCTTTACCAATCCATCCACGGGCCCATCCATCTGGCCCATCAAGACTCACTCTCATTTCATCAGTCCATAAAACCTTAGAAAAATCAGTCTTGAGATATTTCTTGGCCCAGTCTTGACGTTTCATCTTTTGTGTCTTGTTCAGTGGTGGTCGTCTTTCAGCCTTTCTTACCTTGGCCATGTCTCTGAGTATTGCACACCTTGTGCTTTTGGGCACTCCAGTGATGTTGCAGCTCTGAAATATGGCCAAACTGGTGGCAAGTGGCATCTTGGCAGCTGCACGCTTGACTTTTCTCAGTTCATGGGCAGTTATTTTGCGCCTTGGTTTTTCCACACGCTTCTTGCGACCCTGTTGACTATTTTGAATGAAACACTTGATTGTTCGATGATCACGCTTCAGAAGCTTTGCAATTTTAAGAGTGCTGCATCCCTCTGCAAGATATCTCACTATTTTTTTCTTTTCTGAGCCTGTCAAGTCCTTCTTTTGACCCATTTTGCCAAAGGAAAGGAAGTTGCCTAATAATTATGCACACCTGATATAGGGTGTTGATGTCATTAGACCACACCCCTTCTCATTACAGAGATGCACATCACCTAATATGCTTAATTGGTAGTAGGCTTTCGAGCCTATACAGCTTGGAGTAAGACAACATGCATAAAGAGGATGATGTGGTCAAAATACTCATTTGCCTAATAATTCTGCACTCCCTGTACATTCAGTCTTTAAATATACTTATATATAAAATATAAAAAAATATATATCAATGCACATGTCTTAGACAATGACATAAGGCATCCAACAATCAGCATCAAAATAGCCTATGTAGATATGCATTTAATCCAAGAATATATATAATTAAAATCTAATGATCGAATAACAAAAAATATTAAGTTGTTAAAATATTATAATATTCTCAAAAATGCGTAAATAACATATAGCTTAATGTCCCTCTAAGCTGAAGACGGCAAAATACAGCCATTACAATATATATTTCATTCAGTGTGTAAAACAATCCAGGTTAATCTAAATATGCTTTAGTCATATGTTATACTAATTTTGCCAAAGGAAGGTGCCTAGGTTTATGATATTTCAAGCATTATTGCGAAATGTCTCCTTAAAGGGACATGAACTCAAAATTTACTTAAAGGGAGACTGTTCAAAAATTAATTATTTATACATTCTGAACGAGTATTCAATTTTAAGCAACTTTATAATTGACTCATATTATCAATGTTCCTCGTTATGTTGCTATCATTACTTGAAAAATAAGGCATTAAATTGATAATTTATTTGCTTCAGTACTCTGGACAGAACTTTTTTTTTGGGTGGATTAATTTATCCAACAATCATCAAGGACAACCCAGGTTGTTCGCAAAAAAATTTCAGTAATATAAAATATCATTTTTGATTTGCCAAGAAAGATACCAAGATAATTATTAACATTTGAGAATCGGATTAAATGATAAAGTTGCTTAAAATTTCATGCTCAATCTGAATCACGAACGCTAATTTTTTTTGTACAGTGTCCCTTTAAGAGATTTAAAGAGTGTATTTACTTCTCTTATCTTATTATCTTGACATACTTTGCTTTAAAAGAATATCGAGATAGGCTCAGTAGATGAAGATTGGTGGATGCACAGAGATGCCTTATGTGATTGGCTCAACCATGTGCATTTACATTTCTTGTGTTGAGGATATCTAAATACAAAGATCAATTGAGTTGCATTTTAAAGTCTAAACATTTTTGATCTCTACAGATCATTTAATACAATTGTTTGGTTGTAATGTCTATTTAAAAATAAAGACGCCATTGCACAATAACATATATGAGCAGTTCACACAAATACAAGCTTGAGGTTTATTTACTAATAACAAACAAACCTGTAGTTTAACATCTATAAACAGATTATCCAATTAACGGACATTAGAACCTGAAATTGAACATTCAGAAATGTTGCGTGGGAAACGGATCTTGAAACACCAGATTTGCATCTTTAAACATTAGAGTCTAATGTCACACAATAGCACACAATCAATGTGCATTATAAATACATTTAATAGAGCAATGTTAATACTTCACAATAAGTCATGAAATTTATTTTATGAACAATAAAGACATACAATATTAAATGTGTATTAATCCAACGTATTTGTATTAAAGAAACAGACCTTTATTCAACCGAGAAATGTCTACAACATTTAATAATGTGACAGTATTAGATTTTAACGAGAATGTAAACATTAATATTTAATGGATCACGTATATTAAATCTGCGTCACACATATCCGCATGACAGGCCCATGAGTTACAAATAAGTCTACATGAAAAATGAAGTAGCAGCACCACCAGGAGGTATGTGTATGGAAGTTACTAAGATATGAAACATTAAGGAACGGCCAATCAGAGTTCATCACACAAACACAACTTGAGTCAGGATGGTCTCACAGACATTCTAACAATATTTCAAACTTTTATCCAATCAGATGTACAGATAACTTGTCCCATGATGCATCTCATGTTTACTTCCCAATATAAAAGTCCATTACACGTTGCCATCTTTGTCAGTTCTCTAATGCCTGCAGGCTGTATATATATTATATATCTATAATATTTTGTTTGGGGCTAGCAGGCATGAAACCTCCCAGGTTTACCAAGCAGGAGAGCGCTGCACTGGTCCACACCGTCCAGGACTTTTATCCCCAGCTGTTTGGGAACAAGAGGAGGTCGACAGATGCGCATGTTAAGAAGGCCCTCTGGGAGTCTATCACCAATGCGGTTCAATTGGTGTGTGGCGTCCAGAGGAGCCAGGATCAGATCATGCGGAGATTCAGAGATATGAGGTTGCGCTTGACCAAAAAAGTCGACCTCATAATGGAGTGGGTACAAGCCCATAAAAGAGGGGGCAAAAGAAAGGCCCCACGGAAACTCTACCTACTCCCTTATGAGGTGACTTTATGCGAGCTCCTCAGTCTCCGGGTCCCCAAAAGATTTCGATCCTCTCCATCCTCGGCCTCCTCTTCTTCCCTCCCAGCTGCTGGATCTGAAAGTCCTGACCCGGGGGCCAGGGCAGCTGCTTCTCCGTCCAGTGGCCTGGGAGGAGTGGACAGAGAATCTGAACCAGGTAACTATCCAACTTCACATAATATATTAACATTTGATTAGATTTTTAAGAAATGTGTATATAGTCAGATACTAAACCTATATAGATCTCACAACATACGCTACATATGATGTTTAGATATCTGATTTTAGATTAGTGACACATGAAATAGGAATGATGTTTCTTGCGCTCTACAGAATATGCGTCACAGAGCGAAAATGGAATTGCGCATCCGTGAACTCACTATCATCCACCATTTAATACATTAACTATTGAATCCTAAGACAGTTATATATATATTCTTTGTTCTTGTTCAATATTAACAAATATACTATTTTCATCTCGTAATGCACCCAATAGCAAATATATTTGAAGTCTTTATGAAATGATACTCATCGCACTACTTTATCCACATTTATTTCACGGATGCGTAATTCCGCTTGGAATCATTGCGCAATGATCCCGAAAAATAGAATTGCGCACACACGTGAACATGGGTTTGCTGTAAGTGACATCTCTTTACACATGTTGGTCAAATGACGGATGCGTAATTCCGCTTGGAATCATTGCGCAATGATCCAGAAAAATAGAATTGCGCACACACGTGAACATGGGTTTGCTGTAAGTGGCATCGCTTTACACATGTTGGTCAAATGACGGATGCGTAATTCCACTTGGAATCATTGCGCAATGATCCCGAAAAATAGAATTGCGCACACACGTGAACATGGGTTTGCTGTAAGTGGCATCGCTTTACACATGTTGGTCAAATGACGGATCCGTAATTCCGCTTGGAATCATTGCGCAATGATCCCAAAAAATAGAATTGCGCACACACGTGAACATGGGTTTGCTGTAAGTGGCATTGCTTTACACATGTTGGTCAAATGACGGATGCGTAATTCCGCTTGGAATCATTGCGCAATGATCCCAAAAAATAGAATTGCGCACACACGTGAACATGGGTTTGCTTTACACATGTTGGTCAAATGACGGATGCGTAATTCCACTTGGAATCATTGCGCAATGATCCCGAAAAATAGAATTGCGCACACACGTGAACATGGGTTTGCTGTAAGTGGCATCGCTTTACACATGTTGGTCAAATGACGGATGCGTAATTCCGCTTGGAATCATTGCGCAATGATCCCGAAAAATAGAATTGCGCACACACGTGAACATGGGTTTGCTCTAAGTGGCATTGCTTTACACATGTTGGTCAAATGACGGATGCGTAATTCCCCTTGGAATCATTGCGCAATGATCCCGAAAAATAGAATTGCGCACACACGTGAACATGGGTTTGCTGTAAGTGGCATCGCTTTACACATGTTGGTCAAAATGAAATGTGAATTATTATATATGTGAAAAATACAGTATTCTTATTTTCAATATTATACATAATAAAAAAGATACTAGCAGAATCAAAATAAATAATAAAATATGTCCATCAATTGATGAGAATGAAATAACACAAAAAATTAATTAAAGCTACAGTCAACAACATAACTGATTGAAAATAAGAGTGCAGGATATATTTATGATGAAATTAATTGAGGAAACAATTAACTCATGGGACTACCAAAAGATTAATAGTTTTTAATTGATTTGTTAATAATGTAAAGATTTTAAACATGGCATGATTTGTATTAATGATATCCAATCCTCATTTAATATATTACAGATCTGGATGTTGGTGCTGGAACCTCAAGCCAGGGCTTGTCACAGTATGGTATGTCTCATTTTAATTGACATTTGTCTTAGAAACATGGACAGAACATTACATACAAAATCCACATTGTTCAATATTTATATGGATCCTCAAAATGGATTTCTAAAAGATTTACAAATAAGAATAAAAAACAAACAAACATAGGATTACATTGTAATACTAATCTGAAATTTGTTCGATTTTAAGATATCCCATCTATTCTTGATATCTTCATTTTAATGTAAGATTCTTTGAATGTCCAATTTATATTATTCCCCTGTGTATTGCTTAATCTTATTTGGATACATTTTGACAACATTCACACACTTTTGCATATGTTTTGATTTTTAAAATATAGATTAAATTTTTTTAATTGATCACGTCATTTAAGGGACATGCCAACTAAATTTTACATTGAATGATTTCGACACGTGATTTTATTGTTTTGTATAAACATTTTATTAGCTAAATTGGTTCAGTCTATTGTTTTAGTTATTCTAAAAACATATTGAGTTTGGTTTAGGTTAAACAATGCATTACTGGTATTATCCGGCTGTTTTTTTATGCATAAATTGGCCTTTTTTCATAAGTTAAAATCATGTGTTCAGATAACAGTAGTACATAGTTTCAAAAAGTATACAATTACACATTTTGAGCTTCATGTCCCTTTAAGAGAGGATAATTAAAGATTTTTTAGGATATCCTTAACTAACATATTAGATTGTAATTGCATGCTCCATCCCATTCATTACATCAACATATGGAGTAGAGAATTCATTAACAGCGACATTGTCAAATCAATATATTTTTAGATTAAAGGGACACTGAGCGAAAATTATTACTGTTGTCATTCAGATAGAGCATGCAATATTAATCAAAATTTACATATAATACTATAATCATATTTTAAATATTCTATTGATAAATGTATTTTAAAATCAAGAATGTACGTTTATCTGCAGCTCCATTTTGGTTGACCAACCTGGGTTGTTATTGATGATTGGTGGATACCTTCAACAAACAATATTTATCGAATACAATATTGCTTATCTGACTTTAAGATTAAAATGTTGCAAAATAAAAATTATAATAGGAGTCAATGTTAAATAATTTGTAACAGTTTGAACAGTGAAATCACTGATTGAAATAAATCATGTCAGTGTCCCTTTAATAAACAATAGATTCATTAATCCTTACATTCTTTGGATTAAACAATATTGATATATAATTCACATATTCACTGTTTGAGTTACTTTATAGATATAAGCATACTCTAACAGCACCATGATTAGATATTTGTACAAATCAATTTGGTTTGGTATTGTGATCAATATGTGTTGTGTCCTAAACAAGATTACTGTACATTGCACAAATGGCTCGATGTGCCACATGTCTTTGTTTATATTTGTCAACAGCTGTTATTCAAAATGTGGTTTGTGTGTATTCTTTTAAGAACATTGATCAATGGGTATATTTAGATATGCAATAGCATCGTATAAGATGAGTTTGATGTCTAATAAAGTCAGAAATTAAACATATGTTAAATACATCATTTTTAACATAATCTCCTTGATTCAATCAAGTATTTTTGTATTCTAATGACTGCTCTATTCTTCACATTTTCAAGTTGATTATTCTTATAAATCGATACAGATGTGATTTAGTGCTATCCAAAATGTGTTCACTAATATATATCTATATCATTCATAGAGAGAGTTGTTGTGGGGAGCCCAGAGGGATCCAGCACTGACACAGAGCTGCCTTTGCAGTCTTCTGGTAAGTCAATTGACTCATTTATATGTCATTGAAGGTGTATTGGTAATCAATATTATGAGCATGATTCTGATGAAGCATAACATTTGAAACAAACATATAATTTACTCCTCTGATTATATATCAATTTTAGTTTAATATTGAAAGATTAAGAATTCCAATTTTCTGAGTCTACACCTTTGTTATTCAGAAGATGTATAGCATATGTTTGTTTACATTTTCAATTTTGACAACAATCATCAAGTGATACACACATGAGAAATGTTAAATGTTCAATGTACTATGCTTTTATGATTTTTAAAATAATACAAACAATAAATCGAAAATCTGAATCATTGAGAATAACAAATCTAATGTCATTTGTATGCTCCATCAAAATGATGTAAATCATAACTTTGGGTGTGTATATCTTTAATGCAACATTGATGTGTGTCTTTGAGCAACAGTAACATATGTTATAATATCTGATCTTAACGTGTACACGTATGTGAAATATATCTAACATGTATCCAACATGTTTTTTTATTGGAAATCATTTTATTGAAGACATTCAAAGTCTACAGCTTTTGCACTTAAAAAAGGAATATTATTTTTCTGTTCAAATACACTACTGCCCCCTTTCTATATCAGGCAGCATGAAAATATTCTTGGATTATTCTTTTTTTTTTTTTTGGATTTGTAATTCATGCCATCATGATGTCACATGCATATTCCAGGCCAAACCACAATCGTAATTTTATAATTGTACAGACAGTCATTGCTCTTCATCTGAGTGCCTATATGCATACCATATCCTCATGTCATCATTGTTTAGAAATTCAAACACACTTCTAAGTATATTGCAAACATAATCAAGTTGAAATGTGTTGATTTGATTTCATGATGTATGAGATGTTAATATATTTTTATTATTTATTTCAGATCGATCCTCCACTTCTGGTCATCATTTTTCCGCCCCTGCCCAGTCCCCTGCCCAGACCCCTGCCCAGACCCCTGCCCAGGCCCAGGCCCCTGCCCAGTCCCCTGCCCAGACCCCTGCCCAGTCCCCTGCCCAGGCCCAGGCCCCTGCCCCTCCACAGACCTTAGACCCTCCCAGCCCTTCACATTTTTCCTGTCCTGTCCCTCCCAAAAAACGCCCCTTCGTCCCCCTTCGCCGCTCTCCCCGTCTTTTGGCCCGTACAGCTACCCCAGCTGTCCAGCCCCCAACTCACCACTCCCCAGCTGAACGGCCTACCCCAGAGCAGCAGCCCATCCCTCCCCAACCCAATCCCATCCCTCCCCCTTGTCTCAACCTTCATTGTCCTGGGTGTTGGATTGTCCTTCCCAGGCACAGCTGTAAGTATCATTCAAAATCAACATTATAAGATACTTAAAGGTACACTGAAGGCAAATTGTTTCTATTGTGATTCAAATAGAGCATGCAATGTTAATCAAATTTATAATTTACTACTCTTATCAATTATTCGTCATTCTCTTGCTATCTTTATTGAAACAAAGATATGCCTATAATTATTTTGATGTGTCCATCAATCAGCAGGGACAACGAAAGTTGATAACCAAAAATGGCCTGCCCTATAAACTTACATTCTTGCATTTAAAATATAGCTATAGAATTCTAACATTTCAAGAATAGTAGTACATTAAAATTTTTTGTAAAATGTCATGCTCTATCTGAATCAGTAAATAAAATATTTTGTATTAGTGTCCCTTTAATTTGATATCACTACATATACCAATCACCACTACTTGGATCCAACAATTTATGTACAAATGTTCATACATTATCTCTTGTATAACCCAGTGGGAATGTAATTTCTTCTGGTTGCTATGTTTACACAGCTTGGCCTCAACGCCAAAATGTTTAAGGATAGGTGTGCCTACCACAGTATAACTAAAATATTTAAATTGCTAATGTAAGTACAATGTAAATCCTTTTACAAGATTTTATACACTCAAGCTGTAAAAGTGGATCATCGAAAACCAATTAAAGGGGACAACATGTTTGAGTAAACTGTCCCTTTAATGGTTTAGGTCTGTCTGAATAACATATTTAATGTGTAAATAATGAATTTCAAAAAATTAATTTAAAGAATGATTTGTCTTTATGATGACAATGTATCTTTGCTTATTTTTTATTCAGTTGTGTAATTATCATTAATATTTTATTTATTCTTTATTTTAGGCTGTGACTCAACATGGCTCATGCTAGAAGGTCTAGCACGTGTAGAGCAGGCCGTGTTGAGGAACGCAGCTGTCCTGAGAGGGATGAACGACACCATGCATGCCCAGCTACAGGTTCAGCATTTGACTCTGCGTCAGATGATGCGTTTCAATTCAATGCTTGAATCTCTAGCTGGACAGACACAGGACGATGAAGAAGATGACCAATAAGTGGAGGATCTGGAGATGCTCCAAGGGCGCAGATAAGAATCTTCCGTCCACATGTTGATTTTCTGTTTTTTATGGTTGCCATTTGGCCTTTTTGTTATTATTGTTGTGCCTGTTGCACTCTTTTACCTTGTCAAATGGCTCCAATGGGGTTATGCTGGCCCTTGGCAACTCTCTTCATGGACTGTGATGCACTCTTTTACCTTGTCATATGGCTCCAATGGGGCTATGCTGGCCCTTGGCAACTCTCTTCATGGACTGTGATGCACTCTTTTACCTTGTCAAATGGCTCCAATGGGGCTATGCTGGCCCTTGGCAACTCTCTTCATGGACTGTGATGCACTCTTTTACCTTGTCATATGGCTCCAATGGGGCTATGCTGGTCCTTGGCAACTCTCTTCATGGACTGTGATGCACTCTTTTACCTTGTCATATGGCTCCAATGGGGCTATGCTGGCCCTTGGCAACTCTCTTCATGGACTGTGATGCACTCTTTTACCTTGTCATATGGCTCCAATTTGGGCTATGCTGGCCCTTGGCAACTCTCTTCATGGACTGTGATGCACTCTTTTACCTTGTCATATGGCTCCAATGGGGCTATGCTGGCCCTTGGCAACTCTCTTCATGGACTGTGATGCACTCTTTTACCTTGTCATATGGCTCCAATGGGGCTATGCTGGCCCTTGGCAACTCTCTTCATGGACTGTGATGCACTCTTTTACCTTGTCATATGGCTCCAATGGGGCTATGCTGGCCCTTGGCAACTCTCTTCATGGACTGTGATGCACTCTTTTACCTTGTCATATGGCTCCAATAGGGCTATGCTGGCCCTTGGCAACTCTCTTCATGGACTGTGATGCACTCTTTTACCTTGTCATATGGCTCCAATGGGGCTATGCTGGCCCTTGGCAACTCTCTTCATGGACTGTGATGCACTCTTTTACCTTGTCATATGGCTCCAATGGGGCTATGCTGGCCCTTGGCAACTCTCTTCATGGACTGTGATGCACTCTTTTACCTTGTCATATGGCTCCAATAGGGCTATGCTGGCCCTTGGCAACTCTCTTCATGGACTGTGATGCACTCTTTTACCTTGTCATATGGCTCCAATTTTCCGGATCTTTAAAAGATTATTTATAAACGTTGTTGATGTTTTCTGACATACTAATAAAAGACATGTCATTGCACGATTCTTTGTCCTCTTTATTCATGTCATTGATTGAAATCTCTAGTTTATCTGGCTCATCCTTAAAGGGACCTTACCAAAAATAATGGTGTTTCCTGAATCATATATGTAATACAATTGTAAATGACTTTAAGATTTACATCTCCAATTTAAATTTATTATTTGTCTTTATATATTTTTCTTAAAGCTTTATCATTGCATGATTATGATTAGCATAGTAATTTTTTTATATATGTATATATAGATTGTTATTTTTGTATATATATGTATATTGCAAATTTCACATCCATTTGTTTATTTATAAACTCTGCGTGAATTGATGCACCTTTAACAAATGATCCCAGGATTGATACAATGGGGGGTAGTTATCAAGCCGTCTACTTTTCTGACTTCGCCGGCCCAATACGCCCGCCTAAGCTCGCCTACCTTCCCCTCCGCGGACCTTGAATACGTTCGCCTAAGTTATCAAAAAAAGCTGTCAAAAAGCCGCGGGGCGATGAGCAGCGGACTGTGAGAGTTATCACTCATCCGATCTCGCTGCCCTTCGGCTTTTTCCCAGCTTTATTGCTAGCCTGTCACTAAGCACCCACACTAAACTACACTGTTCTATCCCTATACCGGCGCCCCCGGAGCCCCCCGCAACTCAATAAAGTTACTAACCCCTAAACTGCCGCTCCTAGACCCTGCCGCAACTCTTATAAATGTATTAACCCCTAAACCGCCGCTCCTAGACCCTGCTGCAACTCTTATAAATGTATTAACCCCTAAACCGCCGCTCCTAGACCCTGCCGCAACTCTTATAAATGTATTAACCCCTAAACCGCCACTCCTAGACCCTGCTGCAACTCTTATAAATGTATTAACCCCTAAACCGCCGCTCCCGGACACCGCTGCCACCTACAGTATACCTAGTAACCCCTATCCTGCCCCCCCTACACCGTCACCCTCTATAATAAAATTATTAACCCCTATCCTGCTGATCCCGCACCTCGCCGCAACTAAATAAATAGTTTAACCCCTAAATTGCCGCTCCCTGAATCCGCCGCAACCTATATTAAACCTATTAACCCCTATCCTGCCCCCCCTACACCATCGTCACCTATAATACATTTATTAACCCCTATCCTGCCCCCCCTACACCGTCGTCACCTATAATAAATTTATTAACCCCTATCCTGCTGATCCCGCACCTCGCCGCAACTAAATAAATAGTTTAACCCCTAAATCGCCGCTCCCTGAATCCGCCGCAACCTATATTAAACCTATTAACCCCTATCCTGCCCCCCCCTACACCGTCGTCACCTATAATAAATTTATTAACCCCTATCCTGCCCCCCCTACACCGTCGTCACCTATAATAAATGTATTAACCCCTATCCTGCCCCCCCTACACCGTCGTCACCTATAATAAATTTATTAACCCCTATCCTGCCCCCCACTACACCGCCGCCACTGTAATAAAATTATTAACCCCTAAACCTAAGTCTAACCCTAACCCTAACGCCCCCCTAACTTAAATATTAATTAAATAAATCTAAATAATATTTCTATTATTAACTAAGTTAATCCTATTTAAAACTAAATACTTACCTATAAAATAAACCCTAATATAGCTACAATATAAATAATAATTATATTCTAGCTATCTTAGGATTTATTTTTATTTTACAGGTAACTTTCAATTTATTTTAACTAGGTACAATAGCTATTAAATAGTTATTAACTATTTAATAGCTTACCTAGCTAAAATAAAGAGAAATTTACCTGTAAAATAAATCCTAACCTAAGTTACAATTACACCTAACACTACACTATACTTTAATAAATTATTCCTATTTAAAACTAAATACTTACCTGTAAAATAAACCCTAAGATAGCTACAATATAAATAATAATTACATTGTAGCTATCTTAGGATTTATATTTATTTTACAGGTAATGTTGTATTTATTTTAGCTAGGTAGAATAGTTATTAAATAGTTATTAACTATTTAATAACTACCTAGCTAAAAGAAATACAAAATTACCTGTAAAATAAATCCTAACCTAAGTTACAATTAAACCTAATACTACACTATCATTAAATTAATTAAATAAACTACCTACAAATAACTACAATTACATAAACTAACTAAAGTACAAAAAATAAAAAAAGCTAAGTTACAAAAAATAAAAAAATAAGTTACAAACATTTTAAAAATATTACAACAATTTTAAGCTAATTACACCTAATCTAAGCCCCCTAATAAAATAACAAACCCCCCAAAATAAAAAAATGCCCTACCCTATTCGAAATTAAATAAAGTTCAAAGCTCTTTTACCTTACCAGCACTTAAAAGGGCCATTTGTGGGGGCATGCCCCAAAAAGTTCAGCTCTTTTGCCTGTAAAAGAAAAATACAACCCCCCCCAACATTAAAACCCACCACCCACATACCCCTAATCTAACCCAAACCCCCCTTACAAAAACCTAACACTAATCCCCTGAAGATCATCCTACCTTTAGTCGTCTTCACTCAGCCAAGCAGCGATGGAACTGAAGTGGACATCCGGAGCGGAAGAAGTTAATCCTCCAAGCGGCGCTGAAGAAATCTTCCATCCGATGAAGTCATCATCCAGGCGGCGATGAAGAAGTCTTCGATCCGGGCGATGTCATCTTCAAAGAGGTGCTGAAGAGGTCTTCTATCCGGGCGATGTCATCTTCCAAGACGGGTCTTGAATCTTCCTCCCGCCGACGCGGAACCTCCTTCTTCACCGACGGACTACGATGAATGAAGGCTCCTTTAAGGGACGTCATCCAAGATGGCGTCCCCTCAATTCCGATTGGCTAATAGGATTCTATCAGCCAATCGGAATTAAGATAGGAAAAATCTGATTGGCTGATGGAATCAGCCAATCAGATTGAGCTCGCATTCTATTGGCTGTTCCGATCAGCCAATAGAATGCAAGCTCAATCTGATTGGCTGATTCCATCAGCCAATCAGATTTTTCCTATCTTAATTCCGATTGGCTGATAGAATCCTATCAGCCAATCGGAATTGAGGGGACGCCATCTTGGATGACGTCCCTTAAAGGAGCCTTCATTCGTCGTAGTCCGTCGGTGAAGAAGGAGGTTCCGCGTCGGCGGGAGGAAGATTCAAGACCCGGCTTGGAAGATGACATCGCCCGGATAGAAGACCTCTTCAGCACCTCTTTGAAGATGACATCGCCCGGATCGAAGACTTCTTCATCGCCGCCTGGATGATGACTTCATCGGATGGAAGATTTCTTCAGCGCCGCTTGGAGGATTAACTTCTTCCGCTCCGGATGTCCACTTTGGTTCCATCGCTGCTCGGCTGAGTGAAGACGACTAAAGGTAGGATGATCTTCAGGGGATTAGTGTTAGGTTTTTGTAAGGGGGGTTTTGGTTAGATTAGGGGTATGTGGGTGGTGGGTTTTAATGTTGGGGGGGTTGTATTTTTCTTTTACAGGCAAAAGAGCTGAACTTTTTGGGACATGCCCCCACAAATGGCCCTTTTAAGGGCTGGTAAGGTAAAAGAGCTTTGAACTTTATTTAATTTAGAATAGGGTAGGGCATTTTTTTATTTTGGGGGGGTTTGTTATTTTATTAGGGGGCTTAGATTAGGTGTAATTAGCTTAAAATTGTTGTAATATTTTTAAAATGTTTGTAACTTATTTTTTTATTTTTTGTAACTTAGCTTTTTTTATTTTTTGTACTTTAGTTAGTTTATGTAATTGTATTTAATTGTAGTTATTTGTAGGTAGTTTATTTAATTAATTTAATGATAGTGTAGTATTAGGTTTAATTGTAACTTAGGTTAGGATTTATTTTACAGGTAATTTTGTATTTCTTTTAGCTAGGTAGTTATTAAATAGTTAATAACTATTTAATAGCTATTGTACCTAGTTAAAATAAATTGAAAGTTGCCTGTAAAATAAAAATAAATCCTAAAATAGCTAGAATATAATTATTATTTATATTGTAGCTATATTAGGGTTTATTTTAAAGGTAAGTATTTAGTTTTAAATAGGATTAATTTAGTTAATAATAAAAATATTATTTAGATTTATTTAATTAATATTTAAGTTAGGGGGGCGTTAGGGTTAGACTTAGGTTTAGGGGTTAATAATTTTATTACAGTGGCGGCGGCGTAGTGGGGGGCAGGATAGGGGTTAATAAATTTATTATAGGTGGCGACGGTGTAGGGGGGGCAGATTAGGGGTTAATAAATTTATTATAGGTGGCGACGGTGTAGGGGGGGCAGATTAGGGGTTAATAAATTTATTATAGGTGGCGACGGTGTAGGGGGGCAGATTAGGGGTTAATAAATTTATTATAGGTGGCGACGGTGTAGGGGGGGCAGATTAGGGGTTAATAAATTTATTATAGGTGGCGACGGTGTAGGGGGGGCAGGATAGGGGTTAATACATTTAATATAGGTTGCGGCGGGTTCAGGGAGCGGCGGTTTAGGGGTTAATACATTTATTATAGTTGCGATGGGCTCCGGGAGCGGCGGTTTAGGGGTTAATATGTATAGAGTAGCTTGCGGTGGGCTCCGGGAGCGGCGGTTTAGGGGGTAATAACTTTATTTAGTTGCGGCGGTGTAGGGGGGCAGATTAGTGGTGTTTAGACTCGGGGTACATGGGATGTCTGTCAGCAGCGAACTTGTACTTTCGCTATGGTCATACTCCCATTGATTCCTATGGGATCCGCTGCCTCCAGGGGTGGCGGTTTGAAAACCAGGTACGCTGGGCCGTAAAAGTGCCGAGCGTACCTGCTAGTCATTTGATAACTAGCAAAAGTAGTGAGATTGTGCCGCACTTGTGTGCGGAACATCTGGAGTGACGTAAGAATCGATCTGTGTCGGACTGAGTCCGGCGGATCGAAGCTTACGTCACTAAATTCTACTTTAGCCGGTCTCGAGCCTTTGATAACTAAGGCGAATCAGCCTCGCCACAAATACGCTGCGGAATTCCAGCGTATTTGAGGTTGACGGCTTGATAACTACCCCCCAATGAGATAATCCCTGTAAAGTGTTAATTTTATTGAAATATTATTCTCTCTGTGTATCCTCTTAATTGTTTTTTTATTTCATGTCCCTTTAAGTGATGCTTACCACAATTGTTAATGAATGGATTTCCATTTCTAAAGCGTTTTTGTCCTTTTTACATGAACAAGGACATATAATCTTATTAATAAACAATCTTATTGTAATGTTGACAGCACATGTATTTAAATTTCAATTCTATCTCATTGTAGTAGTGTAACCAAATCAATATCTGTGTGTAATGCGCATATTTTATATGAGGAATATGTTTATTAAAAATGTTTTACAAAATACTTCTCCTCCCATATATGGCTAGAGGTAGGCTGACCATATTTCAACTTGAATAAGTGACACGTTTGATCAATACATGTGTCATTATTGTTATTCAAAAACAATCTAAACATATCTTAAAACATCAATGGCATATGTATTTCTCATGTGTATCTTTTAAATGTTAAAGATATACACCATAGCTATAGTTAAAGGGACAGTCAAGTCCAAAAAGATGATTCATGATTTAAATAGGGCATGCGAGTTTAACCAACTTCCTAATTAGCTTTTATTCAACATTTAGCTTTGTTCTCTTGTTATTGTTATTTGAAAGGTAAACAGAGGAGGTTCATATGCTAAGTTCTTCGACCTTGAAGACTGCCTCTAATGTTTTAAAAATATTGACTACTATAAGGCATTAGTTCACATGTTTCATATAGATAACATTGAGATCATGCACGTAAAGTGACCTAGGAGTGAGCATTGATTGGCTAAACTGCATGTCTGTCAAAAGAACCTAAATAATGGGGCAGTCAGCAGAAGCTTAGATACAAAATAATAACAGAAGTAAAATGTATATTAATATATAACTGTGTTTGTTGTTCAAAAATGAGTAATGTGTAATAAAGGGATTAGCTATATTTTTGAAAATTCAATTTCTGGGGTTGACTGTCCCTTTAACATATAATATCTAACACATCCCTATTTTACTAATGCATCTCCTAGCATTAATTTTCTTTTAAAGGGACAGGAAACACAATAATCCAAATATTTTCATTTATTGTAACAATATATTTCAAATTGCAATGTCGTACATAATCGTGTAACCAATATTGATTTAATTTGTACTTAAAACATGCTGCTTGCTAAATAGTTTAGTTATAAATCCTCTGCTTCTAATGAAATATCTCCTTATTTTCGATAATGTATTCTATTTTAAAGATCACAGTATTTCGTTATCTATCGTGACATTCCTAGATAGCAATATAGACACATACTAGTTACTAAAATATAAATACATTTCTTATTGATATGCCAAGCTATCAACTGAGTCCTTGTATTGGCTGCGGTTTTTCAGTGATCTCGGATGCGACATGTTGCTTAACACGTCACCTGCCAGGCTGTCCAATGATTCCTTGTATTGACTGACGTTTTTACGCGATCAAGGATGCGCCTTTTATTGGATGGCGTTTTTACGCGATCAAGGATGCGCCTTTTATTGGATTGCGTTCTTACGTGATCAAGGATGCGCCATATAAATTAAGACGTCACATGCAAAGGTGTAAAAAACGTCTGATTGTATTACGTAGTCCCGCAATATTTGTTTGGGCACGTTACACACGTTTGTGAATGAGAAGACAAGTTTAAAACCATGGCGAATATGGATTGTGTGCATCATGTAACATTGTTGACCCATAGCTGATAAAGAACACAACATTCTCTTTTGCTGGATGTCTGGTTGAATAAACGAATGAAAGCAAAATGTTTTCATGCATAAGATATTTCGAGGCAAGTGCAAATCTCTATAGTCCATCTTGTTTAATATGTTTGTCAACAATATGTTCCTTTTTATTAAAAATTACTGTGTTGTGTTTAATTTTAAAGATATCGAATTCATAAATATGTGCTATTGTATTAGAATAAAGTAATCAATATGCATTTATCTTTATCATATGCTAAATATATGATGCCGACTTCTTCTAAATGTTATTTTGTCGTATATTTTATTAAAGGTTCATTAGACACTCACATTAAAAAACAAAATATTTTATTTTGTCTCTAGTTATATAATCCATTGTTTACCAAATACATGTCTACTTTTGCTTATGTTCAAATAGAATTTAAATTATTTTCAGACTCCTCGCCAAGCCTCAAAGTTTCATGTGAGTACTATCTCCAGCTTTCTCCTGTTTGTGTAAAGGGTCTTTTCATATGTTAATGATGGGGTATTGTCTTGTTTTACGGTTGTAATGGGGTTTCCATCTATATTTTCAATAGAGATAACCCAATTTTCTTTTAAAGTGTTTAAAGCTTTTTAATATTGATTTTGATATCAGTATATGTTAATCTTGTTGTTTCTAGTAGTGTCTATTACATGCAGTTGTGTTAAAAAGATTGTATACTGTCCCTTTAAGGCAAATGTTGATTTTTGTATCATGTATGAGTTCCACGTTGGTTAATCTCCAAATATATTATTGTTAGCATATATTGTTTTGGTCACTCCTAAAAGGACTTTAAACCATATTCATTGTTAAAACAAATTTAACAATGAATATGGTTTAAAGTCCTTTTAAAAACAAACAAACACAATAATGTCTCTTTAAGAAAATAGACTTTATTTAACACGTCAATAGAAATCTTTTGGCAATATTTCTTGTTTGAACAAGTACATGTAGATATACCAACAATCACCAAATATTAAATGTTAGCATATGTAATTTTTTTAAAGGGACAGTCTAGAAAACAAATAATGTTTTGCATTATTAAAAAAGCAAATTTTGTAATATCAATGATATCAAAAGTTTCTCACCAATTAATCATTTTTCTGTGGTTATTTTTATTTGCTAGCTAAACCGATGGGGTTCATGTGCTCATTTCTTATAGCTTGAAGAGTGCATGTAATCAGAAAGCTATTTGACCACTAGAGGGCATTTTGAGAGCATTTGTATATAGCAAACCTTGAGCTCATACAGCATATTTACCATGTATTGATCATTGATTGTCTAAAATGTTGTTATGTCAGAACAACAAATAAGTGGTCATTTTTCATAGGCATAGATACAAGGGTAAGCACATAAGTCACACGTATTTCTCCATGTTTTTTGGTTTCAAACTTGATAATGCGTAATACAGTGTTTTCTTTGTAATCAATAATGTTCTGACTGTCCCTTTAAGCTGTGTTATTGGCATTCAAACAGTAATATGCCACCATGGATAATTGTAATGGTAATTTTGTTTGAGATTAGGGAAACAGTTTGGACATCACATCACAGAAACCAATCAATATCATGAACAAGGATAGGTATGTGATGATGTGGTGTCCACACACTTATAACCCACACTCTGCAAACAATCTGCCTCCATGGACCCGGTCCCATAGAAGTAGATTATATACAGAGTGTGGTCCACAAGTGTATGAAAACCACATCATCACATACCTATCCATTACACATTAAATAAAAACGAAATAAACATGACAAAAAATACTTACTTCCTCTTCCTTCCCCTCTTCCCACGAGGCTGAGGCTCTGGGAGGGGCAACTGCCGCCTCCGACGAGTTCTCATTGGAGATGTTGTGGGAAGAGTGGAAGGAAGAGTACTGGGATGACCAAGGTGAGGAGGAGGAGATGGACCGGCAGGAGGAGATGGACAGGCATGAGGAGATGGCCCGGCAGGAGGAGATGGCCCGGCAGGAGGAGATGGACCGGCAGGAGAATATGGACCGGCAGGAGCAGATGGACCGGCAGGAGCAGATGGACCGGCAGGAGGCCCAGCAGATGGAGGCCCAGCAGATGGAGGCCTAGCAGGAGGCAGACCAGCAGGAGGCAGACCAGCATGCGCCTCCCAGAAGAAATTAAACATCTCTTGTTGGAGTCGAAAACTTCTGTTTTGGCCTTCTTCTATTCGAGTAAGGAGGTGTATGATTTGGGTTTGGCCTTCAATTATTTGGGTTTGGCCTTCAATGATTTGGTTTTGGCCTTCAATAATTCTATTTCTGCCTTCTATATTTTGGATCCGGGAGGTACGCATCTGGTCAATGTAGTCTAGTAGAACCCGCACCTCAGCTATTTCCTCTTGTTGTGCACGGCGGGGTGCCCATGCACGGCGGCCTGCTGGTGCACGGCGGCCTGCTGGTGCTTGAGGGGCCTCTTCCTCTGCTTCCGCGGCCTCTTCGTCAAGGGGGGCCTCTTCGTCAAGGGGGGCCTCTTCGTCAAGGGGGGCCTCTTCATCAAGGGGGGCCTCTTCCCTCCGAGGTGGAGATTCATCCCCACCACTCTCATACCGGGGAAAAGGAGGAGCCTGTAGTTGCTGTGCTGCCTCCTCCCCAGACTCTGTATATTTGAAAAAGAAAGAAATGTATATATTAGCATATTTCCAAATAAAGCTTTAAATTATTTAGCTTACGATACAATTACAAATGCAGCCTCATTAATCCACTTTGAAATCTAACAATCAATACGATTTCCGCATTTTCAAAACCGTGTTTGTGATATCTCTGGTCAATCTGAATGTTTTAGCGTTTGTTTTCAGTCTGTTTAAATGCACACCTAACCTATAGCCTAGATACTAATGTAACCGCAAAGTAATTGTGAATGTGTTTACGTAATAATGTGTTAAACAGCGTAATAGCATTAATCTTATCCTTAAAGGGACATGAAACCCAATGTTTTATCTTTCCTGATTTAGAAAGAGCATACAATTATAATCAACTTTCTAATTTACTTCTATTATCTAATTTGCTTCATTCTCTTGATATCCTTTGCTGAAAAGCATATCTAGATATGCTTAGTAGCTGCTGATTGGTAGCTGCACATAGATGCCTCCTGTGATTGGTTCACCGTGTGCATGGCTATTTCTTCATTAAAGTATATCTAAAGAATGAAGCAAATTAGGTAATATAAGTAAATTGGAATGTTGTTTAAAATTGTATTCTCTACCTTAATCATGAAAGGAAATGTTTGCGTATAGTGTCCCTTGAAATACATTCGTATGTTAATTTATTCTTAAATGAGCTTACCGTCAGATGAGAGTGGCAGGTTCCCGGTATCGATTCCTCCGATACCGACTATATCCACCTCGGAGATGCTGGGACGCAACATTTCCTCCCATCGGCAGTACTCAACTATCAGTGCAGGGCCGCCACCGGTTCCTGCGGCATGTTGGGACTCCCGGGTTATTTTTATTTTTAAGATCCATCTTGCAGTCCCGGTAGCGATGATATGAGTCCATATTTCTATTCCGTCCATCCACTGCATTGACTGAATCCCTTATCTCCTGCCAGAGCTTCCTCTTCTCACTCGGGGTGGTCTTCTGATGCTGCAGCCTCCTATACCTGCCCATATAGGCTTCTACGAGGGCCTCCTTCTCCTCCATAGAAAACCTCGCCTCCCTAGTCGCCTTGGCCTTCCCCTGTGACGATGCCCTCTGTTTCCCGGACTGTGAAGCCCTACTCTGTCCGTCACTGGGCCCAGCCACTTGTTCATCTTGAACAAAGTGGCTGGGTCCACCCACCGCTTCCACCCCCGCTTCCTGCCCCCCTTCCTGTCCTGTTCCTCTCCCCCTCCCTCTCCTCCCCCCCTCTACCTCTCCCCTGCCTGCCCTCCATCTCTTCCCTAAAATAAACCCCAAATAAGCACACAAAAAGTGAGTGTGATCAAATGAAAGGGGGTCAAAATAAAGAACTAAAAAGACCAAAAAAAGTGCTGAAAGTGTGAAAGGGATATAAATAAAAGAGGGTAAGGAGTATTTAAATAAACAAAATGAAGAAGAAGACTAAAAGGAGGATATGTAAACTAAATGTAACTAGGGGATGGGGATGGGATGGGGATGGGGAATGGGATAAGAGTAAATGCGATGAAAGGGAATGGGACTACAGGGAATGGGGTATGGAGTGTAGTATGAGAGGGTATGGGGTATGGAGTGTATGTAGTGTTATTGATAAGTGTATGTATGTATTGAATGTGTTTGCGTGTAAATGTGTTAAGTGTACAGAAAAAGCACTCGCACACTCACCAAAAACCAACTGTCACTCACTAACTCACACTACCACTAACTCACACTACCACTAACTGACTCTCTCACACTACCACTAACTCTCAATAACTCACACTACCACTAACTCTCAATAACTCACACTACCACTAACTCTCAATAACTCACACTACCAAAAACTCTCAATAACTCACACTACCACTAACTCTCAATAACTCACACTACCACTAACTGACTCTCTCACACTACCACTAACTCACTCACGATAACACTAACTGACTCTCACACTAACACTAACTCACTCACAATAATGCACTAAATCTCAAATCTCAAAGCTCCAATCTCCAAAACCCCACCAGCAACACAGTGAAAGAAGCCATGCTTGTGTGGTGCTTATATATCCTGTGTAAATGTTTAATGATGTACCGGATTGCGTTGTAAATTGTGTTCAGGTGTACTTTATCAGTATTTAGTATTTGTGCAATGTGTATTAGGTGTGTGAATTTGCGCATGCTCATTTCGAGTTAGTATTTGTGGAATGTGTAGAATGCGATGATGTCATAGTGCTCGTTTTCTCTAACATTGTCCCATCGTATTATGTGTAAATGTTAATTTGCGATGGTGTCGTATTAGTGAAGTGTTGTATATGTATGTTTGTCCTAATATATAGTAATATTGAATGCGAGTATTTTGCTAGTGTATGATTGCGCATTTATTTTTCATTGTTGTTATTTTCCGTATTTCCGCATCTTAAATGATATACGTATTCCCTGTATTTTATGTTATTAATTTTCCCCCGCTTCTGAATGTGTAATGCTTATGTGCTTAGTTCTGTGATTGTTGTTGTGACATTTGCGGTGTGTTATTGTTGTGCATTATGTGGTATACGTCATATGACCGAGCTGTGCGTATTTCTCGCGAGATCGAGTGTTAGGTGAAAAAAGCTTGTTTGCTTGCTTTTCCATTGATCTCTATGGGAGACTGTCTAACGCGGGCGGGATTCCGCGTGTGAAATACACGCGTTAGGAGTATCGTTAGATGGTTATTTATAAACTCTAAATACCTGCGTTAAAAAACTCTGTGCGTTAGAAATAAACCACGCGTAGCTAACGCACCCCATCTACCGCAAAACTCTAAATCTAGCCGTTGGATTTTAGTCATTCAGTGCTCACTCCTAGGTAACTTTACATGCTTTTATGCCTGATGAAACGGTTTTGTTAACTGAGAAACGCGTCTCAATTATTGGGGCCAACTTGGTAACCCTGTAATCCACTTTTTATAACGACCTTTGTGTTGTTTTTTTTACTTTTTGGTTTTAATAAATATTTGCATTTTTTACCCTTGAGTGGATCTCTTTACCTACCTTCTGCCTGCAATCCTATATAAAAAATATTTCTGATACCCGGTGCAGTTACTGTGGATTACTGTGCCTACTGTTTCATAACAGCACCAACATCAAAAGACTGTTCGCTTGGGTGAGCTGCCACACCTGCCTAAATCTGCAGCCAGTCCCTACCAGCACATTGGTGTGCTCTTGGAGTATTTGAGTACCCATTTTATACAACTAAGCAAACATCGTTGGTATCATCTTTAATGGTCTGCACATGTAGTGCTTCCTGTGTTTGTGTCTCCACTCCTGTTGCAGCACTACAGCACTGAGAGCATTGTTGAACGGGTGAGCTGTCACACACCCCTAAATCTGCAGCCTGTCCCTACCAGCACATAGATGTGCTCCTGGAGTATGTGAGTACTCATTTGGCTATATTATCACTTTCTTTGTGTCTCTACTTGACGATACCACACATGAGACGCCCCTCTGTTTTTCTCTATTTTCCATAGCTTTACCTGGACCATCTGGTGAGGAGGAGGCAGCCATTACTGGAAAACAGTCTAAATAATCAAAAGGACATTTTCTCTTTTCTTTTGTTTTACTTTTGCAAAAGGGAATTATATTTATGAAGATAACATTTGTTTGTTTAAATTTTATATCCTTTTTTGTTATTAATGTTCATTATTTTATTGCCAATTATTTAGCGCCCCTTCACTTGTGATCAGGTCACACACTATAAACTTTACATGAGTGAGCTCAATCTTATCTATATGAAACACATGAACTAACACCCTCTAGTGGTGAAAAACTGTCAAAATGCATTGAGATTAGAGGCAGCCTTCAAGGTCTAAGAAATTAGCATATGAACCTCTTAGGTTTAGCTTTCAACTAAGAATACCAAGAGAACAAAGCAAAATTGGTGATAAAAGTAAATTGGAAAGTTGTTTAAAATTACATGCCCTATCTGAATCATGAAAGTTTATTTTGAACTTGACTGTTCCTTTAAGGGTTAGATTAATGCTCAATGTTTTACATGTTTTCATCTACTTAACTGCAAATCTACTTAACTCCAATGCACTTATATATATATATGTCTATATATGTGTACATATGTATTTGTGTTTATATGTGTATATATGTCTGTAAAGTAGCAATAAGGGTTTTGAGAGTGGTTTGATGTGATTTCAATGTCCACAATTCTAAGTTCCAAAGTGCCCCCACTGCCACTTTCACAAACGTTCCCCTTCTAGATACAGATAGTACAGGTAAACACCTGATAGCCCCCAAGATGGTACACCTTGATATGCGCTCACCTGGTTTACAATTGCCGTTCGTCAGTATGGCATCCGCACTTTGGGCACTACGGTGCAGAGGAATCCCGTGTCAGTACGGTGTGCCATCAGCAGGCACCTCCTTAGTCCTCCCACCCTTCTCAGCGTCTCTGTTGTGGCTTTCAGTGATGTCACTTTGAGGGGAGGAGTGGAGTGAAACAGTGGCAGGGCAGTAGGGAGGAATTTGGATCCATTGGATAGAGGTATAAAAATTAAGAGACATGATCCATTCCTTCCAGTTATAGTTAAAATAAGAACTTTATTGCAACAATGTTAAAAAAAAGTGAGGAAGCTCCAAATTACACACAAGGTAGGCACAGCACTTGGCTTACGCGTTTCGGCTGTGTAGCCGTAATCATAGCCTGGTTGCTTGGAGATAGAACTTCAAAGCTTGACTACATCAAGATTATGTAATATCTGCTACCTAGGGTTACCAGGATCTGAATACAATGAAGGAACAACCATATCTTGATTTGTATTTTCCTTAGAAAGAAAATCATATTTAGTACAAAGTATAGCCTTCACCTTGCGAATAATGAGAAATGGATAATCCCAAGACAAGGTTGACAACTCAGAAACTTTTTTTGCTAAAGAGATTGCTAATAGTAAGAATACTTTCCAAGATAATATTCAATATCAGTGGAATGCAATGGTTTAAGAGAAGAACCTTGCAATACACAGAAAAGTACATTCAGATCCCAGGGTGGAGAAATAGGTTCCATCAGTAGCCTAGTTCTAACGCCTGGATTAAAGTCTTAACCTCAGGAAGTTTAGCCAACTTCCTATGAAAAGGAGAGAAAAAGAAATAGAAATTAGCTAACAAACCCTTATCAAGGCCATCCTGAGAAAACTGAATGATTCTAGGAATCCAAAAGCATCCTAAAAAAAACCCTCTGGAAGAACTCCCTTCAAAATATGTTCTCCAATCTCCTGTGCTACAGACTTTCTGGCCTGCATCAAAATTTCAATGACTGAAACTTAGAAAACTCTATGTTCAAAAATGGCAGTGGACTGCGGTTCCTCCCTTGATGATTTATGTAGGCCATTGCTGATATGCTGTCCGACTGGAAATAGATAAACTTTTCCTCCTTCAATTGGGCCAGGGCTGAAGAGCCAGAAGATCGTCAGCACAATAGACCAAGACTAGCAAAGGAAGGATGTCCCAAAGGACAAAGACAGACTTTGTGTTCTCAAGATAAAGATTGACTGACGAAGAAATCCAAAGCAATCTGAGTGCCAAATTTAGATCATTCTTTGACCACTGAGAAGTTCTGTCTATTGTAAAAGTTAATATGGTGTGCTGCTGAACATGCAATGAACATGAACAGCTCTTAGTGATTTGAATCTCATAATAGTGTACAGAACTTGCATGAGGTAAATGACTGCAAATAATATTCCAAAGAGCATAAGATATACAAAAGTATATCAAATGCAGACTGACATGAACAACTATCTGTTTCCATCCCCTTGCAATGATGGGAGTACAATGCTTTATTGATTTAAAAATAAGTATTAATAGCGCAGATAGTTATAAGAAATGTAAGTGCACCATATGTCATTACATTCAGTACAATATTTACCACATATTATAATGAATTGGGTACACTGTAGATAACATAAGAATGTGCTGTGGTGTACAGCTGCCTAAGGTTCCTTGTAAAAAAAAAACTGCAGAGAGGATGTTATCAAACCTGAACCTTTAGGTTATGAGCACAAAAATTATTTTGCACATTTAACTCAATAAGTACCCCATGGCAGCTCCTGATGGGTACTCACCCCTTCCTGGGACTAGCAGGCACTTAAATTAACAATGGAACCTGGCCCAAACTGCAAAACAAAATGTATGCTTACCTAATAAATTATTTTCTTTGAGAATGATGATGGTCCACAGTCCTCCATAACATATGGGATATATTCCCTCCCCCCTACTAGGAGTAGGTTAAGAACCCATACAAGAGCTTTAATACCCTCCCACCAATTTATCTCTTAGCTTCAAGTATAGCTGAATAAAGAAAAGGAAAGCAAAGCAGGGTCTATAGAGGTGTCATTAGAACTGTCACCCATTATGTAGCAGGCGGGGCCTGTGGACCATCATCATTCTGAAAGTAAAACAATTTACCAGGTAAGCATAAAAAAAATAATTCTGTCATAAAATTATGATGCTCCACAGTCCTCCATAACATGGGATTAATAGCCAAGACAATGGTCTATGTTACGGACAGGGTGGGAAAATCTGTAGCCTCATGGTGCAAGAAACTTAATCTTCAAAAGAAAAATAAATGGATACTCACAAAAGGAATTGCACTGTATGATAGTGCAATACACAAGTGCTGGCTTTTCAGTCTCCAGCTGACTGTTTACTAGCCGGTCTCCCAGGATATGGGTGGTGTGAGTCCTCTTTATGGTTTGAAATTCTAATCCTTGCAAAATATGATAAGGAAAGGAAAAAGGACCCAATGGTGCAGAAAACCCAAAACTAGGTGATATTTGCAGTGATAAATTCAGTCCAGAGGTGTAAGGCAAAGAGGTCAAATGAAGGTAGTGAAGGCGAACTCACTACTTGTGACAAAAAGGTTTAATAAAACAAATTGTATAAAATGATGTGTTTCTCGACTGTTTCATCAGGCATGTTACAATGTTAAAATGTGAGCCTCACAAAGGTGATGTGTATACATCACCTTTGTGAGTTGCTATGGCGATGGTTAAAAGCATTTGACATTTGTCTGTTTAATTGAATCGAATAATGCTTAACATTGTTTCGTATAAAACTGAGCAACAATAAGCATAACCTTATTAACTGATGTTAACATATAAATATACAATAATTATAAAAAGATAAAAAATGTTAGGTGCCATTTTCTTATAGATCTTATTGGGTCTCAGGATGTCACGTGATCATTCATAAGCGATCATATGATTGGTCTAATATTTAATGCAATCCAATTGGTTGGGAGAATTGTACATGATGTTTTGTTCCAGTTTTTATTATTAAATCTCACTGATCACATGGTCCTCCATGTGAGTCCAAAACCATTTCTAATTGGAAGATTCCCATCCGACATCACAATGAAATAACCAATCAGTATATTAGAACACTGGGACCAGTTGTCATGTTTTTTTAACCTAAACATATACTGTAAATAAAAAATGTGTGCGGAATCACCTGACTAAGGCAATGTTTGTCACAGAATTGCAAAATCAAAAAGATAGTATGTAATATATTAAATCCACGTCAATTCACTTTTTAAAGTGAATCAATGCGGATACCGACTGGGAATATTTGCTGGGAAAATGAATAAACACAAATAACAATATTTGTATAAAAATAATAAAAGAGGGGGGCAGAGCCAACGACCCTAGGGAATGGCCGCAAGACTTTAGAGCTCCGGTGTGATCGTGGCCCTTTTTCGCCTGCCAACCTTGCTAAATGGGCTCTAATTGACAACCAAGGAGAACTAAGACCCATAAGACCACACTGCGGGCAGTCTGAGGCGGAAAAACATGAAAAACAGGTGAAGGGCAAGCTATGTAAGAAAAGTGCACAACACCCCACTCGGCTCACAAGCGCCATGTTATATCTGTAACGGCAAGGGGCTAAGCAACAAATAGAAGCCTACGGAGAAGAGAGACGCACTTTGGAAAGCCTCGACAAACAGATAAGTACCCTCATGTAGCTGCATGGTTTAATGGGAAACAAAGGTTTTTATAGGCTCCAGAGGGATAGATGAACAGGCTACCGGAAAGGATCATAAGAGGTCTTAGAGGGTCGGCAGTGACTGGGCCATAAGCAATACATAAACTGGTACGCATATACATGGAACACTAAGCACATTATAAGCAATCACGGAGTACAACACCCAACAGTAAAAGATGGCATTAAAGAAAGCACTATAACTACTGATGGGGGGTTTCCTGTTTAATAAATAAGAGTGAATCACTATTCTTACTGTCAGACAACCCTGCTGGGGGAATAAAATGGAACACAAACAAAAGAAAAGAGATCAGGACACAACAGATAGCACACAAACGATAAGAAAATAAAAATAAAGTGCTTGATCATCTTTAAAAACTGAAGATAGGTTTAAGGACTGAAACTGCCCTATGTGACAGTTCTCTAATCTAATAATATAGACTGCAAGTGAAATTATCCCCAAAAGTTGTTAACAAAACGACACCACTACAGTGTGCAACCTGCAGCATGGTGTCAAGGAGAATAACAAAAGTGGATAAAAACATTAAAACAACCAGCATGGCAGGGAAAAAATGTAGTGATTTTTTTTAAGCAAACTGAGATCACTAATGACAATTCCTCAGAAACAAACCAGGAGGATCTTGACATTGCAACACAAAATCCCTCAGAGGAAGACTTAGTACCTATAACCAGAGCATATTTAAAATTTCTACCTACTAAAGAAGATTTTACAATGCTAATCTCCCAAGAAGGCCAAATAGTAAAGGAGTGTCTCATGGAAGTTAAAAAAGATATCACTTGTCTAGGAAATAGAGTTGCTCAGTTGGAGGAAGTTGCTGAATCCCTCTCTAATGACTATAACTCTCTGGCACAACAAAGACAGGACCAATCTTCCACTATTATTCAATTACAACTGCAAATAGAAGACCTCGATAATAGAGGGAGAAGACAAAACATTCGAGTAAGGGGAGTTCCGAAATCGGTTGTGGTAACTCAAATCCCAGAATATTTACAAGCTATGTTCCACCATATTGTACAGGACCAAAACTCAAGTGATATAACAATGGACACAGCAAACAGAGCTTTGAGACTACAGCTCAAAGAACCCTCCCCTCCAAGGGACATAATTATAAAATTCCATCAATTTCAAGATAAAGAGAAGATAATAGCAGCTGCCAGAGATGTCACGTTACAATAATTAGCAGACCTCAGTCCACACACCCTGAAGAGGAGAGATGCAAGGTATCTTACGCAGCACCTCCAAGAACTGGGGATACCGTATAGATGGAGATTCCCATTCTCCATAAGAGTTACACGTAATAACCACACTCACATCTATCAGGACCCTGAGGATATTGATGATTTCTGTACCAGTTTAGATATCCCACAACCATTGTTACCTAAGTTGAGTGATAATGACACCTCCACATCTACAAGTAATAACAACCAAGTTCCAAAACCTCCCCGTGACCCATGGATCAGAGTCCCAAGAAAAGGACAAAAAGGCGCAAACCGCCAGCAACAACCTGCTGACACACCCGCCCTGAGAGCATAGGGGATATAAGCTGGTGTAGTCAAATGTTGGTGAATATAAGACTTAAAAATACCTTCAATATCAATGGAAAGGGAATATGTGCATTTACTAATGTAGCCTCTGGGATTTTTGCAAACATTTTTTATGTGATATTGTGGCATGTAGGTGAAATGGTTTACTAAATTTATCTTTTTATACCGTGAAGTGCTAAGCTCTAATTATAATACAAATGTGAAAAACGAAATCCAGCCTAGATTAAACTGAGTTTTAGTTGGTGGGCGAGAAGGTAGCCTCCTTACCCATTATTGAGTTGAAAAATTAACCCCTATAACATTTGTTGGTATGATCCCAGCAAAACATGTCTATTCAACAACACTAACACTGCTACAGATCAGATGTGGTTAATGTTTTGCATTTTTTTGGATCATAATGTTAATTGTTTTGTTTAAACATTTGTTTATTTGTTTTTCAGCAAGTCAGAATGTTACACGAGACATTTCATATACAATGACATAATGCCATTTGTCTTTGTATCAGGACAGAGACCCCTATTCAGGTATGAGAGACACATGCACAATAATACACCCCCAGACAGCCACACAAACCTCAGTGATTCTTATAACCAATGGAAGCACGTAGATTAAGAATAGCAACCCAAAATGTCAAAGGGTTGAACTCTCCCACCAAGCGTTCCCTAGCTCTAAACTAGTTTAAAAAAGACAATGTGATATCATATTTATCCAGGAGACCCAGTTTGCTAGGCTGACTGAGCCAAGGTGCTCTTCAAATATTTTCCCAACACCTATTTCAGCTCAGCCCTAACCAAACACAACGGAGTGGGGATACTATTTAATAAGAACACACCTTTCCCATTAATAAAAAACAAAAAAATCAAGAAGGGAGATACATTATCTTAGTTGGAATCTTATTTAACAGGCCAGTTACCCTGGTCAATCTTTATTGTCCTAATGTGCGACAAGCCCCATTCATCTAGGAAGTAGTGGAGGTAGTACTGGGCATACAAAAAGTGGTTGTAATTATGGGAGGAGATTTAAACATTGCACTAGAACCCTATTTAGATTGCTCTAGAGCAGTGGTTGTGCCCCAACAGTCCTGGTTTTCATTATAGCTGAACCAGTGCACAGGTGAAATATTCAGCTGATGGATGAGAGCAGGTTGGTTACAGATCAGCTGATTACTTCACCTGTGCACTGGTTTAGCTATAATGAAAAGCAGGACTGTTGGGGGTCCTTGAGGACCGCGGTTGGCAACCACTGTTCTAGAGGGCATAGCCACATACCATCAAAAACTCTTAGGAAAATAAATAGCATTCTACAAAATGCAACATTGTTCGATGCTTGGAGACTTACCCACACGGACAGAAAATAAATCACATTTTACTCATTCCCACAAAAAGCGCACTCACTTATTGACTATATTGGCATACTCGGACATTAAAAACACGACATGGTCAGATCATGAGATGCTGACTATGGAATTAAATTGGCAATCTGGGGGGGCGGAGCTAGCATCGAAGCTGAACGGTCGCACATTACTATAGCTCCGGCTACATCTTTCAATTACCTACCTATCTGACCGGTCAGCATGGTTTAAATGAGACAATTTATAGAGTTGCTAACTCATAGTGTTGGAATACACAGCTAGGGAATTAAGAGACATTGCCGACAGAAGATAAATACACTGCTATATGGAGCCTGACACTGAATCTGCCGAGGAACGGCCATTCCCCTCTCCACGTGGAGATATAATGATGAAACTATCTAGTTGTGAAAGCAGACTGGTGGAGTATCTGCATGCCCAGTTTATGGAGTTGAAACGTGGAGTGCTCTTAGCAGTTGCTGTGCATGGCGCAAAACCTATAAGAGAAGCTGGGAGCCGTGAGACACAGATATGGGAGCCGGTTCAAGAGTCTATCATGGGACTTGAGAATGCTGAGATTAATGGGACCCAGGCAATGGCAGTGGAGACAACAGCGGAGGCTAAATTAACCAAAGACCTGGAGCCTATGCTACTTTCTGATGTCTCCGCTACTTTACTTGACGACGGAGCAATGCTGATAGGTAGAACATACCTTCGTGGCTGCCTAGCAGCGCCGGACACTCTCCCAGGCCTGAAGTGGCAACAGGATATTACACATCCGCCATTGTATGGGAGCCAGACCCCGTTGGTGTTGAGCTGTGCTTTGGAGCGTACGGTAAAGCAGGTAGGAGAAGGCGGGGAGACGATGAAGGAGAACCACACTGTTAAAAGCTTTGGAGACAGTGGAAATTACAGGGGAGTTCGGCTGGGGGTTAGCGAAGCCCGGAAGAAACAGAACAGTGAGAGAGTTTTCACGGCAAATACTGCTGAGTGGCGACTCTGGAGGGTTGCCAGACATGCGGGCTTTGTCCCGAAGTTATGGGGATATTTTCTACAAGCAGGCCCTTCCCTGCGGTGCCGCTCCCTAGCCGAACTTCGGAAACCAATCTTACATACAGCTGACTGCACATACTCCGCTGTGGCTCTACCCATACCCACTTCTCAGACACTTAAGAAAGCAGGAGTAGGTTAAGGTATACCGGGTTAGCTGAGACGTTGGTCTACCAATACTACAAGCCAGGCTGTTTATCAATAACGCATATGTTCACTCATAAAACTAGATGTGCGCAGAGTCATGCTGTCTGGGACATTCCTTCATTTGGTTTTTCTGTGTCACTGTTTTATATGTCGATTTTTACTTTAACACATCTGGCTTTATGGATATGCATTAGAATTGTGCTCCAAGTTAATACTCCTTTTGTCCCTTAAATAGTTAACAAATTGTTTTTTTTTTTTTTATATCGACCAAAATGGATATTAGTGTTAGCTCTACTATGTTACTAGGTTACTGGTTATGTTTTTGCTATATGCTAGGAATCCATTACTTGGGCTGACAACTGATCTCCTCCATTATACTCTTGATTAATATCTTTTCTTGTAATACTCAAAGTTAGAAATCTTTTATTGTAGACCTGAAAGTAAAATAAGGTTATATATTGTACTATGTATTGTAGGTAGGGTATATAACATTTGCATACACTATTTTACCTCTAGGCTATTAGATAGGAACCTAAGGCTTAACCTACCTACACAATAATATAATAACAAGGATGACTTTATATTGTTAACTATGGAGCTGCCGGCGGCCGAGGCAGCAGATCCTTTATAACATCCTTGCTGTTGTTAATTTTTATGCGTTAAGTTTAGGGAAAGCTGTATGTGTCTACTTCCATTCCTAGTATTGGTTCATATCCAACCCTAATATTTGTTGTTCCTAGAACATTTCTATATTTATAGGTTCTACCCCCCCCTCAAAGTTTCCTAAGCAACTCCTTGGATGTCTTATAAGGGTCAGGTAGTTAGTTTGATGTGTTATTTATTGGTATGAGGAGTATATACAAGCTCGTAGAAGGGGCAATTTTTACCCCTTATGGTTTATTTTGTATCTCATACTTTAGTTGTCTACCTTTTAGTTGTAAAGTAATACATCCTAAGATGATATGAATCATTATAAAACCAAATAGTTGTACACGGGAAGGGCTGTTTTTTTCTTTTCTCTAAAAATATACGATTCTCCTACCAACTTTTTCTTTTCTACTAACAGGAGGTTAGAGATCATGTATGTTTACTCTCCATAGCTAATAAGACGCCTACATTAATATGACCATACTCATTAATTGGCTCAGGCCAACCCTAGTTTCAATGACAATAGTAACTTCTTGTAAGCTTTATTCCTGATAGTTATGCAGTAGCCTAACTCCTACACACCACTTATTATTATCTGTTTATCTTTACCATTTGTGCGCACTCCTCCCCCCACACTCCCTTCGGCTTGTTAGATAAACATGAGAAAATATTTCTTATGGAAGAGTTCAATGTTACCTTTGTAGATTTACATATTAAACTACAGAAATAAGAGTAGGCTCTATATTACATAAAATATGAAACTTAAGATTCATAATTTGAGATCCAAAAGTGGTCTCCTACTGCCCTTGAGTTACCACACTTTTCCCCTACATTATGCTCCACCCCCCCCATACTCCCATCGGCTTATTAGTTAAGCATAAAGAAAATGTATCTTATAGAAACTTTATATTACTGTCTCTATATCCCCTTTAAATCCTTCCCATGACAAAGGTACTATTTTGAGGGCCCACAGGTGACCCTAGCTTACTATAAAAGGATTAAGATTTATGAGCGGCTTTATTATGTGTCACAGGGGAAATTTGTTCATATTTTGTTTATATTGAATAGACAAGCTTTGTATATTGTTTATATTATAAAACCTTTATATATTGTTATCTATTCTATAGAAAAAAAAAAGGTTCATCATTTGAGACCCATAAGAGGTCTCCTTCTGTCTCAGTGTACCAACTGTAATGACTCACTATGTATATATAGTTGAGAGGTCCAAGAGTGGCCTCATTTGATTTGCAAGTTGGTATACAGATTGTATGGCAAATGCTTTTTTTTTCTGCAAAGAATGTAGAAAAGAAAAAAATCATGTTATATATATCTATCCTGATATATTTCAGATGGAAGACATGTACCCATTTATCTCTGTATTGCCTGATATGTCTTGACGTTTAATACTTGTAAGCCTGAACTGAACCTCAATAAAAAGTTAATAAAAAAATAAAAAAAATTGGCAATCTGGTCCCTTGTCACCATATGTGTGGAGGCTAGATGAAGCATTACTACATAAACCAGAGGTAATAGAACAGATAACATCCTGTATAGAGGAATATTTTAAATTAAACACACCTGACATGTCCTCAGCAATAAACTGGGAGGCTCATAAAGCGGTGATACATGGAGAATTAATTAAGAAAAAAACATGAAACATCTGTTTAAAGAAGTAAAAGAATTAGACAGAAAGCATAAAAAGAATCAACAAAACACAGAAGTGTTGGGGGAAACTCCAATTGGCCAGGAAGTCGCTAAATGAATAGCTACACATTGAAGTATGTGACAAAGCTTTATACCTTAAAAAACTATATTTCACCGGGGGAAACAAAGCGGGTACGCTACTGGCTAGGGCACTGAAAAAACCCCCCACTAAGAACCCATATTCATAAAATGACAGTAGACACTAGCACAGTGGTGGATAATAATGGAATAGCTAAATTATTCCAACACTTTTATGACCAGTTGTATAACCTACCTACCCTGACGGATCACGAATATACACAGGATTTAGAAAGTTATATACAAGAGACAATTCTTCCAAACATCTCCAGAGTTGAGGCAGAGAAACTAGATTCACCCGTCACTTTGAAGGAAGTCCTAGAGGTGATAGACGCACTTCCTAATGGGAAAAGCCCAGGGCCAGATGGGCTTTCAAATATATATTATAAAACATTTAAGAAACAACTGGGCCCACAATTGACTAGCTTATTTAGGGCGATAGACGAGGGGGAATCATTTCCATAGACATTCCTAGAATCACATATTTTGGTTATTCCCAAATCAAACAAAACACCAACACTACCAGAAAACTATAGGCCCATATCCCTGTTAAATTTGGATCTTAAGATTTATTCCAAAATTATAGCGAACAGAATTAACACTATTCTAACTTCATTGATACATCTAGACCAGATGGGATTTGTTCCCCACAGGGAGGCAAGGGATAACACCATCAGAGCATTACAATTGGTGGACTATATTAAGGCATATGACATCCCAGCAGTCCTTATCTCCATGGATGCTGAAAAAGCATTCAATAGACTCAATTGGCAGTTTTTAAATTGTACCCTTAAAAAATTTGGATTCTGCCCTAAATTAATATCAAGGATTTCTCAACTATACTCCACCCCTTCAGCACGAAGTCAACGGTACCCTGTCCGAGAGCCTAAACATTAAAAACGTCCCAAGACAAGGGTCCTTTTTATTCTCACCATGGAGGTACTGGCTTCCCGTATTAGGTGCAATAGACAAATTCAGGGCATAAATATAAACAATCATAAAACTAAGTTAATGATGTATGTGGATGATGTTCTGGTGTCCCTTGCCTCTCCACAGGCCTCTATTCCTTACCTAGTGTCAGAGATCAAAATGTTTGGCAGGTTCTCATACTTTACATTTAATGCCCAGAAAACAGAAATGCTAAACATGTCCTTGTCTCCAACCAATTTTCAATCCCTAAGCTAACTGTGTCCTTATAGGATGCAACACAAGTCGATCAGATATCTTGGGATTGAACTGCCCAATAACCACAGGCAACTATTTGACTTAAATTACCAGAAATCACTATCCATCACCCAAAATACACTAAAAGACTGATCCTCTAAACCCATCTCGTGGTGGGGATGTATACAGGGAATTAAGATGACTATACTACCTAGAATCCTATTCTACCTACAGACCATCCCCATCTCACTCTCTCCACAATATAGTCACAAGCTGCAAGCGAGCATAAACACATATATTTGGGGCACAACTAAACAGAGAATTCAGAAAAAACACTATATAGAAAGTTGGACAAGGGAGGCCTAGGATCCCCTAATATTCTCACATATTATAAGGCGATACCTCTACAAAAAAATTATTGACTAGCATACGAGCACCACAACTAAAGCATTGGTATCAATCGATGCCGAAATATTAAATATAACAAATGTAGGAGTTCTTTGCTGGACACATAGGGAGACTAGGCCGCAGATTATTCAACAGATAGTGATTTACAAACATACATTTGATATGTGGGACAAATTAATTAATAATATGAACGAAATCTCTTCAACTCACTCTCTGTTATCACCCATATTCCTGAATAAGGAATTTATTAGTGGCACTTCGGCAAGCTTAAAATCTATACAAACATATGGGGAATCTACAGCAATAATGAAATTATTAGAAAATGGACAGCTTATGACACAACAAGCTTTAGAGCAAAAGATTGGAGTGCTTAAGAGCTCTTGGCTAAAATATGCACAAGTGCACAATTTATTGCAGACATCACCACATAGGGAGAATTTTATTAGAGCCCTAACACCATTTGAGAAGTTATGCATAGAGGAAAACCTAAGAGAGGGACACTATTCATAGCCAGACAATTCTTGCTAGGCACACAGGAGGATGAACTAACAACATTTATGGGAAAATGGAATCTTGAGCTTAAGAAACAAATAAATACGCAAAACTGGAAAACAATCTTTAGACGCACACATAAATCCTCCAACTCTGCTCAAATTCTAGAGTTAAACTATAAAATATTGACTCGTTGGTATTTAATCCCTGACCGCTTCAAAAAAATAAATCCACTTAGCTCTAATTTATTGGCAAATAGGGAATATGTTCCATACCTGGTGGGAGTGTTACAAACTCAAACCCTTATGGAAAGAAGTAGAAAAGATAGGATTTTTTTTATTTGGGAAGGAATTCAACCTATGCAAGCGCTGATCAATGATAAGCCTCCGGGCACATGTAAAATTAGAATGGCACTCTTTCAAATAATTATCAATGGGACAAAATCAGTAATTGCGAGAAATTGGAAGAAGCCTGATGCTCCTTCCAAACAAATCCTGATGTCCAGGGTTGAGGAATTTCTGATATTGGAGGGCTATGGGTTTTTTAGGAAACAAAAACTAGATCTCTTCCAGGATATAAAGTTTTACTGGGACCAATTCAAAAACTCTATAGACTGAGTAAAAGTCCTTTTATGGACAAGAGGGAAGAATCAAGGGGTCTCTGATCCTACTTTTTCTTACATAATAGATTACTTCGATATGGCAGGCATATATATACAATTTCTGATCCACGAAGTAATGCTTAGGATAGTAAAGGATACAAATGGCGTTATTTGGCGCTGATTGTGCTGAAATTGTTTTGTTTTGTTATGTTGTTTTAGTTATATTTTAAAAATTAAGAGGTCTACTAGCATACGGCTAGATTACAAGTATTTGTCGGTAAGGTGTTAACAAGCAGTTTATGCTCACCGCTCACCTGCAGACAACGCTGGAATTACAGGTTTCTTTAAACCCGGCGTTATCCGCAGAAAAGTGAGCGGAGAGCAAAATTTAGCTCCACATCTTACCTCAATACCAGCGCTGCTTACTGTAGCGGTGAGCTGGCAAAACGTGCTCATGCACGATTTCTCCATAGGACTCAATGGGGCAGATTCGGCTGAAAAAACCTAACACCTGCAAAAAAGCAGCGTTCAGCTCCTAATGCAGCCCCTTTGATTCCTATGGGGAAATACATTTTATGTCTACACCTAACACCCTAACATGAACCCTGAGTCTAAACACCCCTAATCTTACACTTATTAACAGATAAATAGATAATAGAGGGGAGCGCCAGAAAGGCTGAGGTAGATAAGGATTTAAAAGGTTTAAAATATACACTTTAATAATTAAAAATACAATTCTGTAATAAATGACATGGATCCATGTAACATAATAAAAACAGTAATATGAACAGTAATGTAAACAGTATGGCACAGTGTTAAAAAATATGAATCAAATAACAGTGTTAAAAATGTTGAAATAATTCAATAAATGATATTTGATAATCTGCAATGTCACAATTTGTTCAGGAATAATAGATTTAAAATGAGTTGTCTGGAAAACTCTTGGTGTGGTGGCCCATTATTGGTACAACGCACATGCACAACCCCCCTCTCAACTGCCAGATGCTTGCCTTTTGGCGCTTGACGCTGAAAAGGCGTTTGATCGAATTGAGTGGGACCATTTACACACGTCACTATCTCACTTCGGTATCCGGGGTAACTTTTCCAACTTTTTACAGCAATTGTACATGGCCCCCAAAGCTTCTCTCATAATAAACGGGGGGCTTTCCCCCTCTTTCACGTTGCAGAGGGGTACGAGACAGGGGTGTCCCCTTTCTCCTCTCCTCTTTGATCTGGCCATTGAGCCCCTAGCATCCTACATTAGACAGCACTGTGCGGGTTTAAACATACATGGCCGACGGCAGCATCTTTCTTTATATGCTGACGATCTGTTGCTCTTCGTAGGTGACCCGGGTGCCAATTTGCACCCTCTCTTGGATATTATTGAGGAGTTTGGCAAGTTTTCAGGATACAAGATTAATATCGACAAATCTGAAGTCACGTGGTTACAGAACTCTTGTAACACAGATCTGGCGGGTACTGGTCTCACAATTACTGACGGCTGCTTTAAATACTTGGGCATCCGCATACATGTCAATCCTCATAAATTATATTCTCTTAATCTTAGTGGGATTGTAAAGGATATTAAACAAATGTTGCTGAGTTGGGTGAAGCTCCCCCTTTCTCTTTCAGGAAGGGTGCATCTTTTCAAGATGATTGCTCTGCCTAAGCTTCTTTACCCCTTGCAGATGTTGCCCTTGCTTCTCACCCAGCAAGACATTGCCTCCTTGCAGACTTCCATTGGCAATTTTATTTGGCAGGATAAAAAACACAGGATAGGTAAGACTCCTCTGTCAATGCCGGTGGGTGGGGGTGGGCTCCGTCTTCCTAATATCATGTGGTATAATTGGGCAGCCCTTTCTAGGTTCATACTGGATTGGCTGGTAGGGAATGACTTTTACACAGTCCCTAATCTAGAGTCTAACTTCATCAAACCGCTACACTTGGCTTTCTTGCCTCATGCGGATTTTAAATCATTACCCATATTTGTACAAAATCATATCTTATTTAGGGACCCCTTGAGAGCCTGGGCCAAGATTTGTAAACTATGGGGATTGCAGAAATCTACTAGTAAATACCTCCCAATACAGGGTAACCTCAACTTCCTTCCTGGTTATACTACACAAGCATTTCAGATATGGCAAGAATCAAAACTGACCAGACTTTATCAACTACTGCATCCCTTGACCTTTGACATATTACCTTTTCAAGACTTGCGGGTGAGTTATGATCTCCCCAGCACCCACAGGTTTGCGTACTTCCAATGCAGACATTACATTTCTACACTAATTTCAGGGGGACTGTTGTCTAAGGAACCTTCCAATATAGACAGACTTTGTGCCTTGGCAAAACTGGGACCTTACAGACTCTCACACACATATACTCTGTTGTATCGTCATTTTGAGGATTCCACTCTGCGTGGGATCGTATCGAAATGGTCTCATTTTGAAGATTTAGAGGTGGACACAACGCAGATTACTTTGAGCTTTGAGAGGGCAATTCAGGGTACCATTTCTGCAAAATTGAGAGAATCGCACCTAAAGTTCTTGCACCAAGCTTATATTACCCCTGGCATGCGTGCAAAATGGGTTCGAGGGGCACGTGATCTATGCAGTAAATGTAGCCGGGTGTCCCCTGACTGGATTCATCTGATGTGGGGGTGCCCAAAGGTGCAGAGGTTCTGGCAGAAGATTTCGTTTGGCTGGGCAAACTAACCAAGCAAATTATACCCCTCTCTGCACAGTATGTGATTTTTCTGACGCCTAGAGACCAGACACATAAATACAACACTTTCATAACTACAGTTCTCATGCTAGCTAAACAGGCTATCCTTAGGGAATGGGTGGGAGAGAGAGCCCCTCCATTTCAACAGCTGCTTAGAGCGGTACACACTCAGATGTTAATTGAGCAGGCAGACACAAGGGGAGACCCTGAGAAAAGAGTGAAGAGGTTTCTTCTTAAATGGGAGGTATATTTGATGCAGTTACCAAACATAGTTAGGGATAGAGTTCTCCTTCCCTTTAAAAACAGTCTGTATGTCTTAAACGAAAATCTAAAGGGTAACTGGTGTCTTTCCACTGATTCAAACTGTTGAGAATTCCTTTCATTTGCGGAGGCGCGGTGTTGGCTGGATGGGGGGGGGGATCCGGAGATACCCTGGGTGAAAACAATGTGGAATGTGATGAAACGTGATCAAAGAAAAAAAGTGAAAAAAGTTGAAAAAACGTATAAAAATTAAAAATGTAAAAAATATGTGAAAAAATATCCAAAAAGGAATAAAAAATAATTAAAAATATCCAGAAACCAAGTATACGTGACAAAGTTGTGGCCAATATGTTTATAGTGTTCCAAAGCAGTAATAAAGAGATGAGTGTCACAAATAAAAAAAAAATTGTTTCTAATAATCCCTTGTGGTGATGTTGTAGTTGAAGTATGAGAAATAATGAGTGCTAAAACAACACAAATTTAATAAAAAAAAACCTGTAAAACAATAATGTAGAATATATCAACTGTTAGGTTCATATATAGGTAATATGCTTACTCAATTCTGTCAAGGCATTTCGGCCATAATATCCAGGCCTTTATCAAGACTAGTTTATTGAGCAAGCAAATCAGAATATATAGGGTCAGGAAATGATGATTGCTGAGTGTTTGGGCGCCAAAACCATAAGCCACGCCCACTTCCGGTAAATTGCATTGTGGGTATGGGCAAAACTAAACTGCTAATTTATAAAATAATATGTGATCAGTTGTAGATAGCGGATGTTAAACCACTCTTGTTTATTGTCTATAATTAATAGTGTGTGCTTAAAAATAAAAGTTAATGTTTGAGAAAATGAATTTTTCAATGAATTTTTGAGTTTTGACCCAGACTTGTGACCTTTTGTATATGTTAAAAACGAAGTTTCACTTCCGGTTTCGCAATTTCTAAGTGTTTACGGTTTTGTTTACAACCTCGAATTGTTCCTTCTAACTGTTTGTAATAATATTTAAGTTTATAAATTGTGACCCAGACTGCTATAACCTTATGTTTTCAAAATGTATTCAACTTTAAAGCCAGATTACTACTTCCGGTTTCTCTGTCTTGCAGTGTGATTGTTACTTCCGGTTGGCTCTTTGTTTGCTTGTGATATCTGACATATTTTTACCACCTATGCAATTCCGCAAATTTGCCAAATTAGCCAAATTATCAAAGTGTGATACCGGAGTGACCCAACCTTTTTAGCGATATTAACCTCTATTATGGTTTGGGTATTTCCTGTTACGCACTTCCGGTTGAATCTTTCCGGTTTCTTGTGCAAGTGTTTCCGGTTTTGTAGTTATCTATAGTTAGCCTTTTGGTGTCCTAATATAGTCTGAAGTTAAGTAAAGGTTAAGATATGTATGCACAATGCTGAAAGTGGTAATACTACATATAATGGTAAAGATAATTAACCCATAAAAGTGAAATTGAACCCATAAAAATTTAAATCTAATGGGATGCTTTCGGTTTCAATTTGGGCTGAGCAAACCTCAGAGCAAACCTGGATCCATGTCATTGATTATAGAATTGTATTTTTAATTATTAAAGTGTATATTTTAAACCTTTTAAATCCTTATATACCTCAGCCTTTGTGGCGCTCCCCTCTATTATCTATTTATCTGTTACTTGCTTGGGGTTCACTAGGGAACCCACTGAGGAGAGCTAGAGGTCTATCCTTTTTTGTGCAGGGTACACTCCTTACACTTATTAACCCCTAATCTGCTGCCCCCGACATCGCTGACACCTGAATTATATTATTAAACCCTGATCTGCCGCTCCGGACACTGCCGCCACCTACATTATACCTATGAACCCCTAATCTGTCGCCCCCAACATCGCCGACACCTACATTATAGTTATTAACCCCTAATCTGCCGTCCCCAATCTCGCCGCAACCTAAATACATTTATTAACCCCTAATCTGCCGCCCCCAATCTCGCTGCAACCTAAATACATTTATTAACCTCGAATCTGCCACCCCCAACGTTGCCGCCACTATAATAAATATATTAACCCCTAAACCTAAGTCTAACCATAACACCCCCTAACTTAAATATAATTTAAAATAAATCTAAATAAATATTCCTATCATTAGCTAAATTATTCCTATTTAAAACTAAATACTTACCTATAAAATAAACCCTAAGATAGCTACAATATAAGTAATAGTTACATTGTAGCTAGCTTAGGGTTTATTTTTATTTTACAGGCAACTTTGTATTTATTTTAACTAGGTAGAACAGTTATTGAATAGTTATTAACTATTTAATATCTACCTAGCTAAAATCAATACAAATTTACCTGTAAAATAAAACCTAACCTAAGTTACAATTATACCTAACACTACACTATAATTAAATTAATTCCCTAAACTAACTACAATTAAATACAATTAAATACAATTATCTAAATTATGGAGAGAAAAAAACACTAAATTACAGAAAATAAAATAATTACAATTTTTTAAAACTAATTACACCTAATCTAATCCCCCTAATAAAATAAACCCCCCCAAAATAAAAAGCCCTACCCTACACTAAATTACAAATAGCCCTTAAAAGGGCTTTTTGTGGGGCATTGCCCCAAAGTAATCAGCTCTTTTACCTGTAAAAAAAAAACAATACCCCCCCAACATTAAAACCCACCACCCACACACCCAACCCTACTATAAAACCCACCCAATCCCCCCTTAATAAAACCTAACACTAACCCCTTGAAGATCACCCTACCTTGAGACGTCTTCACCCAACCGGGCAGAAGTGATCCTCCAGACGGGCAGAAGTCTTCATCCTATCCGGGCAGAAGAGGTCCTCCAGATGGCCAGAATTCTATCAGCCAATCGGAATTGAAGGGATGCCATCTTGGATGACATCACTTAAAGGTACCATCAATTAGTGTTAGTCGTCAGAAAGAAGAGGATGCTCCACGTCGGATGTCTTGAAGATGGACCCGCTCCGCTCCGGATGGATGAAGATAGAAGATGCCGCCTGGATGAAGACTTCTGGCCGTCTGGAGGACCTCTTCTGCCCGGATAGGATGAAGACTTCTGCCCGTCTGGAGGACCACTTCTGCCCGTTTGGGTGAAGACGTCTCAAGGTAGGGTGATCTTCAAGGGGTTAGTGTTTCATTAAGGGGGGATTGGGTGGGTTTTAGAGTAGGGTTGGGTGTGTGGGTGGTGGGTTTTAATGTTGGGGGGTATTGTATTTTTTTTTTACAGGTAAAAGATCTGATTACTTTGGGGCAATGCCCCGCAAAAGGCCCTTTTAAGGGCTATTTGTAATTTAGTGTAGGGTAGGTATTTTTATTATTTTGGGGGGCTTTTTTATTTTATTAGGGGGATTAGATTAGGTGAATTTAGGGGGTTTAGGGAATTAATTTAATTATAGTGTAGTGTTAAGTGTTAGTGTAACTTAGGTTAGGTTAGGTTTTATTTTACAGGTAAATTTGTCTTTATTTTAGCTAGGTAGTTATTAAATAGTTAATGACTATTTAATAACTATTGTACCTAGTTAAAATAAATACAAAGTTGCCTGTAAAATAAAAATAAACCCTGAGATAGCTACAATTTAATTATTATTTATATTGTAGCTAGCTTAGGGTTTATTTTATAGGTAAGTATTTAGTTTTAAATAGGAATAATTTAGTTAATTGTATTTATTTTATTTAGATGAATTTAAATTATATTTAAGTTAGGGGGTGTTAGGGTTAGACTTAGGTTTAGGGGTTAATACATTTAATATAGTGGCGGCGACGTTGGGGGCGGCAGATTAGGGGTTAATAAATGTAGGTAGGTGTCGGCGATGTTAGGGACGGCAGATTAGGGGCTAATAAAATGTAACTAATGTTTGCGAGGTGGGAGTGCGGCGGTTTAGGGGTTAATATATTTATTGAAGTGGCGGCGATGTCCAGTCGGCAGATTAGGGGTTAAAAATATATTTAAGTGTTTGCGATGGGGGGGGGGGGGCTCGGTTTAGGGGTTAATATGTAGTTTATGGGTGTTAGTGTACTTTTTAGCACTTTAGTTAAGAGTTTTATAATACGGCGTTAGCCCATAAAACTCTTAACTACTGACTTTTAAATGCGGTACCAGTCTTGACAGGAGAGGCTGTACCGCTCACTTTTTCCAAGACTCATAATAGCGGCGTTAGGAAAATCCCATTGAAAAGATAGGATACGCAATTGACGTAAGTGGATTTGCGGTATGCTCGAGTCCCGGAAAAAAAGTGAGCGGTACACCTGTACCTGCAAGACTCGTAATACCAGCGGGCGTTAAAAAGCAGCGTTGGGACCTCTCAACGCTGCTTTTTAACCCTAACGCAAGACTCGGAATCTAGGCGATAGTTTTTCTTTTTCTACTAATTTATTAGTAGATGCAAAAATAGTAAAACGGTTATGCAGACATGGCAGGTAAAAACATGCTGTTACAATCGTACGCGTTTCGCGCCCCCTACAGGTGCTTACTCATAGATTAGGGCCTCTGTAGATACCCAGTCTATTTATGCAGAAAGGACCATAGTGTTAACTATTAGTTTCCCACACTGCACAAAAGAAAATGGTTAAAAACAAAGGTGCATGTATCCAGACACAGGATATTAACATTCAAATGGCTTACACATCTTATAATTAATAAATGTGACTCAAAGATTACCAGAAAAAAATAATAAAAAAAGAAAAAATACATATATATTTTACAAGAAACATAATAGACAAACAGGTAGCGTCTGACATGTTTCGCGGCCTCTACAGGAGCTTACTCATAGACATGTTCTATGTCTAACCATGATCCTTTAAATACCCCCAACATTTACATATAACCAATTAGTGCACAATAAAAACAAACTTAATGTGTCTTAAGGGGAATACAAATGCAGGACGCAAGTTATTAAGAACAACAGAACCTCTAAATAAAGTATATCATATTAGCACATAATTGATCTTCAGAATAAACATACTAAAAAAGTGGAGAAAATTCATAAAATATGTTATAACAAAAAAATAACCAAAGTATAAATAAATGCAAAATAATTTACAAAAATATGTACAGAAAAAAAAATAAAAAAAAAATATATATATATATATATATATATATAAATACATAAAAAAGAATAAATAATGACAATGTGAGGATGGGAGGAAATTGAATCAATAGGTCCCCAAAGTCACAATACATGATAACAAAATGAGCCCAATATGAGGAATATAGAAAATTCATATCAAGAAAAATTATTAATGTCAATATTCATATTTTCTAACTTATTTAATCCCACAAATTGATTAAATAACCACATAACAAAACAATGGATAACACCATCTAGGATGAGAGAGAAAAGTACCATTAAATTTGGTAATAATAACAACTATTACTATTCAGCTGCCGATTTGGTTAATTCCAAGAGCGAGCGCTGAAAAAGTGTTTTGAGTCCCACTGGGAGAAAGGTGCTATATAAATACTAGTTATTATTATTATCTTACTTTACAAATCATTGACGACACTATAGTCTCCAAGACATATAGAAAACCCACTGTGGGCAATGCAGTCTTACATGCCACTTCACAACCCCCAGGTCATCTTATACAATCTATACCCAAGAGCGAATGTATTCGTTTAAAAAGAAATACCAAATCTGAGACGATCTATGACCAACAATCTATTGAACTTAAAAACAAACTCATATGTAGAGGTTATGATGCAAATAAATTAGAAAAATGCTGTAATGAAGTTAAAACCTTGAATGTTCATCATACAAAGAGATAAAGATTTAAAAATTCTATACTATTTTCTACAGAATATTCCCGCCAATTTCCTGAAATTCTCAAAATTTTAAAAAAACATCTTCATCTTCTAAGAGGGGAAGGCTATTTAAAACCATTTATTGACAAATGCAAATTTGTCCCAAAAAAACAGAGAACTCTTGCTCAAAAATTGTCCCCTAGCTTAGTACAAAAGAATAACAATACATTTAAGCATACTTGGCTTACTAAAAAGGGTAACTTCAGATGCAGTAGTAGAAATTGCAATATGTGTACACATGTTCTCTTGGGTACCTATTTTACTTGTAGCACCAATTCTATGAGGTATAGCATAGATGTTTATGCAAATTGCAGCACTACCTTCGTTGTCTATCTAATTACCTGCAACTTATGCCAGTGCCAATATATAGGTCAGACCTCAAGACAAATAAGAACAATATTTGGTGAGCATGCCTGTGATGTTAAAAATTATGTAAAAGAATCTGCAGTTGCTAATCATTTTAATAGTGAACACTTTACCAATGAAACAGATATGTCTATTCAGGTCATTGATAGGGCGATAGTGCCCCCTAGAGGAGGTAACAAATATAAAATCTTGGAGAAAAAGGAGATCTTCTGGATATTAAAATTAAAGACACAAAGCCCATTAGGTATGAATAGGGAGTGTGATATAAATTACTTTATTGACACATATCTTTGCTAGATATACTGTTGGGCTTTGACACTTATTTTCTTCCATTTCAGCAACTTTCTCTCTCATCCTAGATTGTATTATCCATTGTTTTGTTATGTGGTTATTTAATCAATTTGTGGGATTAAATAAATTGGAAAATATGAATATTTACATTATTAATTATATGAATTATTATTTATATGAATTCTCTATATTCCTCATATTGGGCTCATTTTGTTATCATGTATTGAGACTTTGGGGACCTATTGATTCAATTTTCCTCCCATCCTCACATTTTCATTATTTCTTCTTTTTTATGTATTTATATATTTTTTTTTCTGTGCATATTTTTGTAAATTATTTTGCATTTATTTATGCTTTCGTTATTTTTTTGTTATAACCTAATTTATGAATTTTCTCCACTTTTTTAGTATGTTTATTTTGAAGATCAATTATGTGCTAATATTATATACTTTATTTGAAGGTTCTGTTGTTCTTAATAACTTGTGTCCAATATTTGTATTCCCCTTAAGACACGTTAAGTTTCTTTTTATTGTGCACTAATTGGTTATATGTAAATGGTGGGGGTATTTAAAGGATTATGGTTAGACATAGAACATGTCTATGAGTAAGCGCCTGCAGAGGGCACAAAACATGTCAGACGTTACCTGTTTGTCTACCTGTGTCTTGTTTTGTGCCATTTTTGAGGTCTCTGAGCCTTTTTAATTTGCCAAACAAGTTAGGATTAACGCTTGGATTTGTATTACCTTCTCTTTGACTACCTGCTAACCTTTCTCCAGTGTGGGGGACAATCATTTCTGAGACGCCGAGAACATCCGTTTCCTGTTTGTGACATGTGAGACATTAACGGGGAAGTATTAATAGAGAAATAGAAAAAAGGTTGAACCTAGGTGAGTGATCACGTATGGAATCCAGAGGTGATTTAAGTTAGTGTCTGTTGATATAATTGAGAAATTCAGTTTTGAAAAGCTGCTAAATATATGTTGTCATTGAGGACAAAAGGAGAGTTTTCAATTTGTATATCCAAAAAGTCTCTCGTTGACAGAGACGTATCATGAGGTTATAGGATGAGTGTATAGGTATATATTCAATCGGTACAATCTTTAAAACTGATGGGTTCGAATTATGATATAAAGTGCAGTGACAAGATAAAAATTTGTAAAATGCTTTCTCTGACAGTTCCTATTTAACAGACACTGTGGCCTGAAGGACTTTCCTGCCAAAAGCTGCTTGCGAAGAAGCAAAGATATTAAAACAATAAAAACTATGTAGAGAAGAACACATTGCAGTTTTGTAAATCTGCCCCAAAGATGCATCATTCTTGTCTCATCACACACAATTTGTATCAGGCTCAGTGCCAATACTCTTACATTTAAACTGAAGATTAATATTCATTCACTTGCCCCACTGCTCTTGTCGAGTAAGCTGTAATACGTTTAGGGGCGACTTACCCACCACCAAGTAACAGGGCCGGACTGGGAAATCAGACAGGCCCTGGAAATTTGTATAAACCACCCAGCCATGCCCCCTACAGCCCAGCCACGCCCCCTACAGTCCAGCCAACTATGCTCATTAAAAAAGAAGAGAAAACAATTTAGTTGTAGTAACAAAATGCTTAGCAAACAGTTTACTGTCATGTGAGCATCAGTGGAGGTAAACTTTTTGATATATTTAGATAATAGTAATATCCTCTAATCTGTGTGATTGATATCACGTGCGGTGCTATAGAAATGCAAAACATGTTTCAAATCAGGACTCCCACAAAATCCAATCTGTGGAATGCTATTTCACTCAGAGTGTGTGACAAATAATTTTGTTCTTTAAAATATTTATTTTTTCTTTCTATAGACCAGTTATTGCAATGAAATGGAGTGATAAAGGAAGACATACTTGAAACTGTTCATAAGCAAACAACAAGGCAGTCTTGGAAATAAGTATTTTGTAATAAAAAAATGTAATCAAACCCTTTAGTTGCAAATCACAATTGACTACACAGCAGTGCACCCAACCCATACGTATCAGTATGTAGTTTGCTAAGGATTTATATGTTTGCTAAGGATTTATATGTTGAGAAGACAGCTTTGCCCCCAGTTGTGTCACCCACCTACATTAGCCTAAGTTGCACTCACCTCAGTAGCCTGCTGTCTCCGGACTGCCACCTGGGCTGCCATGACTCTCTGCCTTTCCACCACACCACCAGCAGACAGTTGGCACACTGACAGTCTCTCAAGCGGCAAAAGCACTTGTGCCCCTTCAGACAGGACACTACCCCATGGTTCCTGCACCTGGCACACTTGGGAGTCCTGCTGAGCTTCCTCTGCTCCGTCTCCGTGCCTTTCTCTGCTCATCATCCTCCCCTGGGTCCCCTGATCTGCAGATCTCAGTCTGCCCATCGCCCTCCAGCTCCAGGCTCTCAACGTCTATCTCTGAGTCCCTGGCTAAAGAGGAGGAGTTAGGAGTAGGATGAATGGGGGGAAGAGGAGGTGGAGGAAGAGGATGGAAGGGCTGCTGCGGCCCCTGTGGCCATGCCATGCATGCTTCTCTAGCCTGCAGCTGCCAGCACTGAACTAGGAGACAGGGGTCGGTCCCGATCCTACTGTAATCAATATGCAGCAGCAGAGTTGTGCTAGAATCCCGCCAGCTGCTCTGCTCCCTCCTCCCACCTCCCAGTCCCTCACCTGCAGTGCTCAAACTCGGCCACTGCGCTCCCTGATTCATGTGTTGTGGCACTGGCTGGTGCTGCCTGTGCTCGTTCTTCTCCAGACTCATATCTGGCCCTGCCAAGTAAGCCTTGTGAATCGCCTGTTTAAGCCAAGATGCCAATGCCATCATAGTAGCTTTTTACCCTTTTATGAGTGCCAGAGTAATGCACAAACAAACTAAAAGTCTTCCTGAACTCCTTAGTAGCTTGGAGATAGAGCTTAATCTTCAATCTTTCTTAGAGTTAGCAGGGTATGGACAAAGAGAAGGAACAACAATGTCTTGATTTATGATATCAGTAGAAACCACTTTAGGAAGAAAATAATATTTGGTACAAAATACAGCCTTGTCCTTTGGAAAAATAAAAATGGAGGATCACAGGATAATGCTGGCAATTCAGAAACTCTTCCAGCAGAATATATAGCTAACAAGAAAAGTACCTTCCAAGACATCAGTTGTATATCAATTGAGTACATTAGTTCAAAGGGAGGACCTTGAAGAACTGAAATACCTAGGTTCAAATTCCAGGGAGGAGAAATTGGTCTTACAACTGGCCTAATTCTAACAATTGAACAAATATCTGAACATCAGAAAGCATAGCCAACTTCATATGAAAAAGAACAGATAAAGAGGAAATTTGACCGTTCAGGGAACTAGATGATAAACCTTGGTCAAGGCCTGGCAAGAACTGAAAAATTCTCGGGATCTGAAAGGAACACCAAGAAAATCCTTTAGAGGACCACCATGCAAAATATGCTTTCCAAATCTTGTGGTAAATCTTTTGAGTCACATGTTTCCTTGCCTGTATCAGAGTTTTAGTCACAGAATCTAAGAATCTTCTATGTCTCAAAACTAGGCGTTCAACCTCCACTCTGCTAAACTTAGAGATTTGAGGACCTGAGTGAAAATAGGACCTTGTGATAACAGGTCTTGTTTTAGAGGAATATGACACAGAGGCATTGAGGACATCTGTACTAGGTCCACATACCATGTCCCGTGGGGCCAGGCTGGAGCAATTAATATTACAGAGCACCTAGCACCTTTGTAAAGATGCATGGAACTGTAGCCAGACCAAACGGAATAGCGACAATCTGGTTGTGTTTGTCCATATGTGCAAACCTCAGGAACTGATAGTGATCCCTGTGAATGGAAATGTGCAGGTATGCATCCTTGAGGTCTATCATAGTCATAAACTGACCCTGTTTAATAAAGGGCAAGGTTGTGTGAATTGTCTCCACATTTAAAGTGGGTACCCTCACAAACATGTTTAGAGTCTTATGTAAAATATATATATATATATATATATATATATATATATATATATATATATATATATATATATATATATATATATATATATATATATATATATATATGGGGCGCCCTTGGTCAGCCACAACCAAATGTATGTGCTAACGAGCTGGATAAAATGTATATAACAGTAATAGTAACAGTAAGATATAATTATCTATATACAATCAGATGTAGCAAAATCAGTAGATACTACATACATCAATATTAATAATGGTAAAGTCCCATCCAAAGATGATTGTTTCACCAAAGACAAAAGATGATTTCAAGTCAAGGCAGCTATCTGTATGAGGATCAAGGCCACGATCCTGGATCAATAATCTGTAGGCAACATAAAAAAACAAGCGCCACATGGCCCAATATTGTTTGAATAAGAGACAAATATTATGTGGTAGATACACTCACATTGGTGTAGCACCCCTAGTGGTGCAGATGGAACAAACTGGGATCAAACACAGTCACCCAGCAGACTGACTTCCGATATGTATTCAGCAATCTGTGAACAATGTAAACACAAGAAATACATCAATATGGCCTAGTATTGTTTGAGTATGTGAGTTTAGATGCAATAAAATTGCACTCACATTTAGTAGAGCACCTCCCTTGGTGCATTAAAAGCAAACTGGGATCAGTCACCCAGTAGACTGACCCCCGGTATAACAGGAACTCCCAGCAGTCAGAGGACCAGATGGTGGATAAAAATGTGTATGGCAGCAAGTGGTAAGTTCAAGCACTTACTTTATTAAAATATATAAATCTAGCAGTGGCTGTTTCATTAGGCTTAATACAATAGGTAACAAACACTTGCTATATATGCCATACAAATTATCCTATAAATTATCCTATACAATAGGTAACACGAGTTGGTAACCTGACACTATCTATGAGCCTAGAGATCATATGTGATTTAGTAAGAGGTCGTAGTTTATCAACACTTATTGTTTTGTTATAAGGTTTTTTCTGTGTGTTATCTTAAGTTGGTATTTTGCCAAATAACCACTTATCTTGTTATAGGTCTCATTTTATCAAAATATGTCACAATGATCATGTACCTTATAACAATAGATTAGATTAGGAGTTAATAAGTGTAGGCAGGTGTCGGCGACGTTGAGGGGGGCAGATTAGGGGTTAATAAATATAATATAGGGGTCGGCGATGTTAGGGCAGCAGATTAGGGGTACATAGGGATAACGTAGGTTGCGGCGGTTTACGGAGCGGCAGATTAGGGGTTAATTATTTTAAGTAGCTGGCGGTGACGTTGTGGGGGGCAGGTTAGGGGTTAATAAATGTAATACAGGGGTCGGCGGGGTTAGGGGCAGCAGATTAGGGGTACATAAGTATAACCTAGGTGGCGGTCGGCAGATTAGGGGTTACAAATTTAAATCGAGTGGCGGCGATGTGGGGGGAGCTCGGTTTAGGGGTACATAGGTAGTTTATGGGTGTTAGTGTACTTTAGGGTACAGTAGTTAAGAGCTTTATGAACCGGCGTTAGCCAGAAAGCTCTTAACTCCTGCTATTTTCAGGCGGCTGGAATTTTGTCGTTAGAGCTCTAACGCTCACTTCAGACACGACTCTAAATACCAGCGTTAGAAAGATCCCATTGAAAAGATAGGATACGCAATTGACGTAAGGGGATCTGCGGTATGGAAAAGTCGCGGCTGAAAAGTGAGCGTTAGACCCTTTAATCACTGACTCCAAATACCAGCGGGCGGCCAAAACCAGCGTTAGGAGCCTCTAACGCTGGTTTTGACGGCTACCGCCGAACTCCAAATCTAGGCCTAAGTGTTGATAAACTACAACCTCTTACTAAATCACATATGATTTCTAGGCTCATAGATAGTGTCAGGTTACCAACTTGTGTTGCCTATTGTATAGGATAATTTGTATGGCATATATAGCAAGTGTTTATTACCTATTGTATTAAGCCTGATGAAACAGCCACGGGTTGGCTGAGAAACGCGTTGCTAGTTTTATATATTTTAATAAAGTAAGTGTTTGGACTTGCCACCGTACATTTTTATCCACCATCTGGTCCTCTGACTGCTGGGAGTTCCTGCTAAATCGGAGTCAGTCTACTGGGTGACTGATCCCAGTTTGCTTTTAATGCACCAAGGTAGGTGCCCTACTAAATGTGAGTGCAATCTTATTACATCTTACCTCACATAGTCAAACAATACTAGGCCATATTGACATATTTCTTTTGTTTACATCGTTCACAGATTGCTGAATACATACCGGAGGTCAGTCTGCTGGGTGACTGTGTTTGATCCCACTTTGTTCCATCTTCCCCACTAGGGATGCTACACCAATGTGAGTGTATCTACCACATAATATTTGTCTCTTATTCAAACAATATTGGGCCATGTGACGCTTCTGTTTTTTTATGTTGTCTACAGATTATGTTTAGAGTCTTTAGGTCTAAGACAGGTCTGTAAGTCCCTTCTTTCTTTGGGACAATGAACAGATTGGAGTAAAACCCTTGACCCTGTTGAGATACAGGTACTGGGATAATTACACCCACATCCTCTAATTCCTTAACACTGTGTAGAAAGACTTTGACTGAAGTTTGTGAACATGAGACAGAAGGAATCATCCTTGAGGAGGTCTGGACCGAAAGCTAATCCGGTAACCCTGAGAAATAATATTTCAAACCCAGGGGTCCTGGACTGACCTGCACCAGACCTCCTGAAAGAGACTCAGTCGGCTCCCTACAAAAACAGAATAGCGTTCGGGGGCTGCACCTTGATGCTGATTTAGTGGTGTTGTTTTTTTTTTTATTTCTTGTTCTTTGACCATGAAGAACCTGGCTTCCAGGCTGACTTGGAGAGCTCAAGTTTCTGATATCGTGAGGAGCCAAACTGATTTCCTTTTCTGAACCAAATAGAAACTTCCCTTTGGAAGGAAAGAATCATTATTCTATTTTTAGATATATCTGCTGACCAAGATTTGAAGCATAAGTATCTCCTTGTCAGTACTGCCATAGGCATATTTTTTACATTGATCTTAATAATGTCCATTGCAGCATCACACATAAATGCTTGAGCCATTTCCTCAGTAGAGGAATTGTCCTCCACCATTTTGGCTAGGAAGTCACACCATAGTGTTTCTGTTGCTGCCACACAGGTGAGAGAAACAGATGGTCTAAGTAAAAAACCTGTTTGGAAAAAGTTTCCTTAAGAAAGACTCTAATTTGCTCTCCATTGGGTCCCTAAACGAAGTGTTATCCTCCATAGGGATAGTCTTTGGTGAGAGTGGAAATAGTACGATCAACCTTAGGAATTGTTTCCCATACTTCCAAATTCTGTTCTGGAATAGGGTACATTTTTCTGAACCTTGTGGAAGGAGTGAAATGTACACCTGCCTTTTTCCTTAGCAATATAGTCAGAGACTAAATCAGGGACCTGAAACACCTGTGAATTTTTTGGTGGAGCTTTGAAAACAATATTTAACTGGTTAACATGCTTGTTTTCAGCAGGCTTTTCTTCAGAAATTTCTGAAATAATTGTGGATATGCTCCACCTTAAAAGCTAAAGGCATTGTCATATTCAGGAACAGGCTCGTTTTCACCTGATGACACTTTCCCAATAGGACTAGAAATATTTGCATCCTCAGATCTGTAACAGAGCAGGAATTTGGGGCTAAGGGGAAGGATTTTGCACATTAACCTCATGCGACTGAGATACTTCCCAAGATGTACGCTTATTTGGTTTGAGGATTGCCGTAAAACAATCTGTCACAAATTTGTACGTGCTGCTTTTAAATTCAGGAGTAAAATCAGCAGAATCAGTCTGAGTGACAAGTATTGGGAAAACTTACCTCTGAGAAGCTGAAGGTTGTGTTTGGTTTGCGTACCTCAAAATTTGCATGCAGATTTTGTTGACCTGGCATACCGGAACAGATTTGCAAAAAAAACAAATATATGTAGCTAGAGGGATGTCAATCTATGTCAATGCAGCTGCTGCAGTAACCAGAAGAGATCCCATCCAGTGCAGTTTTTGAGTACCGCAGAGAATTGCAGGAGAAAATACTGGAGTCCCATAGGGGGAGACTAGGGACAAGTCCCTGCGATGCCTAGCAATAGTTAAGGCTGAGGTCCCATTAGGGAAATGCTGTGCACATAAAAAGGCATTCCTGTGTCCCTGGTATAATTCAGCTGCTGTGAACAGTCTTTTATGATACTCCCCAGGGACTCTGGGTCTCACATAGGTCTGAGCTCCCAAGTTGTAATCCATAAGCAAGTAGCTGGAACAACCTCTATTCTCAACCATCTCCTATGAGGCCAATGAACAAAACTAAGAGAGAGATGGGAGGTGTTTTTTTTTTTTTTTTAAAAAAGCTCTTGTATGGGTTCTTGACCTTCTCGTAGTGGCGGGAAATATACCTCATATGTTGTGGAGGACTGTGGACCATCATCATTTTATGAAAGAAAAACATTATTTATAGTTGCAGAGACTCCATACTAAGGAAAAAAAGCCCAGGAACAGAGCTTCCACTGGGAGAAAAGTCTGTGCCAGGCTTCCCTGACTATGTGCCTGAGCATGATAGGACAGGTAGGAGCCTGAAAAGGAGAAAAAATGTCATGAGGAGAGCAGGTTAAGTCCCCTGGCTATGCTGTACCTGTGTTAGAGTACCTACAAATAGCCCCTGGGCTGTGTGTGTGCTGTATAAAGTCACTTACCTTATGCAGCACCCCTCCACTGGCTTACCAGGTAATGCAGCTGCAGCAGTATCCAGTAGAGATGCCATCTAGTGCAGGTATCGAGTACCACTCGTAATCTGGCCCTAAATCATTAGCAAAATATGTATCTTATTTACTTAGCATCCAGTATATCATTAGATTGAATATTAATGCAAGAAAAGAATAAGTAAAAGGGCAAAAAAAAGACATTTATTAGGTGGTCATCATTCATTTTGAGACAGAATCTAATAAATGTCTGCCTTACTGTAAAACTTTAAAATCTTGAGCTCACAGCCAATTAGGAAGCCGGGTGGAAGGTTGGCTATTTATATGAGTGCTTGTATGCATGAGGGTATGAGTGCTTGTATGCATGAGGGTGTGTATGCGTGTGCTTTTGGGTGCACACCCTAATGCAATAGTCTGCGCACACCTATGTCCCTGGAGCTGTACTTTAGACTATGCTGCTGTCACCTCTTTTTGTTGTGACGACTGGTTTCTGGCTGCCTACCGTTTGGCACAATCACAATAGTGCATTTTCGGCTGATTCCCACTCAAGTAAACAGGTTTTCAGATCATCAGTTCTTACCCAATTATCCCTATGGGGCCAAAAAGTTCTTGCAGATCACAATACATTTTCAAGTCACTTTTAAACAGCTTATTTTTTTGCCTTTTCTAATTTTACACCTCTAGGCACTTGAAAAGGACATTTTGGACATCTTTAACACAATTTCACGGCTATTTGCAAACAGTCTATTATCTTGCACATCTGTAAAAAGAACTCTGAAATGGCTAAAGGAGACAGTCTAGAAATGTTTTAAGATGCATGGTATTGATTCATTAATAATTCATCATCTCTTTTGGAGAGGTTACATACATATATACATATGTATACGTATATATATATACACACACACACACAAGTATATATATATAGATATATATATATATATATATATATATATATACACACACACAAGTATATATATATATATATATATATATATACACACACACACACAAGTATATATATATATATAGATATATATATATATATATATATATATATATATATATATATATATATATACACACACACAAGTATATATATATATATATATATATATATATACACACACACAAGTATATATATATATATATATATACATATATATATATATACACACACACAAGTATATATATATATATATATATATATATACATTGTATGTATCTGTTGGGTTTGTGAAATTCTGTAAAATGAAGAGGTTCTGCAGGTAAAGTTACTTCAGAACTCTACATCTACAATTGGCATGATTTTATATTTAATTTTTAATATTTTATTGTAAGTCACATTTGCACTATTTGTGACTGTCATAACTGTACACGATATTAGTGTTGTCTTTTAATTCAGTTTTAAAAGAAGATCGCTTAATCAGGCACTTTTAAAGGCACTTTTGTGAATGAGTTTGGACTTAACTTGCATGGAGACATGTCCCCTATGAAAACACGGTCACTTAAGGGTCCCTTAGGAAGATACATTGTTACAAGACAGCAGGTTCATGATTTACAGTTTAAATATTAACATTTAGTAAAAGAAGATATTACAATTCTTTTGCATAGAAACTCATAGCTGCCATTTTGTTTTCAGTTCACACCAAAATGGCAAACCATTATTATAAACAAACAATTCCTACTCTTTCCCCTAAAACTAGTGTGATGCTGGCAATGTTGGAGACAGTAAATTAAAATTTAAACTTAAATGGATTAGACAGAACTTTCCAATTTATATCTGATATCATTTTTGCTTAGTCTTCTTGGTATCCTTTGTTTAAGAGTAATCCCAGGTGAACTCAGGTGCCACCTGGCAGCATTTTTTGCAACAATGTTATACATAGTTGTAAACACTGCTGCTGTAGAATACTAAAGACACATGCACACTCCTAAGCTCCTAACAGCCTACCTAGATGTACTTTTCAACAAATAATTGAAGAGTAATTTGATAACAGAATAAATTTAGTTTGGAATTTGCAATATTTGTATATTTGGATCTGTAAAATGGTACAGCTAGGAGAGGTGGTAAATAACAATATCTTATGTCATTTAGGCGATATTTAAATCTAATAACAAAGCTTTTACATTCTTCCTAAATGTAGTTGTATATAATTTGTAATACTTTTTTATGTATATAGTATTATCAGAAAGATAATACACTACTGTAATTAAAAAGGTATCAGTTGTTGTTTTAAATAAATATAGACTGGCATTTGAATTTTAGAACACAAAAAACAAACCAAAGATGCAGGCAGAGAAGATTGTGACTTACTGGTGGGGAAAACCAGTAATTTTTTTTATTTAATGATTTTTTTTATTGATTTGGTTGTTAGAAGTTACAACAGTAAACAAATAGATCACAGAAATGATGAACAGTATATAACCTATTAATATGCTATGACAACAAACTACAGATATATGACCTTTCTATTTAGAAATAAGTATTGTAAGCCAAAAGAGTAATAGTTAAGACAGAAACGATTGTGTTTAATAAAACAAATTGGAACCTCTATTTTATGTATTGTTTAGTTCCTCTCATTTCACAAAGGTTCACTCATGGGCCCAATTATACATAAAATACACTGACCTGGATTACAAAAATGGACTTTGCGTGCGGAATAGTCACCTACTTGATATTACAAGTCACGCAGTATGGCTTTTCCATGATCTTTATGACCTGTACCGCAACGATCCATTCCGCATTCAAAAACTACCTAAATAAACCTATTAACTCCAAAACCGCCATCCGCCTGTATCGCAACTAATAAATAAACCTATTAACCCCTAAATCACCATCCCCCTACATCACAACTACCTAAATTAAAATATTAACCCCTAAACCTAACACCCCCTAACTTTAGCAAAATTAAAATACACCTAAATTAAAGTTACAATATACTAACTACCTTTTTAAAAACTTACCTGTAAAAAACAATTAGAACCTAAGCTTAAACTAAAAAAAAACTAACATACTTGTTTTAAAAAATAATAATAAAACAAAAAATAAAAAAACTCTTATTGCTAAAAATAATAAAACCTAACATAAAAAAATACCATTACAAAAAATAAACACTAAAATTACATAAAATAATAAAAAATACCATTACAAAAAATAAACAAAATTGTCCAAAATAATAAAATTATTCATTTTCTAATACCCCAAAAAAATAAAACACCCAAAAAGATATAAAAAACCCTAATCTAAAAATATACTACCAATAGACCTTAAAAGAGCCTATTGCAGGGCATTGCCCCAAAGCTAACACCAATTACCCCCTAAGATTACAACCCCCCAAAATAAAAAAAAACCTAACTAAAATAAACCTAATCTATCCATTGCTCCGAAAAGGGCATTTAGATGGGAATTGCCCTTGAAAGGGCATTCAGATCTTTTTCAGCCCCTCCCCAAAAAAATCCCTAATCTAAAAAAAAAAAACGCCCAAAAAATAACAAAAATAACAAAAAAACTAACACTAATCCCCAAATTGGTACTCACCAATGATGAAGGGCGGTGCATCTTCAGCATCTTCTTCAAGCTACATCCATCCCTGGTCAATCTATCTTCATCCCGGTGTCGATAGTGAAGTTCTCCGGCGATGTAATCTGGGACGTAGGTCCTCTTCTTGCGGTCTCCGGCCGCACACTGAAGATTGAATGCAAGGTACCTTTTTTATATTAGGGGTACCCTTACATTCCTAATGGTTGACAAATTAAAATCAGCCAATAGGATGAAAGCAGCTAAGAGTTAATAGCTTTAATTAGTGTGGTCGATGTGGGGGGACAGCAGTTCTCTGCCCCTCCATTATCTCACCTGCCTGGGGGTCCTCAGGTTGCACAATACCATCCGTTACTTCTGCTAATTTAAGTGTTCCATTATCTCCTCCCACACATTGAGCTCTAATTATATGGATGAGTTTGTTGTACCTGTACTGCATCCGTTGCTCTAAATCCTTAAGGAAAGCTTGTATCTGTAAACCTGGGCCTCCTCCACGTTGAAATAAGATATGTAAAGGTATATTAGCAATCTCAGCAGATTAAAACTGCTCTACCTGACTAACTGAAAAACCAGGGGGGTGTTGATACAGTTATGTGAGGCCGTCACCTTCAATCTCAAATGGTCTTGTTTGAGTCTTTAACTTTTAGGATCATGAAAAAAGTAGTATCAGCTGGCTCTGGATCTTCTCCTTAATTAATATTCAAGGTTATAATGAAGAATGACAGGTTAGGGAAAAAATAAAATAAAAAAAATAATCTGCGGATTATTGGAGCTGTGAGCAGAGCTGCTCCATAACCTGCCCGCAGGCTCTGAGGCGGCGGACAGAAATCAACCCTATTGAATACGATCGGGTTAATTGACACCCCCTGCACCAGCAGTTCACAAGAACTGCTGGTGCAATGATAAATGACGACAGTGTATGCTGTTGGCATTTATCGATGTGCGGCGGACATGATACGCTAAATCGTATCATGTCTGCTCGCACTATAATAAATAGACCCCATGGAAAGGTGCACTTGTGAATGCAATGCTTCCCAGCAATGCAAGCTCGAGCTGGCATTAGCATTGCTTTCAACTTGTAATACCAACACACATTAGCGATATTTAGCGATCAACTTGTATCTGGCCCTTTAATTTAAAAAAAAAAAGTCTAAATTTTTTAATTATTCTGGATTTGGGAATTCCAGATTTGGGAGTTTGTACCTGAAGAAGAAAATTAGAAAGGTTTTTAAAATTGCATGCTTTATTTAAATCATAAACAATTAATTTTGACTTCTGTGCCCCTTAATTCATTCCCTTTAATACTGACATTAGATATTTTGCACCCCCACTTTCATTCTGGTACCACACCTGCTGTGCTATTACTCATATGAAAAAAGCAACGCCCACCAATGTCTTCAGGGTCTGATGCCAGACAAGCATTTAAATGTCTATAATTGAATAAGAATAGGAGACAGATACTAGCAATCTAATACTCTAATAATGCACTTCATTTTCCTGCTCACTTATGTGAAAATAAATATTTCTTCCTTTCCCAAATGTACTTTTCCCCCTCTAAATTAGGGACAGCCATCAAGAAACTTAGTCCTTTCACGTTTGAATATTCAGCATTCCTTTAACACTATAAACATCTTGTCTCTGCTTCAATCTAAGTCCATATTTATTGTATGTTTTAAAAGAAAAAGTCTATTCCAGAATTTGTATTGTTTAAAAAGATAGATAATCCCTTTATTACCCATTCCCCAGTTTTGCATAACCAGCACAATTATATTAATATACTGTTAACCTCTGTGATTTCCTTGTATCTAAGCCTCTGCAGACTGTCCCCTTATTTTAGTTCTTTTGACAGACATGCATTTTAGCCAATCAGTGCTGACTCCTAGGTAACTCCATCTGCATGAGCACGTTATTTATATAGCACACATGAACTAATGTCCTCTAGCTGTGAAAACTGTAAAAATGCCCTGAGATAAGAGGTGGCCTTCAAGGGCTTAGAAATTAGCATATGAGTCTGCTTAGGTTTAACTTTCAACAAAGAATATTAAGAGAACAAAGCAAATTTGATGATAAAAGACATAAAAGTTGTTTTAAATTTCATGCCCTATCTGAATCATGAAAATTTAATTTTGACTAGACTTTCCCTTTAATATAAAATTAATTTAATCCACTCAAGGCTATTTTCTTCATCTACATCAATGTAATGTTTCTAAATTAGAAATGTCATATATTATATCTATATATATATATATATTTGTTTAAACAAAAAATCTATTGTGGGGGCGTGTCCAGACAGCGGCCATGAAGGAGTAAAAAATCAGAAGCTACAAGTGATTTCAGGATAATCCGCCAATTATCATCGAAATGCTTGCTAATCGACGCTAGATAATGTATTATTCAAGTACATAAAACAGCTCTTAACCAGAATATATAATTTTTTATGTGGCACAACAACCTTTGTGGACCAATCCGGACAGTTGGAATCTAGGTGGCGGCCTAAGGTGCAGATTTCAACCCCCCCCCCCCCCCGGATTCCTGGGTAAAGCAAGAGTGGTGTCTCTGCTAAATTATCAAATTCTCATCTCACACTGAAGAGAAAACTTTCCTGAGGCTGGGTGCCTTCAGTCTGGAAGTAGAACATGGAGAAAGACATTGATGCTGTGAGGGCCCTTCTAGAAAGTTTGGACAGAATGATGACTGACAGAATCAGTCAGCTCTTAGCAATCATACATTCTCCAGAAGCTAGAGAAGATAATAACATTGCATCCCATGCATAAGAGGAGTTAACTGCGAAGCACAGCCCACAATTACCCCACTACTTACGGTGATCGGTGAAAACATCGGCCTCTCGACTCAGAGTGAATTTGTGGGTTCCCTCTGTTCCATATTCCACCGGACTCCGGGGGGTGCGGTCGACCCGCTGGAGCGAGCGACTCTTGTTACCAGCCAGAGGATTATACCGGTTCTTCTCATGCATCGGCAATGTTTAATTTCAATAGGGGCCAAAATCTACCAGAGGTGCAGTCTGTCATGCTATATCCCATCGAGAGATCCCAAGAGTACTCACCTAGAGCTTCAGTGTGACAGGCTATACAGGGAGTGCAGAATTATTAGGCAAGTTGTATTTTTGAGGATTAATTTTATTATTGAACAACAACCATGTTCTCAATGAACCCAAAAAACTCATTAATATCAAAGCTGAATAGTTTTGGAAGTAGTTTTTCATTTATTTTTAGTTATAGCTATTTTAGGGGGATATCTGTGTGTGCAGGTGACTATTACTGTGCATAATTATTAGGCAACTTAACAAAAAACAAATATATACCCATTTCAATTATTTATTTTTACCAGTGAAACCAATATAACATCTCAACATTCACAAATATACATTTCTTACATTCAAAAACAAAACAAATCAGTGACCAATATAGCCACCTTTCTTTGCAAGGACACTCAAAAGCCTTCCATCCATGGATTCTGTCAGTGTTTTGATCTGTTCACGATCAACATTGCATGCAGCAGCAACCACAGCCTCCCAGACACTGTTCAGAGAGGTGTACTGTTTTCCCTCCTTGTAAATCTCACATTTGATGATGGACCACAGGTTCTCAATGGGGTTCAGATCAGGTGAACAAGGAGGCCATGTCATTAGATTTTCTTCTTTTATACCCTTTCTTGCCAGCCACGCTGTTGAGTACTTGGACGCGTGTGATGGAGCATTGTCCTGCATGAAAATCATGTTTTTCTTGAAGGATGCAGACTTCTTCCTGTACCACTGCTTGAAGAAGGTGTCTTCCAGAAACTGGCAGTAGGACTGGGAGTTGAGCTTGACTCCATCCTCAACCCGAAAAGGCCCCACAAGCTCATCTTTGATGATACCAGCCCAAACCAGTACTCCACCTCCACCTTGCTGGCGTCTGAGTCGGACTGGAGCTCTCTGCCCTTTACCAATCCAGCCACGGGCCCATCCATCTGGCCCATCAAGACTCACTCTCATTTCATCAGTCCATAAAACCTTAGAAAAATCAGTCTTGAGATATTTCTTGGCCCAGTCTTGACGTTTCAGCTTGTGTGTCTTGTTCAGTGGTGGTCGTCTTTCAGCCTTTCTTACCTTGGCCATGTCTCTGAGTATTGCACACCTTGTGCTTTTGGGCACTCCAGTGATGTTGCAGCTCTGAAATATGGCCAAACTGGTGGCAAGTGGCATCTTGGCAGCTGCACGCTTGACTTTTCTTAGTTCATGGGCAGTTATTTTGCGCCTTGGTTTTTCCACACGCTTCTTGCGACCCTGTTGACTATTTTGAATGAAACGCTTGATTGTTTGATGATCACGCTTCAGAAGCTTTGCAATTTTAAGAGTGATGCATCCCTCTGCAAGATATCTCACTATTTTTGACTTTTCTGAGCCTGTCAAGTCCTTCTTTTGACCCATTTTGCCAAAGGAAAGGAAGTTGCCTAATAATTATGCACACCTGATATAGGGTGTTGATGTCATTAGACCACACCCCTTCTCATTACATAGATGCACATCACCTAATATGCTTAATTGGTAGTAGGCTTTCGAGCCTATACAGCTTGGAGTAAGACAACATGCATAAAGAGGATGATGTGGTCAAAATACTCATTTGCCTAATAATTCTGCACTCCCTGTATGTTCCCTCAGTGCTGAAGCCTCTCTGCTCTCTACAACCAACATACAGTTCCATTTCTGTTGGATGAAGGTGCCTTTGAAGTGGACTAGCTTTGATGACTGTGGTGTGGGTTAGTAAAGCTATCTATGCTCCGGGGGTTTTCCTTCTGATGATCTCCCTCGCTATATTAGGATTTAGGATAATCTTCCTAGTTAATAACCATAAATGCACTGTATGTTTAAAGTTTTATTGTTATAGGTGTAATAAGTTAGAATTAATGTGATGTGTCACATCTCTCTAACTTGTTTATCTCTCCCTGCATTTAACAGTTGGTAATGATTGTGTACGCTATTATTATATTAGGCACAAGACGAATATCGATATGAGTTATGACTAGTTTACCTTAGCATATGGTTCCCAAAAAGCATTTGGGCAAGGTTGTCAATTTGGTGCCTACTATAGGTATTACTCATATATAAGTGGAGATGCGCCCTATGGTATCACTAGGTTAGGGGATGTTTGATTGTTAACTAAATTGTAGGATATGTTTAGCTCAACTGTCCTACCCTCTTACTACGTCAACTTACATAGCAATAGACGCAATCACCCTACAGTTCTCTAAGTGTTTTTCATCATTATAATATCTCAAATTATTTGTTTTTCTATATATTTATCATTTAGTATTACCAAAAGCTAATTATTTTCTTTGTACTAAGGTCCAAGAGTGGCCATGACAATTAGCTAATTCCCTATACTTTATCAATTTCAGATTTGGTAGGTCCAAGAGAGACCCTTGGGGTAAATTGGGGATCATTTATAGTCTTTTTTATTGTGTTAAAAATTGTATCTCTCATTCCTAATAGTATGTTATTACTCTAAACTGTTCAGCTGCAAGTATCATTCTAGTAGGCAGTATATCTAGATAAAGAGGTACCACGATAATCTGGATAAAACCTAACAAATGAGGTTTCATTGCTATATGTTTAGTTAGAAAACCTGTATTATTATGGTTTATATTTCTGCAATGGTTGTTTATGTGACAGAACATATGTCTTGCTATATTGTATTGTACAAAAACCTCAATAAAAATCTTTGATAAAAAAAAAATATATATATATTGTGAAGCCCACACTCATTGTAAGGATCTTAAGCCAAGGTGCCTGCACATTTGAATAAATCCATAAGCATATAGATACACACACATAGAAAGTCTGGCACTTTCTTGCAAGCACACAGCAAGATGGAAGAGTTACTTACAGCATTTGGCCAAATGGTGATAGATCCCTAACCTACAGCCACATAATGCATGCCTTCAACCAAACACACTTAGATACAAACAACTGCAAGGGTGACACAGGCACTTTGTTATTTCCCTAGACACATGCAAAACATGAAATGGACTAAACTCTCAATACTGGACCGGGTACAGATCCTATGACCTTTCAAAACTCATAGGCCTTGGTGCTCACCTGCACTCACAGACAGCTGCACAGCTTTCATGGACTGCAGTTAAACCCAGACAAGCCTGGGTGCAAAGCTCATAGGGAAAATTACAAAACAAAATTATAACCACAACAGATAGAAAGTCTGGCACTCTATTGCAAGCACACATGGCTTTAAATTTTGCAGGGTCATAGGATGTGTACCCAGACCGGTTTGAGAGTGCAGTAGATTCCAGTTTTGGAAGTTTTTGTATGTGTCTAGGGAAATTACAAAGAGCCTGAATCACCCTTGTTTGTATCTCAGTGTGTTTGGTTGAAGGCATACAATTATGTGGCTGTAGGTTAGGGACCCCGGAGGAAGAGACCTTGACGTGTTTATAATTTTGTTTTGCAATTTTCCCTATGGGCTTTGCACCCAAGCTTGTCTGGGGATAACTGTGCATCTTTCTGTGAGTCCTGGTGAGCACCCAGGGCTGTGAGTTTTGAAGGGTCATAGGATGTATACACAGTCCAGTTTGAGAGTGCAGTTAATTTCCATGTTTATATATATATATATATATATATATATATATATATATATATATATACAGTATATATTCCTCTTTAATATTTTCACTTTCATAGCATTCTATGGGGTCTAGTTATCAAGCCGTCAACCGCAAATCAACTGGAATTCTGCAGCGTATTTCTGGTGAGGCTGATTCGCCTTAGTTATCAACCCCTACTGCCCGGCAAAAGTAGAATATAGTGACGTAACTACGATCCGACGGACTCAGTCTGACACAGATCGATGGTTACGTCACTACAGATTTTCCGAACGCAAGTTCGGCCCAATCTGACTACTTTTGGTAGTTATCAATTCCGGCCCAGCGTACCTGGATTTCAATCCGCCACCCTGGAGGCGGCGTATCCCATAGGAATCAATGGGAGTCTGACAATAGCGAAAGATCATGTTCGCTGCTGCCTGATATCCCATTGATTCCTATGGGAAATGTCTGCACCTAACACCCTAACATGTACCCCGAGTCTAAACACCCCTAATCTGCCCCCCCTACACCGCTGCAACAAAATAAATGTATTACCCTCTAAACCGCCATTCCCAGACCCCGCCGCCACCTACATTATACATATTAACCCCTAATTTGCCGCCCCTTATACCGCCGTCACCTACATAAACTTATTAACCCCTATCCTGCGGATCCCGGACCCCGCCACAACTAAATAAATTGTTTAACCCCTAAACCGCCGCTCCCGGACCCCGCCGCCACTAAATAAATTGTTTAACCCCTAAACCGCCGCTCCCGGACCCCGCCGCCACCTATATTAAAGTTATTAACCCCTATCCTGCCCCCCTATACCGCCGCCACCTATATTAAAATTATTAACCCCTATCCTGCCCCCCCATACCGCCGCCACCTATATTAAAGTTATTAACCCCTAAACCTAAATCTAACACTAACCCTAACCCCCCCTAACTTAAAAATTATTTTAATAAATCTAAATAATATTACTCGCATTAACTAAATTATTCCTATTTAAAACTAAATACTTACCTGTAAAATAAACCCTAAGATAGCAACAATTTAACTAATAATTATATTGTAGCTATTTTAGGGTTTATATTTATTTTAACTAGGTAGAATAGTTATTAAATAGTTATTAACTATTTAATAACTACCTAGCTAAAATACTTACAAAATTACCTGTAAAATAAATCCTAACCTAAGTTACAATTAAACCTAACACTACACTATCATTAAATTAATTAAATAAAGGAATACTTTAGTTAATAATAGTAATATTATTTAGATTTATTAAAATAATATTTGTTAGGGGGTGTTAGGGTTAGACTTAGGTTTAGGGGTTAATAAGTTTAATATAGGTGGCGGCAGGTCCGGGAGAGGCGGTTTAGGGGTTAAACATTTAATTTAGTTGCGGCGGGGTCTGGGAGCGGCGGTTTAGGGGTTAAACATTTAATTTAGTTGCGGCGGGGTCCAGGAGCGGCGGTTTAGGGGTTAATGAGTTTAATGTAGATTGCAGCGGTGTAGTGGGGGGCAGGATAGGGGTTAATAGGTATGATGTAGGTGGCGGCGGGGTCCGGGAGCGGCGGTTTAGGGGTTAATACATTTATTATAGTTGTTGCGGGGTCCAGGAGCGGCGGTTTAGGGGGTAATAACTTTATTTAGGTGCGGGGGGCTCCGGGAGCGGCGGTTTAGGGGGTAAAACAGTGTAGTTTAGTGTGGGTGCTTAGTGACAGGCTATAAAAAAAGCTGCGAAGAAGCCGATGAGCAGCGAGATCGATGACTGTCAGTTAACAACAGTCCGCTGCTCATCGCTCCGTACTTGGTGCGCGGCTTCTTGACAGCTTTTTATAACTTTGGCGAACGTATTCAGGTCCACAGCAGCGATGGTAGGCGAGCTTAGGCGAGCGTATTGGGCCAGCAAATGCAGCTAAGTAGACGGCTTCATAACTAGAGGCCTAACTATCTAACATTTAAGGGGATATACATACTTTTAGATATACATACACACTGAGATACAATCTAGCAAAAAATGCATCTTGTATAAAATTATATTTTATGCTAATTGGGTGACAGGAACAACCTCATCAGTTTTGTTGGAAGACTGAAACAAGCTTGTACACAACTGGCAAGAGAATAATCATTATTGATCAAAAGTAAATTCTATGGAACAAAGAAACACGTGTTCAATGTCCATTCATGCTCATTTAGACTCTAATCTCTCTAAAACCGAAGCTTCCTGGATTGAGTTCTGATCTCTTGTTGTACATATGGAGATGTTCTCTAATATATATGGCGTTGCTACACAGAGGCAAACAAAGTATGTAAAACTGCTCAAGGCAATCAGAATGAAAAGCAAACAGTCTGTCATCTGTATCACCTGCTTTCCTTATTCTGAACTGTGTTTAGATGGCAGAGATAAACCTTGATGGAAGACAGGCTAGATTCTACTTTATTAACCCACTCTCCCAGTGACGCAGACAGTGTGCTGGAGGGTCCAAATCTATTGGAAGGTTTGCAATTAAATGTTTATTTGACAGAGGTCCTTATCCTGGCTTTTATATCATTCAGAAGAGCAGCATTATCGCAACAGGTCATTTCCCTAGCAGAACATTTGTAAGGTAAGGGTTTTTCATACTTCTCTATAAATCCTATATTATTCTCTTTTAAACAAAGTGACAGATTAAGTACTTGCTTAATTTACAAAAAGTAAATTAGTTTAAATAATTTATGTACAAAATATAAGAAAAATATTTAAGAGCTGTTTTTTTTTAATGTTTTTTCTAATATAAAATGCTTGTAAATGCACATAATACTACCTCATTATGTGATGAATGGTACCAGTAATGCTCTGATGCTAATATGCAGAGATCTATTGCTAACAGTACTGAAATTTCAATGTATAATAATCCCTTGCACAACTAATACTTTTGCAAACATAAATGTCAGTGGAGCCAACAATTTATAATTTGCTACGCTTTTTTTTAGATGAATCTAGTATTTCCTATAAGAAAGGGTGTGTCCCCTCCAATAGCATTGGAATTGTAATGTTTTAATAATCTTTAATTGGATGTATTTTTTAGTGTAAATAAATGTAATAAATATTATAGGATATACAGTTTTATTTTAAAATATATTATTTGTATGTGCTTTTGCAATGTAAAAAAAAGTGTCAAGAATATAATAGTCACAAAAAAACACCATTACAAATAAGAAATAAATTATACTGGATAATTGAACAATAAACATTATCCTGAATTCTAATGGATTGGAATGATTTCGTTTTTACAAATTTTGTAAATTATTTTTATATAGTATTTTGTTTAAATTGATTTCTTATTTGTTTGCAAGCCTTTCCTTTTTTGTATCAAATTGACTCTATTCTATTACCTTTCATTACATTTCAAAATGGGCAAAACGGAAACATAACATGTTCTAATTTTTGACATTATGTCATTTTAACACTATTCATTGTTAAACTCTGCAATGTCTCTTTATTCTGTTCACAATGATGATAAATGCAACCTTAATTATGCAACCTTAATTAAAAGAAAACATTCCCCTATTTCAAGTGAAGGGTGGTACCATTAAGTAGGGTTAGGGCAAAGACTGAAGTTGTGTAAGAGCCCTAGCCCTAAATTTAGAGCAATGAGGAAAAGCATTTGTATTATACTTTGGGTGTAACATCATCATGTATATTTATGATGGTATCATCATGTGTTGCCAGGAAATTCTGGTTCCTGTTTCTTTATCAGTGATATAACAAGCAAGCAGGTGCATATAGAAAGTGAGTGGGAAAAATCATCCTCACATGACAAGAAAAGCAGAACATTTCCAAGTAATTAATGTTTTTACTTCGACCTGTTCCAGTCTCTGTATTACAAAAAATATATAAATGATTATAAATATTAATTATAGTTATATCTATTGCTAACTCAAAGTATGTTTAATAAGTGTTTTTGTGAGTGTGCTTGTGAATGGATGTGTGTGTGTATGTGTGAGTGTGTGTGAGTGTGTGTGAGTTTGTGTGAGTTTGTGTGTTTGTGAGTGTATGTGTGAGTGTGTGTATGTGTGTGTATGTGTGAGTGTGTGTGTGTGTGTGAGTGTGTGTGTATGTGTGAGTGTGTGTGTATGTGAGTGTATGTGTATGTTTGTGTGTGTGTTTGTGAGTGTATGTGTGTTTGTGAGTGTATGTGTGTTTGTGAGTGTATGTGTGTGTATGTGTGAGTGTGTGTGTGTATGTGTGTTTGTGAGTGTATGTGTGTATGTTTGTGTGTGTGTTTGTGAGGGTATGTGTGTTTGTGAGTGTATGTGTGTGTATGTGTGTTTGTGAGTGTATGTGTGAGTGTGTGTATGTGTGAGTGTGTATGTGTGAGTGTGTGTATGTGTGAGTGTGTGTATGTGTATGTGTATGTGTGAGTGTGTGTGTATGTGTATGTGAGTGTATGTGTATGTTTGTGTGTGTGTTTGTGAGTGTATGTGTGTTTGTGAGTGTATGTGTGAGTGTGTGTGTTTTTGTGAGTGTATGTGTGTTTGTGAGTGAGTGTGTGTGTATGTGAGGGTATGTGTGTATGTTTGTGTGTGTGTTTATTTGTGTCTGTGTGTGTGTGTGCTACACTAAGCCCTGGTGTGTTATATCTCTGCTATTTAAGTGTTATAGACAAAGTGGAAAATCACTGCTTTGTCTGCATTTCTAGGAGCCAGGGAATAAAATCACTGTTTTGTTACTGGCAGCCAACAAGATAAAATCACTGCTAGTTTTTGATAAAATAGGTAATGGGATGTGGAAACATCTTTGAAAGGAATTAGGATAGTCTTTGGATGCATCAATAGAATAGAAACAAAGATTTTGAAGACAGATAAGAAACATAGGCCTAACAAGTCTAAAATTCCTAAAAGTGTAAAATTATTTAGTTCACAGGATAGCCTTATGCTTATACCAGACAATTGTAAAGCCACCACAGCGCGTGTCCTTACCACCTCTAATGGAGGTTTATTTCATGAATCCATCACCCTTTCGGTGAAGAAGCGCTTATGTAAATTATGTATTGAACATGCTACCCTTCAGCTTGAGATACTGAGCTCTACGATCTAATGCTCTCTTGCCTTGCGAGCAGGGCCAGATTTACAGCCCAGGTGCCTGCAATTTAGTGCCAAAAACTAAGATGATCATCGGCACTGAAATAACAGCACTGCACTTTGTTAAAGCCGCAGCAAGCACTGAGCACATACACTTTGACTATTATACATTTATATCAAGAATAAAACACTATTTACACATTCTTATAAATAGTTTAAACTTTGTTCTCTTACATAAAAATAAAAAGGAAAAGTGAAGTTTATTTTTCAAATAACACCTAGCTGAGGCATGGATAGACAGAGGTCCAAATCTATAATTGAACCAGGTAGAACAATGGGACGGAGGCAGTATTTGACAGGGGTTGCTCATAAAGAGAATATAATCCAGCTAAAACATATTTTGCAAGATACATTACTTTAATACCCTAGGCATCAACATATTACCATGTAAAATTTTAATAGGGTGACATTTTATCTTTTAGACTGCTGAGTATGATTGGGTTTAGATTGTAGTGATAATATACTGGTATGTTAAATATTAAATAGACATTAGAACATAAACATTTTAGAGAATTTTTGGAGTCATCCATTTTGTTAAAACAGAAAGCTACACCAACTTGTATGTTGCATATAGAGGTCTTAGTAGCAGAATGTTAACAGGTTAGAGAGACCAATTTTTCCACCAGTGATGATAATATATGCAACAGTTATATAAGGATTTAACCTTAATCTGCATAGGGGAAATATGCAAAATTATTATAAGACTCATAAATATGACAGATTTCAGGTAGCAAATCTCGACGAGCATAGGGTTGCCACCTCAGCCATGTTTTCCTGGACACTTATGAGTTACACATGCTGCAGGGTGTGCAGGAAGGAATATGAATAGAGCTGTCCAGAAACATGTTCCTTCCTGCACACCCTGCAGCATGTGTAACTCATAAGTGTCCAGGAAAACATGACTGTGGTGGCAACCCTAGACGAGCACTGGTATCCTTTAACTGCTGATGGAGGAGTGTGACAAGCCCTTCTGTCACTGGGGCTTCTGGAGGGGGCTGGGGGCTAGCTTCCTGCCCACTGATTATAGCCCATGGAAAAGACCCCCACCTGGCTGACTCATCACTTATCAGTAAAACATATCCCTAGACTCTTAGACTCCACTAAGCCTATTAAACAGATTATAGATGTTCTCTATTGTGTTATCTGGCATCCTGTAATTAATGTTTATGCATGAAGGGGGATTGTTCCTGAGAAAGTAAATGTGTGTGCACAGTTTAATAAAGTTTTATTCCTTTTGGTTTTATCTGAACTGGAGTCCTGTCTCTTGTTTTGGGTAAAGGGCTGGGTGTCAGCCATCTGTCTGCTGGAGGGGTTTAGAGGGCAGGAGGCATCTTTTTGGCAGAGGTACCCATCCGGGGTACCATGCGGTCCGTCACAGGGAGTTACTAAATTACTAAATCACACTAAGCCCAGTGTAGGCATTGTTAATTAGACATATATATGCTGCACTGTATTTCCCCCATGTACACTATCTTTTCTGCCGCTGCCTGGGGGGGTTTAAGCCCCCCTTGTAAATCTCATTGCCTGAGGTTCCCTTGGGATGGATGCCAGAGGACCGCGCCCCCCTTGAGGCGGCCAGATGGAGGCAAGAAATATAGGGAAAATGGGGGAATTACAGTGCAGCGTATACATGTCGAGATTTGCTACCTGAAATCTGTGCATGCTGGTGATCACATAGTCACGTTCCACACATTCCTTTCAAACATATGTGGAGTGTGATTACGTAATTGTGAGCATGCCCATGTCAAGGTAACTCTTTTCGACAGAACACCGGTCATGCTGGAGACCAAAGCTGATATTTCCAAGAGCTCAGTTCTGCCCACTTCTCTTTTCAGAAACCTTGTATGCATGCAGTACAGGCTTATAGCAAGCTGTGCACAAATAACATAGAGAAAGAAATGTAATGTTCTAAATTTATGAGAGCTATGTACTGTTAGGGCCGGTATTTATAACAGGCATAGACAGGCACCCCTCTATGGAGGGCGCCTGTAGGCTAGTGCTTGCAAGATGATCAAGACAATGGTTCTGTACCCAAGTGACCTCAAGGCCCGGTAAATTTTAGCTTGATGTCTTCAGGGTCAGGTAGTCAAATAAATATATATATGTACGGTACACATATATATATATATATACACACATGTTGGTGTCAGTTGATGAAGAAAATATATACTGTCATTTGCATCATTGGGATGGTATTAGTTACTTACATGCGGTGTCCAGGTCCAGTACCATTGGCTCCTTGTCCTGAGCTCCTGGTACTACCACTGAACTGCTGCTACATCTGCACAGCGCACATGCACACACACATGTGCAATGGCACTCAGATAGGCCTGCCTGGTATTCCTTATGTGTGGAGTGGCAGGCCTGTCAGAGCATGTCAGGTTAGAGCCCACCAGCAGGGTCATCATAGCCCGGTACTGGCCCGAATCCCAGCTGTTGAGAAACCAGGAAATAAGAAGTTTTGTACAATACATTTTAGAAAGGTAAATTTTAGCTTGAGAGCTGTTTATCTAACTATGCAGTATTCTGGGTGTGAAGGAGAGGCAGCTAAATTAGAGTATCATTTGTAAAAAGAAATCACAAACATGTTGCATAATTTCTCTCACTGAGACTTTTTGACTATTGGGCCCTATGACTCCTTGTTCTGGAATTGTTCTTTTTGTGACAAATACTTATAGCCTCAATCCTGTAATATACTTGAAAGTTATCATATCTCTTCTGGAGCATAAGGTAGAATTTTGGGGTGGCCATTTTGTGACCCCCACCTACTGTCCTTCCCTAGTCACCTGCTCTTAGCCCAATATTTTTTGGAGTGCAGCTGACAATCCTGCATTATACTATCCAGCCAAAATTGGAATCCACATAGATGCATTACAGTTTTGAATAAAAACATTTTTGTAATAAATATGTATTAGAAAAAATGTTTCTAATAAAAGCTATAGCTGTTTCAAAAGTGTATTTATGTATGCACCGTGCACCAGCATTTTATACACAGCGGTTGCTCAGAGAGCCTAAGGTGCATGTACCATCTGGTAATGACTCTATTTGTTAATTGCTGACATGATTACAAGCCCCACTGGTGCTCTGAGCACCTGCAGTATTTAAAATGCTGGTGCATTGACAATATCTTGCTATGCTTCACATGCACATGTAGAGAAAAATGCCAACACTAAACTATAACTTTTACAAGAAGCATTTTTGCCAATACATGTATATTGCAAATGTTTCTATTCAAAGATGTAATTAATCTATGTGCATTTACATTTTGACCAGAATGTCCATTTAAATTGCTGTTGTAGCAGTCTGCTTGATTATTTTTTAAAAGATAGATAACGCCTTTACTACCCATTATCCAGCTTTGCGTAACCAACATTGTTATATAAATATACTTTATAAACTTGCCTGTTTCTAATCCACTGCAGACTGCCAAGTATCTTAGCCATTTTTAAATTCTGCACAACAGCCAGACAGTAATAGTGCAAGTGTGCCCTATAGATAACCTTGTGCTCACTCCCATGGAGTATAGAAGAACCAGCACTAATTGGCTAAAATTTAAGATTGTAAAAAGCACTGAGATAATGAGCTTAGATACAGGTAATCATTGAGGTAAAAATTATATTAATATAACAGAGTGTTGATTATGCAAAACTGGGGAGTGGGTAATAAAGGGTTTAAGCTATCTTTTAAAACAATAACAATTTTCAAGAAGACTTTAACAAGATTTATTTAGTAGAGTAAAAGTATTCTTTAAAGGACCAGTAATTAGTAATTACAGTAGAATTGAATAATTGACAAATACATGATAAAGAGACAATGCAAAAGCACCTACTTTGAATTTAATATGAGCATTAGAATATTTTCTGGCAAATTTAAATGTTAATCCAATTTCCCCTCCCCCATGTGACAGCCATCAACCAATCATAAAAAGCATTTACATATATGCTGTGCACTTTTGCACATGCTCAGTAGGAGCTGGAAACTCAGAAAGTATGCATATAAAAATAATGTGCATGACTTCATAATTGAAGTATATTGGAAAGTTTTGTTTTTTTTTTTGTTTTTGTTTTTGCCATATTTCTTTTTATTGTATTCAAGTTTGAAAAATTTACATTGAGCAACATAACTTTTTTCAAAAGGGATTAACAGGGAACACAGATAAAAGTGAAACAAATACAAATTCACATATCCTTCTCCATATTCCATTCCGATATTGATATTGATACACCCAACATATAGAATAGTTACAGGCGTGGAAAGTTTTTTGTTTGTTTTATCTAAATTATGAAACTTTAATTTTTACTTTAGTGGCCTTTTAAAGGGACATTAAACACTATGAGCTACACACTGTATTGCCTAATTGGCCCGAGCAGAGAAGATAACCTAAGTTACAACATGGCAGCTCCCATTGTTTTATAGACACTAAAACTTTACACTAATTTTGTAAATATTTAAACAGCTAATGAAGCTTTAAAAAATACATCTACATGTTATTCTCAGTTTAAACTTTTCTTTGAATGCACCATTCTGTCTAGCGTCTGTAAAGTGTTTAATGTCCCATTAAGTGTCTGCCTAAATTGTCAGCCCTATCTCTGCTGCTCATATGTCTAGCTGTCAAATCAAACATGCAGCTAACTTTTCCTGTTGTATTGCTTTCATACCTTTATGCATATTACTAAACTCTGTTTTCATTAGTTTTTTACATTTTATTTATTTTTTTACTTTACAAATGTTGAATTGCCGAAGCAGAGTATTTACATGGTAAACATCACAATCCTGCCATACTAGTGATCATTGCAAAAGTATTGTTATGTAAGCAATGGTAAAATGACGTTATCACATATTTCCTTGTTTTATCATATATTAATTTGGTATCACAAGCATGGTGTTTCCATGTGATCTCTGCCTAGGCTGGATGGGATTAGATTTTACAATTTAGCATTTTGCTTTAATATTGTATTTTTTTATTCATGTTTTTCACGTTTTCTGTACATATAGGACCTACAGTATTTACACTAGTAATATCTCCCTGTAACAGAAGTCTACAATCTCTTAAAACAGCAGTGTTAAAGGGATTTTAAAGTATTTTTAAATTTTAAATATATATGTATAGTATTTATTAGATATATACATTTGCATTCAGACAAAGGAGCTGATTTATCAATGTCTGGCAGACATGATACGCTGTAGCATATCATGTCCGTCAGACATCGCTGAATGCCGACAGCATACGCTGTCAGCATTTAACATTGCACAAGACAGTTCTGGTGAACTGCTTGTGCAATGCCGCCCCCTGCAGATTCGCGCCCAATAGCCCGCTAGCTGGGGGTGTCAATCAACCCGATCGTATGCGGTAATGATGTCCGCAGCCTCAGAGGCAGTGGACGAGTTAAGGAGCAGCGGTCTTAAGAACGCTGCATCTTAACTCCTGATTTAGGCGAGCCTAAAGGCTCGCACGGAAACAGGTATATTTGGCCCCATTCGGGCCATGATAAATCAGCCCCCAGGTATGAAGAAACTACCATAGAAATTAGGAGTTTTTATTTTCTGTGGGTATTCTTTCACAATTCTTTTTATTTTAAAGGGACAATCTAGTCAAAATTAAACTTTCATGATTCAGATAGGGCATGCCATTTTAAAAAGCTTTCCAATTTAGCTTTATTACCAAATTAGCTTTGTTCTCTTGGTATTATTTGTTGAAAGCTAACCCTAGGTAGGCTCATATGCCAATTTCAAAGCCCTTAAAAGGCAGCTTCTTATCTCAGTGCATTTTACAAATGTTCACAGCTAGACAGCACTAGTTCATGTGTGCCATATAGATAACATTGTGCACACTCCCATGGAGTTATTTATGAGTCAGCAATGACTGGTTAAAATGTCTGTCAAAAGAACTAATGAGATAAGGGGCAGTCTGCAGAGGCTTAGATACAAGGTAATCACAGATATAAAAAGTGTATTAATATAACTGTGTTGGTTATGCAAACTGGGGAATGAGTAATAAATGGATTATCTATCTTTTTCAACAATAAAAATTCTGGAGTAGGCTGTCACTTTAAGCAATTTGCTTTTTTAATTTTCTGGATTTTTTCCTCAGTTAAAGTGATATGAAACACATTTTTTTTATTTAATGACAGATAGACCATGCAATTTTAAGCTACTTTCTAATTTACTCCTATAATCAATTTTTCTTCATTCTCTTGGTATCTTTATTTGAAAAAGCAGGAATGCAAGCTTAGGAACTGACCCATTTTTGGTTCAGAATCTGGGTAGCTTAAAATTGCATGCTCTATCTGAATCATGAGAAAAAATTGGGTTTCATATCCCTTTAACTTAATGGGTCCTGTGTGTGCCTGAAGACAAAAAAAGATTAAGGGGCCTATTTATGAAAGGCCTGTCGGACATGATCCAACATTGCGGATCATGTTCGACAGACGTCGCTGAATGCAGAGAGCAATAAACTCTCCTCATTCAGCATTGCACCAGCAGCTCTTGTGAACTGCTGGTGCAACGCCACCCCCTGAAGATTTGCGACCAATCGGCCGCTAGCAGGGGGCTGTCAATCAACCCGATCGTATTCGATCAGGTTGAATTGCGGCGATGTCTGTTCATCCTAGGAGCGGACAGACAGGTTATGGAGCAGCGGTCCTTAGATTGATATGCGGGTAAGAGTAGTAGCGCCAGATAAAGAGACGGAGCTTGGAGCTAAAGAGCTAAATATCATCCAAATAAGTGGCAATGGAGGTTCCCTGTGCTCTGATCACTGCTAAGAGAGCCCCAAATACCTTCATGAAGATGCATGGGGCTGTGGCCAAACTAAAAGGGAGAGTAACAAATTGGGAACATTTGCTGAGAAACGCAAATCTTAGTTAAAAACTGGAAATAGTCCTTGAGAATTGGGATGTGTAGATAAGCAAAACATGAAATGGAATTCAGAGCAAAACATTTGGAACTTCACACACAATTAAAGTGATAAGGATCTCCCAAAACCTTATAAAATTCTCACAACTGAAAGTCAACACCGGATGTACACAGCTCCGCTCCACTATGGAAGCCTGTGTCGGTTTGAATCAGTGATGGATGAACACAGCTCCACTCCACTATGGAAGCCTGTGCCTGTCAGCTGAGCAACACGTTTTAAAATAATCTTTATCAAGCTCAGAAGATAGTGCTATTGCGGACCCTTTTAACCCTACTTAAAGGGACGTATGCTTCATATTTGAGTCTATATTAACTCTTCATTAACTCTATTTGATAAGGATTAGTGATATACAGCCTAATATGTTAATAAAATATATGTTTATATAAATATTGCATTGAGCAATGATACTTTTTTTATTGGACTAACTATACATTTATAAGTTGACAAGCTTTCGGAAGAGTTCCTTCCTTTATCAAGTCTAAAGCAATACTGACCAATTCAATGAAATTTACAGATTATAACTTAAAACACAGAATAGCTAAGAAGACAGAAAGTGCAGGGAGAGGAGGAGGTGTCGTAAAAATCATGAGGGGGGCTTAGGTAACAGGCAGACAGTGTCCAGTGTAGGAGAACAGACAGGGGGAAATATATAGCTTTACATAGAGCATATACTGACATAAAGTTGATATATAACTTTATGTCAGTATATGCTCTATGTAAAGCTATATATTTCCCCTGTCTGTTCTCCTACACTGGACACTGTCTGCCTGTTACCTAAGCCCCCCTCATGATTTTTACAACACCTCCTCCTCTCCCTGCACTTTCTGTCTTTTTAGCTATTCTGTGTTTTAAGTTATAATCTGTAAATTCCATTGAATTGGTCAGACAAAAAGATATAGACTAGTTGGTCCAAGGTTGACTTTTAGCAATACAAAGTTTGTCCAATCAGGTACATACAAAAAGTGCCATTCAAGAATATATTAGGTGCAGACCCATAGTTTAATTTGTATATTTTAAACGGTAAAGACAGAGGACTAGAGAGTCTCAATACAGGGAGTGCAGAATTATTAGGCAAATGAGTATTTTGACCACATCATCCTCTTTATGCATGTTGTCTTACTCCAAGCTGTATAGGCTCGAAAGCCTACTGCCAATTAAGCATATTAGGTGATGTGCATCTCTGTAATGAGAAGGGGTGTGGTCTAATGACATCAACACCCTATATCAGGTGTGCATAATTATTAGGCAACTTCCTTTCCTTTGGCAAAATGGGTCAAAAGAAGGACTTGACAGGCTCAGAAAAGTCAAAAATAGTGAGATATCTTGCAGAGGGATGCAGCACTCTTAAAATTGCAAAGCTTCTGAAGCGTGATCATCGAACAATCAAGCGTTTCATTCAAAATAGTCAACAGGGTCACAAGAAGCGTGTGGAAAAACCAAGGCGCAAAATAACTGCCCATGAACTGAGAAAAGTCAAGCGTGCAGCTGCCAAGATGCCACTTGCCACCAGTTTGGCCATATTTCAGAGCTGCAACATCACTGGAGTGCCCAAAAGCACAAGGTGTGCAATACTCAGAGACATGGCCAAGGTAAGAAAGGCTGAAAGACGACCACCACTGAACAAGACACACAAGCTGAAACTTCAAGACTGGGCCAAGAAATATCTCAAAACTGATTTTTCTAAGGTTTTATGGACTGATGAAATGAGAGTGAGTCTTGATGGGCCAGATGGATGGGCCCGTGGCTGGATTGGTAAAGGGCAGAGAGCTCCAGTCCGACTTAGACGCCAGCAAGGTGGAGGTGGAGTACTGGTTTGGGCTGGTATCATCAAAGATGAGCTTGTGGGGCCTTTTCGGGTTGAGGATGGAGTCAAGCTCAACTCCCAGTCCTACTGCCAGTTTCTGGAAGACACCTTCTTCAAGCAGTGGTACAGGAAGAAGTCTGCATCCTTCAAGAAAAACATGATTTTCATGCAGATCAATGCTCCATCACACGCGTCCAAGTACTCCACAGCGTGGCTGGCAAGAAAGGGTATAAAAGAAGAAAATCTAATGACATGGCCTCCTTGTTCACCTGATCTGAACCCCATTGAGAACCTGTGGTCCATCATCAAATGTGAGATTTACAAGGAGGGAAAACAGTACACCTCTCTGAACAGTGTCTGGGAGGCTGTGGTTGCTGCTGCACGCAATGTTGATGGTGAACAGATCAAAACACTGACAGAATCCATGGATGGCAGGCTTTTGAGTGTCCTTGCAAAGAAAGGTGGCTATATTGGTCACTGATTTGTTTTTGTTTTGTTTTTGAATGTCAGAAATGTATATTTGTGAATGTTGAGATGTTATATTGGTTTCACTGGTAAAAATAAATAATTGAAATGGGTATATATTTGTTTTTTGTTAAGTTGCCTAATAATTATGCACAGTAATAGTCACCTGCACACACAGATATCCCCCTAAAATAGCTATAACTAAAAACAAACTAAAAACTACTTCCAAAACTATTCAGCTTTGATATTAATGATTTTTTTGGGTTCATTGAGAACATGGTTGTTGTTCAATAATAAAATTAATCCTCAAAAATACAACTTGCCTAATAATTCTGCACTCCCTGTATGCTCACTTAAAAGACAGGGAAATCATCACTCTTAAGAAATATGGCACATAAATTCAAATTCATGATTCATTACAAAATTGGAAAGTCAATAGAGTACACACTGTAAAAATCCTGGCATCAGAGTGCCCTCATTAAGAAACATATATACATATACAAAATTTCAATACATTAGACAAGATACAAAAAAAATTGCATTACTGTATCATATAAAAAGACCGGTCACATGTGGTTAGTAAGACTGCACTATACAATCAATATATAGGATACATAGCATATGTCAATGGTATAGACAGGTTGCCGAAACCTCACAATAACTACACCCCTACTGTACACAGAACCCCCAGCCAAACTGGAAGTTATAACCTGGACAGTATATGGAATGGGGATCTAAGTTGTCAGAGGTTATGCACCGTACATATACAGATAGTAAACACTTAAAGTAAGTGTTTTTAAGGATTGTACACTTTGCAGCAGGACCCTTATATTGCCTTAGGCGTGGAATTGCTCACTTTTCAGTCCAAGCGGTACGGCATATAGCCATTGGCAGCATACATTTTCCAGTGTAACAACACATTAGAGTAGTGTGGCATACAGTTCCTTATCTCTTCAAGACTGAGGAGTAAAGCTTATAGCTCCGCCATGATACTCACGCCTTTCGGGTCATAAGTTCCTCTTATGTCTCCATGTTCCCATATGATTGTGTCGAGTGTACCTTATGGAGCCGCACTTGCTTACTTGCCCGGGATCCACCAGCTAAAATACCAGTTGGAAAAGCCGGTTCCTGTTTCCCTCGGCAGTTTCTCATAAGAAGATGTCAGTGTCCTATGCTCCAGTACGCAGAATCAAAGCCTGCGGATATCTTCACTCGCAGTCAAACACCCTTATGTGATTCAGTTCAGATTCAGTTAATTTCAGCAACTTGGAAAAGTGTACTCCTTAGTACATGAGTACCTGACGTGTTTCGAAGGTATATTGAATATCCACCTTCTTCATCAGACTTTACCTCTGATGAAGAAGGTGGATATTCAATATACCTCCGAAACATGTCAGGTGCTCGTGTACTAAGGAGTATACTTTCTAGGTTCCCGGAATTAACTCTTCGAATACTTCCAAATGCTTTGCCAAGAAACTGCAAGTGCAGTCTGCATATGGGGCATCATAGCTACTGTGTTAGCAACTTTCTGTTGCACTCAACTTGCCACTCTGTGTGGTCTGTTATTTTAGATTGTTATTTTAGATTGTGTCCAATTGTGTCAAATGTTTTGTTTAATAATGTGCACATTCATTTCATGATATGTGTTTTTATTATGTGATTTTTATTTTTGTGTTCAGTAAACATTTTCCATCCTAAATTCAGTGAGATTCATCACATCAGCATAGCTATATTATCCTTCATCCTGCAGTTTAGCATTTAATTGCGCAATTAGGTATATAATGTTTTCAGATGTGCAGATAAGCATCCTTTAAATCTATAATTGTCATAAATTGACCTTCCTGAACTATAGGCAAAATGGTATGGTCCGTTTCCATTTTGAAAGAAAGTGCACAAACAAATTTGTTCAGAGTATGTACCCTCTTTCTTTGGAACAGTGTAGAGGTTGAAGAGAGATTGGAACAGGAGGGATCACTCCATGTTATCTAAGTTTTGAAGACATTGAATAAAAGCAGCCGCCTTTACAGGATCCTTTGGAACGTGAGACAGATGAAACCATTCCCAAGGAGGTCTGTTGTGAAAGCCTATGCCATAACCCTGGGATATGATATTGAGAACCCAGGGATACTGAACTGATCGAGACCAGGCCTTCTGAAACCGAATCAATCTGCTCTGCCCCCTACCAGAAGATCTTCTGGACAGGGGGCCGTCCCATCATGCAGATTTCTGATTGGAATTGGGGTTTTTGGTCTGTTTGTTCTTAGACCAAGAAGATCCTGGCTTCCAGGAAAGTTTGGTAGATTCAGACTTCTGGATGGAGGGGGACTTTTGATCTCTAGGGGAGTGAAAGGAATAATAATAAAAAAATGTTTGTACTACAAAACTGACAGTTTTGATACTAGAATCCAATTGTGATCCAAAAAGCATCTTCCCTTCAAAAGGAACTGATAATAGTCTATTCTTAGAGACCATATCAGCTGACCAAGATTTAAGCCATAAAGCTCTTTTTAATAAAACATCAATTGACATATTCTTGACCTCAATTTTAATTATGTCAAAAACCGCATCACAAATTAAATCATCAGCCATCTTTACCCTTTCCTGCCCAGACTTATTTGTCTTCATCGGAACAAAATTCCGATGTAAACAAATTTGTAAACATTTAAATCACACAATCGTTCATGTGATTGCATGATTTTAATAATGGCATTGAGTCAGGGGGGAGTGTCTATGATGTTAAACATGCCCTCCAGCCAGTGATCCTATTCAGGAAGCTCCTATGGCTTCGGTACAGACAAAAGGCTAGGACGTTCTATGCCATCCTAAGGGAGCTAAAGCCCAGTGTCGTTAGGACAGCATAGAATGTCCTAAGGGCAGGAAGCAGTTAAGGACTTAAATGCAGTTGCGAATAGCCTCAGAAGATTGATTAAAAACCATCTGAGAAAGAGAAACAAACTAGAAGAATGTTGCAGCAGCCACACAGATGATCGCTACTACAAGTCTAAGCTGAAGAGCTGATTGGAAAAATAATTTCCTAAGTAAGGACTCAGATTTGCAATTCATTGGATCCCTAAATGAAAAACTATCCTCCATGGAAATAGTAGTGTGTCTAGCTAAAGTGGAAATAGCTCCATCAATCTTAGGGACAGCTTCCCAAGCTGTTAAATTATTTTCTGAAAGTGGATACATTCTTTTGAACCAGTTGGAAGGTGCATAAGGAATGCCTGGTTTGTTCCATTCTTTGGCTATATATTCTGTAACCAAGTCTGGAGCCTCAAAGGCCTAATCACTTTAAACAGATCTTTAAAGACCTAATTCAACTTATTTACAGGAGATGCATCCATTTAGAAAGGAATTTTTTATAGCCAATAGCTCCTTGTTTTTAACATCCGATATCAGACGTATCCCCCAACCAGAGTGTATTACAAAAAAACTATTTATATAAGTTTTCAGTAATAATTGTGAATCCTAAGCAATACTGAACATCCTTCAAAGCCATCTTGGGAAATAATGTATCCCAAAATTCAGATGGTTTCCTTCTCAAATTCACGTCTCCAATCTTATTAATAATTCTCCTTAAGACTTGGAAAAAAATAGGATATCTCAAAAAAACATACTTACAGAGCTTTTTAGTAGATTATAGAATAAATAATTGATGAATATTTGAAATACTGCTGGAGCATTTTATAGTACAATGGGCATGACAAGATAAAAATTCTTAGCAACGTGTCATTCTCAAAAAGACAATTAATCTTTTTTTTTTATTTATTGAGAATATTACAAAAGGCTGCCTTCAATGCTCTAGATCAGGGTTCTTCAAACTTTCTTCCCAAAACCCAGTGCCATGTTACCACATACCTCTGCAACCCTATTTTTATGCTTTGTCTGAAAATTTCCGATGTAATATACAACAGGGTTGCTTCAATTTTTGCCAAAGTGACTAAAATGTTTATTCCTGATTGTAATCAAACTTGAAAGTGCTGTAAAAGGTAATAACACATACTCATACAACACACACACCACACACTATGAAACAACATGCATATACCACACACATGGCTTTGTGACCCAGTAATGGTTCCACGACCCATGGTTTGAAGAACCCTTTACTAGATTCCCAATTAGACTTGTAAGACAAAGGACCTGATGATCGAAAGCTCTCTCAGTTAAGATGATCTAAAACGATCCTTTAGCGCTAGCACTGCAAGATCCCTAGTGAAACTTTCAAAAGGCAGATTTTCCTTTACTTCTCCAAGGGACATTCCTGTATATAAAGGAAAGACAAGCCCAGTGCAATAAAGCACTGCATAACATGAGAGTTCTGCTGCATTTACATTTTGTGATTTTTATTTTATATTACTTTACACTTCAAATTAAAAATAATTACATTTAAACTTTGCCCTTTCTATTTTCTATTTTATTTTGTATACAGCTTTGTCTTTATGATTGTGATTTTACAAATTGTGGTTATGCTTTCACAGTTTCTGTGTAACTTTAACAAATTAGGATCGTACTTTGTATATTTATGTGTATCTTATACAAATTAGATTGCACTTAAAATAACCTAGTTAACCTAGTTAAAATAAATACAAATTTACCTATAAAATAAAACCTGAGTTACAGTTGTGTGGGGTTTGGTTGTGTTGGTGGTGGGTTTTACTGTTGGGGGGTTGTTTGTATTTTTTTTTACAGGTAAAAGAGATGATTTCTTTGTGGCAATGCCCCGCAAAAGGCAGGGGCATTGGCAGTTTAGTGTAGGCTAGGGTTTTTTTTTATTTTGGGGGGGGGCTTTTTATTTTCATCCGGCTTGGATGAAGACTTCTCCTGGCTTCGTTGAGGACTTCTTGCCGCTTCGATGAGGACTTATCCCGGCTTCGTTGAGGATGGGTGTTGGATCTTCAAAACTGTAAGTGGATCTTCAGGGGTTAGTGTTAGGTTTTTTTAAGGGTTTATTGGGTGGGTTTTAGGTTAGGGCTTTGGGCTGCAATAGAGCTAAATGCCCTTTTAAGGGCAATGCCCATCCAAATGCCCTTTTCAGGGCAATGGGGAGCTTAGGTTTTTTTAGTTAAGGTTTTATTTGGGGGGTTGGTTGTATGGGTGGTGGGTTTTACTATTGGGGGGTTGTTTGTATTTTTTTTTACACTTAAAATAGTTGATTTGTTTGGGGCAATGCCCCGCAAAAGGCCCTTTTAAGGGCTATTGGTAGTTTAGTATAGGCTAGGGGTTTTTTTGTGGGGGGGGGGGGCTTTTTTTATTTTGATAGGGCTATTAGATCAGGTGTAATTAGTTTAAATATCTTGTAATTTGTTTTTTATTTTTTGTAATTTAGAAGTGTTTTTGTTTTTTTTGTAATTTAGGTATTTGTATTTAATTTAGTTCATTTATTTAATTGTAGTGTAGTGATAGGTGTTAGTGTAACTTAGGTTAGGTTTTATTTTGCAGGTAAATTTGTATTTATTTTAGCTAGGTAGTTATTAAAATAGTTAATAACTATTTAGTAAATATTCTACCTAGTTAAAATAAATACAAACTTGCCTGTAAAATAAAAATAAACCCTAAGCTAGATACAATGTAACTATTAGTTATATTGTAGCTAGTTTAGGGTTTATTTTATAGGTAAGTATTTAGTTTTAAATAGGAATAATTTAGGTAATGATAGTATTATTTATTTAGATTTATTTTAATTATATTTAAGTTAGGGTTAGGGTTAGATTTAGGGGTTAATAAATATAGTATAGTGTCGGCGACATTGGGGGCGGCAGATTAGGGGTTAAAAAATGTAGGTTGGTGGCGGCGATGTTAGGGGAGGCAGATTAGGAGTTAAGAATATTTAACTAGTGTTTGAGATGTGGGAGTGCAGTGGTTTATGGGTTAATATGTTTATTATAGTGGCAGCGATGTCCGGAGCGGCAGATTAGGGGTCAAAAAGTATAATGTAGGTGTCGGAGATGTCCGGCGGCAGATTATGGGTTAATAAGTGTAAGATTAGGGGTGTTTAGACTCGGGGTTCATGTTAAGGTGTTAGGTGTAAACATAAATTTTGTTTCCCCATAGGAATCAATGGGGCTGCGTTACTGAGCTTTACACTGCTTTATTGCAGGCGTTAGACTTTTTCTCAGCCGGCTCTCCCCATTGAAGTCTATGGGGAAATCGTGCATGAGCACGTACAACCAGCTCACTGCTGACTTAAGCAGCACTGGTATTGGAGTGTGGTATGGAGCACAAGTTTGCTCTTCACTCACTTCTTGTCTTTTAACGCTGGGTTTATAAAAACCTGTAATACCAGCGCTGTAGGAAAGTGACCGGTGACAATAACGTGCAAGTTAGCAACGCACCCCTCTTACCGCAAAACTCATAATCTGGCCGTATGTATTTTAACTAGGTAGCTAGTAAATAGTTCATAACTAACTTAGCTGTGAATTAAAAATAAAACCTAAGATAGCTACAATGTAACTATTAGTTATATTGTAGCTAGCTTAGGGTTTATTTTACAGGTAAGTATTTAGTTTTAAATAGGAATTATTTAGGTAATAATAGTACTTTTTCTTTAGATTTATTATAATTATATTTAAGTTGTTAGAGTTAGGGTTACGTTAGGGTTAGGTTTAGGGGTTAATAGGTTTATTATAGCGGCGGTGTGGGCAGACGGCAGATTAGGGGTTAATAATATTTAAATAGTGTTTGCGATGCATGGGGTTCATAATTTTATTATAGTAGCGACGGTGTCGGGGAGAAGCGGAATAGGGGTTAATACATTTTTTTTAAGTGGCGGCGATGTCCGGAGCCACAGATGAGGGGTTAATACATTTATTATAGTGTTTGCGATGCGGGAGGACCTTGGTTTAGGGGTTAATATGTAGTTTATGGGTGTTAGTGTACTTTGTGACAGTTTAGTTATGAGTTTTATGTTACAGCTTTGTAGCATAAAACTCATAACTACTGACTTTAGATGGCGGTACAGATTTTGTCATTTTATGATGTACCGCTCACTTTTTGGCCTCACAGCAAAACTTATAATACCGACGCTATGGAAGTCATATTGAAAAAGGACTTTTTTTAAAGTGCGGTACTGACGTTGCGTGACGGCCAAAAAGGTGTGCGGTACAGCTATTCTGACAAGACTTGTAATATCGGCGGTAGGGAAAAAGCATCGTTATGGGCCATAACAATGCTTTTTGAATCATAACGCAAACTCGTAATCTGGCTGTCAGTTAGCATCAATTACAAATTAAAGTGAAATTTTTTCATTACAATTTAGCTATCTTTTATCTATATTTTAGTATATATCACTTTTCCGTTGTATTGTGAATTTTGAGCAAACTTCACCTGCATACAGCTATCAAGATAAACCAGTGAGACCAGCTTTTTTTAAATGCTTAGATAATTTCACAAGAATTTTGAGAGAGATTCAGGCATACCCTACTCAGCCTAGGAACTGCCCTGTTCCTCTCACTTTCTGAAACTGTCAGTTTTAGTTTACAATGGTGCAAATGTAATTTGTAAAAAATACAAAGTATAATTTGTAAAAGTAACACAGAAACTTTGAAAACATGATCAGAATTGTAAAATCACTACTGGATCTAAATGTAAAAGTGTTAAAATATAAAAAGAGAAACTTCAAAGCTTAAATTCAATAATACTGAAAGGATCCAATCTGAAATGTAAAGTAATATAAAATACAATGCACAAAGTTTCATATACAGGTATACATCACTTTACAGCGCTTCGCTAATACAGCGCTTTGTGGAGCTGAAGTTCAACCTCCAAGGATTTTAAAACAGTGCTGTAATCTTTGTGAGATTGTGAGAAAAGTGACTGGCACCATTTTGTTATGCGTAGTTCACTCTGTTTACAGCATTATAGTGCAATATGTGTCTCAGTGCTATAGGCTGGCAAATGTTTCTACAGTAATTGTCACTATTTTACAGGTACAGTATTTATTGAATATTAATTGAATACTGTCCTGTGCAAGTGTTAAACTAAACGTAGCACTATTGCAGCCCTAATATATGTTAGTTCAAACATGGTTTCAAGTTTTAAACACACTGGAAAATGAAAAGAAAGCTAAAACCGCCTTGTTTCACTTTAAGGCGGCTTTCACTTTACAGCGGGGCTCCGGTCCCTAACCAGCTGTATGAGTGGGGTATATCTGTAATGCAGTGCTGGAGGGTTCTGCTGTTTTTCTTTTGATCATTCAGTGAGTTCAGCCCCTGTAAAGTCTGAGCTAAAATTTCTCTCCAAGCATGAGAATCTTTGATAATCAGGCCAAAGTGTAAAATTGTGTTGCATAATACAGTACAGTGGGATTATCTTGTTGAAGGTTCAAAATTAGCACCTGCATGTCATGGAATGTGAAAAATAGAAGCGAAAACAGAAATAAAGGATTCTGCATTGTCTAACATTTCAGCATTATTTTCAAGCAAGGGAGAGGAAGCCTTGCCTTAGAGCACTGGTTTTCAAACCTGTCCAAGGACTTCTCTAACAGGCCACATTTTGAGGATATCTGAACTAGAGCACAGGTGAAATAATCAGCTGATCAGTAAAGTTAGTAAACCTGGTTATTTTACCTGCTCTCATCCAAGGTAATCCAGAAAACCTGGACTGTTGGGAAGGTCTGAGGACAGGTTTGAAAACCAGTGCCTTAGAGTAAAGAAATGATAAGGGTTATGCATGCCTGGGCTTAGTGGACATTTGACCTTTATGAAAATGTAGTCTACACTGGTTACTTAAAGGGACACTGAACCCAAATTTTTTCTTTTGTAATTCAGAAAGAGCATGCAATTTTAAGCAACTTTCTAATTTACTCCTATTATCAATTTTTCTTCGTTCTCTTGCTATCATTATTTGAAAAAGAAGGCATCTAAGCTTTTTTTTTGGTTTCAGTACTCTGGACAGCACTTTTTTATTGGTGGATGAATTTATCCACCAATCAGCAAGGACAACCCAGGTTGTTCACCAAAAATGGGCCGGCATCTAAACTTACATTCTTGCATTTCAAATAAAGATACCAAGAGAATGAAGAAAATGTGATAATAGGAGTAAATTAGAAAGTTGCTTAAAATTTCATGCTCAATCTTAATCACGAAATAACATTTTTGGGTACAGTGTCCCTTTAATTATTTTGTAAATCTGCAGTTTTGTCCATGATGGATTTGATTTAAATCATGGTTTTCATTTTTAGAATAATACTTTTCAGATTATTTTTTCCAGTTAAATCAAACCATTATGGATTTGGCTATATATCATTGGATATGCATAGATAGATCAAAAAAGTTAATTAACAGCTAGATTACGAGTTTTGCATTATGGCTCATAACGCTGCTTTTTCACTACCACTGCTATAACGAGTCTTGTAGGTATAGCTGTACCGCTCACCTTTTTGGACGTCACGCAACATAACTACTGCACCTTTCAAAAAGTCCTTTTTCAATGGGACTTCCATAGCGCCGGTATTATTACGAGTTTGCCTGTCCGGCCAAAAAGTGAGCGGTACAGCCTATAACTACAAGATCTGTACCGCCACCTGAAAGTCAGTAGTTATGAGTTTTACGTTACAGAGATGTACTATAAAACTCATAACTAAACTGCTACAAAGTACACTAACAGCCATAAACTATCTATTAAACCCTAAACCGAGGCCCTCCCCCATCGCAAACACTAAAATAAAATGATTAACCCCTAATCTGCCACTCCGGACATCGACGCCACTATAATAAACATATTAACCCCTAAACCGCCGCACTCCGCATCGCAAACACTAGTTAAATATTATTAACCCCGAATCTGCTGCCCCCAATGTCGTCACAACCTACATACACTTATTAACCCCTAATCTGCTGTCCCTAACATCGCTGCAACCTACAATTTGTACAGTAACGATGGATTGCACCTGAATGACATGGGTGCTGGTGTGTTGGGGGAAAGGATGGTAGCACGTTTAGAGAACCTTTTAGACTAGGCAGTGGCGTCACTAGGGTTGGTGTCACCCGGTGCGGTAAGTCATGGTGTCACCCCCCCCCCCCCAGAAAGCAGACACACACAAAAACACAGGCAAACACACATACAAACACTCAGACACACTTAAAAACATACTCAGATGCACACACAAACACTCGGAAACACACTCAGACACAAACACAAAAACACACACACAAAAACACTGAGACACACAAAAACTCAGACACACACATACAAAATATGTAAACTGCACTGCATTAATTAGGAAGCTCATGCCTAGAGCTGCTCCCTGGCTCAGCAGAACATCAAATGAAAGATAAACAGAGCACTCTAAAATAAATCACTGAAGAAAAGGTTTAGGCACGCAAACTATGAAGATTCTGCTCTCTGACCAAGTCTGTCAGTTTACAGCCCTGGGCCGCATGTCACTGAGCAGTGAGCACAGATAGGCAGGCAGGTTTAGGCTAGCAACGCAACTTTGCAAGCCCCACGGCACACCCACAACATTCATAGTGAAATTGGGCAGGGGAGGAGCAAAGTACAAACAAGCAAAAGCAGCCGGGAAAACTATTTGTTGAAGGGGCAAAAAAATTGTGTGTCTACAACTTCCCCAGTCCCACTAATGTTCACAAATGCCAGCCTCTAATAAAATAATCTATGCATCTCAACATTGTATTTCTTTGAATTTCAATCAAATTAAAAAAAAAAAAAACACATTTTTTTTGGTGTCACCCCCTGGAGGGTGTCACCCGGGTGCGGCCCGCCCCCCCCCCCGCCCCCCCCCTAGTGACGCCACTGAAACTAGGCAAAGGGGGGAGGGTCAGTTAGAACACAATAGAACAGAGAGATCAGTCTGTAAATATGTCACTCCCTTAATATCTCAAGGAAGGGATGACTTAAGAAATTTCACATTAGAAAGTATAGAGGAAAGCACACCAAGTAGAAGCAGAAAGCACATGAAAATTAAATGTATGACAACAAATGCAAGAAGCATGACAGGTAAAATGGGGGAGCTGATGCTCTTAGTTGCAGAAGAGGACTATGATGTTATCAGTATAACTGAAACTTGGTGGGATGATTCACATGACTGGGCAGTTAACTTAGAGGGGTATACTTTATTTAGGAGGGACAGGAATAATAAAATGGGTGGAGGAATTTGCATGTATATTAAACCTAACCTTAAACCTACAATAAGGGAAGATATTTATGATACAAGTGACAATGTAGAGACCCTGTGGGTTGAAATAAAGAGTGGATGGGAAAATCCTAAAAAAATATTACTAGGAACATGCTACAAGCCCCCTAACATTAGTGACCTGGAGGAAACTCAACTACTAATGCAAATAGGTAAGGCTGTTAATAACAGTGCTGTAATTATGGGAGATTTTAACTACCCTGATATAAACTGGGCCAATGAAACTAGTAAATCAGCTAAGGGGGATAGATTTTTAAATGTTCTCAGGGATAACTTATTGTCACAATTAATAGAGGAGCCAACTAGGAGTAAAGCTATATTGGATTTAGTGCTATCAAACAATACAGATATAATATCAAACATAGAAGTCATTTGGGTAACAGTGATAAAATGGTCACATTTGAAATCTCATATGCAGTGCCTTAAAGGTTTAACTTACGGCTAGATTTAGAGTTTGGCGTTAGCCGTCAAAACCAGCGTTAGAGGCTCCTAACGCTGGTTTTGGGCTACCGCTGGTATTTAGAGTCAGTCAGGAAAGGGTCTAACGCTCACTTTGCAGCTGCGACTTTTCCATACCGCAGATCCCCTTACGTCAATTGCGTATCCTATCTTTTCAATGGGATCTTTCTAACGCCGGTATTTAGAGTCGTGGCTGAAGTGAGCGTTAGAAATCTAATGACAAAACTCCAGCCGCAGAAAAAAGTCAGTAGTTAAGAGCTTTCTGGGCTAACGCCGGTTTATAAAGCTCTTAACTACTGTGCTCTAAAGTACACTAACACCCATAAACTACCTATGTACCCCTAAACCGAGGCCCCCCCACATCGCCGCCACTCTATTAAAAATTTTTAACCCCTAATCTGCCGCTCCGTACACTGCCGCAACCTACATTATACCTATGTACCCCAATCTGCTGCCCCTAACACAGCCGACCCCTATATTATATTTATTAACCCCTAATCTGCCACCCCCAACGTCGCCTCCACCTACCTACAATTATTAATCCCTAATCTGCCGACCAGACCACACCGCTACTATAATAAATTAATTAACCCTTAATCCACCTCACTCCCGCCTCAATAACCCTATAAGAAATATTATTAACCCCTAATCTGTCCTCCCTAACATCGCCGACACCTAACTTCACTTATTAACCCCTAATCTGCCGACCGGAACTCACCGCTACTATAATAAAATGTATTAACCCCTGAAGCTAAGTCTAACCCTAACACTAACACCCCCCTAAGTTATTTACTATTTAATAGCTACCTAGTTAAAATAATTACAAAATTACCTGTAAAATAAATCCTAACCTAAGTTACAATTAAACCTAACACTACACTATCAATAAATTAATTAAATACAATACCTACAATTATCTACAATTAAACCTAACACTACACTATCAATAAATTAATTAAATAAAATACCTACAATTACCTACAATTAAACCTAACACTATTTAATAGCTATTGTACCTGGTTAAAATAAATACAAAGTTGCCTGTAAAATAAATATAAATCCTAAAATAGCTACAATATAATTATAATTTATATTGTAGCTATATTAGGGTTTATTTTACAGGTAAGTATTTAGCTTTAAATAGGAATAATTTATTTAATAAGAGTTACTTTATTTTGTTAGATTTAAATTATATTTAACTTAGGGGGGTGTTAGTGTTAGGGTTAGACTTAGCTTTAGGGGTTAATACATTTATTATAGTAGCAGTGAGTTCCAGTCAGCAGATTAGGGGTTAATAAGTGAAGTTAGGTGTCGGCGATGTTAGGGAGGACAGATTAGGGGTTAATAATATTTCTTATAGGGTTATTGAGGCGGGAGTGAGGCAGATTAAGGGTTAATACATTTATTATAGTATCAGTGAGGTCCGGTCGGCAGATTAGGGGTTAATAATTGTAGGTAGGTGGAGGCAACGTTGGGGGCGGCAGATTAGGGGTTAATAAATATAATATAGGGGTCGGCCGTGTTAGGGGCAGCAGATTAGGGGTTCATAGGGATAACGTAGGTTGCGGCGGTGTACGGAGCGGCAGATTAGGGGTTAAAAAAAATATTCAGGTGTCAGCGATAGTGGGGGCGGCATATTAGGGGTTAATAAGTGTAAGGTTAAGGGTGTTTAGACTCGGGGTACATGTTAGGGTGTTAGGTGCAGACATAGGAAGTGTTTCCCCATAGGAAACAATGGGGCTGCGTTAGGAGCTGAACGCTGCTTTTTTGCAGGTGTTAGGTTTTTTTTCAGCTCAAACTGCCCCATTGTTTTCTATGAGGGAATCGTGCACGAGCACGTTTTTGAAGCTGGCCGCGTCCGTAAGCAACGCTGGTATTTAGAGTTGCAGTGGCGGTAAATTATGCTCTACACTCCCTTTTTGGAGCCTAACGCACTGAAAACGCAGCCATTCTGTGAACTCTAAATACCAGCGGTATTTAAAAGGCGCGGCCAAAAAATAGCACGCGTAGCTAACGCACCCCTTTGGCCGCAAAACTCCAAATCTAGGCCTAAGACTTTTAACTTCAAAAAAGCAAAATTCAACGATTTAAGGAAATCGTTAAATAATATAAGTTGGGACAATGTATTCTCTAATAAAAATACAGAGGATAAATTCATAATATTTAAAACTTTGTTAAATAAATATACATATCAACAAATACCATATGGTTATAAAAATAAAAATAAAAAATCAAAGCCGTTGTGGATAAATAAAAATGTGTTAAGAGAAATTAGGAAAAAATGTAGAGCATTTAAATTATTCAAAGAAAATAGTACAGACTCAACATACAATATTTATAAGGAATGTAACAATGCATGCAAAAAAGCAATCAAAGTAGCCAAAATTGAAAATGAAAAATTAATTGCAAAGGATTCTAAGTCTAACCCTAAAAGGTTCTTTAAGTACATAAATAGCAAAAAATCTATGAAGGATAATATAGGTACATTAAAATTCGTGGAGGGTAGCATGATAAATAATGACAGGGAGAAGGCTGAGGTACTAAACCATTTTTTTTCTTCAGTATACACAAGAGAGGAACCATTGGATGATACTTTGGAACACAATAGAACATGCCAGTCCATACCATTAACTGGGTTATGTTTAGAGGATATCAGGAAAAAACTGGATAATATTAAGGTAAATAAAACTCCTTAGCACTGTTATAGACAAACCTCTACTCTTAATTTTTCAAGACTCATTATACTCAGGCATGGTACCCCAGGATTGGCGTAAAGCTGATGTGGTGCCACTCTTCAAAAAGGGAAGCAGGGATGATCCAGGAAGCTATAGACCAGTTAGTCTGACATCAATAGTGGGGAAGATATTTGAAGAGATTATATTGATAAACATATTCGTGTAAACAAGATTATGAGTTCTAATCAGCATGGTTTTAGGAGAAATAGATCATGTCAAACTAATCTAATTAGATTCTACGAGGAAGTAAGTAAGAATATAGATAAAGGGGAATCAGTTGATGTGATATACTTAGATTTTGCAAAGGCATTTAATACAGTGCCACATGAGAGATTAATGCACAAAATTAAGGGACTGGGAATAGCTGAAAATGTTAGCTCATGGATAAATAACTGGATAAAAGAAAGGGAGCAACAAGTAGTAGTAAATGGATCATACTCAGATTGGACAAAGGTAATCAGTGGAGTCCACCAGGGATCAGTACTGGTCCCTATTCTTTTTAATATTTTTATAAATGACTTGGAGCAAGGATTAAATAGCGACAGCTCTATTTTTGCAGATGATACTAAGTTAAGTAAGGTAATTAGGTCAGAGCAGGATGAACTTTCATTACAAAGGGATCTGCAAAAATTAGAAATATGGGCAAGTAAATGGAAAATTAGATTTAATACGGAAAAATGCAAGGTTCTACATTTTGGAAGTAAAAATAAGCAGGCAACATATTTTTTAAATGGGACAAGACTTAGCCAAACAGAGAAGGAAAGGGATATGGTAGTAGTAATAGATGACAAGCTAAAGATGGGTGCACAATGCAGGGCAGCGGCTTCAAAGGCTAATAAGATACTAGCATGTATTAAAAGAGGCATTGATTCAAGGGAGGAAAGCATAATTCTGTCACTATATAAAGCCCTGGTAAGACCTCACCTTGAGTATGGAGTGCAGTTCTGGGGACCGATCGCAAAAAAAGATATTGCAGAACTAGAAAAAGTTCAGAGAAGGGCCACAAAGCTAATAGAGGATTGGAGAAATTAACCTATGAGGAGAGGCTAGCCAAACTGGGTCTGTTTTCTTTAGAAAAAAGGCGCTTGAGAGGTGACATGATTACTTTATATAAATATATTCAAGGCCCATATTCAGAGATGGCAGAAGCTCTGTTTATTCCAAGAAAATTGTTTCTGACAAGAGGTCACAAATTAAGATTGGAGGAAAGTAGATTTAATCTCCTTCAACGGAAAAATTTTTTCACTGTAAGAGCAATAAAATTGTTGAACTCATTACCAAAGGAGGTAGTGAATGCCAATACCCTAGATACATTTAAAAATAGTCTGGATACATTTCTGTATATAAACAAAATTCATGGATATGATTGCTAGTATTAAATGGGTCACCTTTTAGTGGGATTATTTAAGATTAACTGGAGCTTATTGTAAGTATTTTAGATTTGTATAGGTTGAACTCGATGGACTTCAGTCTTTTTTCAACCTTATCTACTATGTTACTATGTATTACTGTTATTAACCCCTAATCTGCTGCCCCCAAAATCGTTGCCACCTAACTACACTTATTAACCCCTAATCTGCTGCCCTTAATGTAGCCGCCACTATACTAAAGTTATTAACCCCTAAACCTAACCCTAAGTCTAACCCTAACCCTAACGTAACCCTAACACCCACTAACTTTAACCTAATTAAAATAATTCCAAATAAAAATTACAATTAATACCTACATTATTCCTATTTAAAACTAAATAAATACTTACCTGTAAAACAAAACCTAAACTAGCTATAATATAACTAATATTGTATCTAGCTTATGTTTTATTTTTATGTCACAGGTAAGTTTGTATTTATTTTAACTAGGTTGATTAGTTAGTAAAGAGTTATTAACTATTTACTAACTACCTAGTAAAAATAAATACAAATTTACCTGTGAAATAAAACCTAACCTGTACAGTTAAACCTAACATTACACTAAAATTAAATAAATTACATTAATGAAATACAATTAACTAAATTGCAAAAAAAACAAACTAAGTTGCACAAAATAAAAAAAAATTATCAAATATTTAAACTAATTACACCTAATATAATAGCCCTATCAAAATAAAAAGCCCCCACCCCTAAAAAATAATAAAACCCATAGCCTACACTAAACTGCCTTAAAAGGCCCTTTTGCCTTTTAACCCCCCCAACAACCCCCCAACAGTAAAACCCACCACCCACACAACCAACCTCCAAATAAAATCTAAATAAACCTAAGCTCTCCATTGCCCTGAAAAGGGCATTTGGATGGACATTGCCCTTAAAAGGGCATTTAGCTCTTTTACATTGCCCAAAACCCTAAGCTAAAAATAAAACCCACCCAATAAACCCTTAAAAAAAACCTAACACTAACCCCTGAAGATCCACTTACAGTTTTGGAAGACCGTTGTGTAACTTAGTGGGGTTTTTTTTGTAATTTAGTTAATTGTATTTCATTACTGTCATTTATTTAATTTTAGTGTAATGTTAGGTTTTACTGTAAGGCAGGTTAGGTTTTATTTCACAGGTAAATTTGTATTTATTTTTACTAGGTAGTTAGTAAATAGTTAATAACTATTTACTAACTAATCAACCTAGTTAAAATAAATACAAACTTACCTGTGAAATAAAAATAAAACATAAGCTAGATACAATATAACCATTATTTATATTGTAGCTAACTAAGGCCTAGATTTGGAGTTTTGTCGGTAAAGACCCGCATAGCTAACGCCGGCTTTTTTCTGGCCGCACCATAAAAATAACTCTGGTATTGAGAGTCCACATAAAGGCTGCGTTAGGCTCCAAAAAAGGAGCATAGAGCATATTTAACGCAGCTTCAACTCTCGATACCAGAGTTGCTTACGCAAGCGGCCAGCCTCAAAAACGTGCTCGTGCACGATTCTCCCATAGAAAACAATGGGGCTGTTTGAGCTGAAAAAAAACCTAACACCTGCAAAAAAGCCGTGTTCAGCTCCTAACGCAGCCCCATTGTTTGCTATGCGGAAACACTTCCTACGTCTGCACCTAACACTCTAACATGTACCCCGAGTCTAAACACCCCTAACCTTACACTTATTAACCCCTATTCTGCCCCCCCCCGCTATCGCTGACCCCTGCATATTATTATTAACCCCTAATCTGCCGCTCCGTAAACCGCCGCTACTTACATTATCCCTATGTACCCCTAATCTGCTGCCCTAACATCGCCGACCCCTATATTATATTTATTAACCCCTAATCTGCCCCACAAAACGTTGCCTCCACCTGCCTACACTTATTAACTCCTAATCTGCCGACCGGACCGCACCGCTATTATTATAAAATTATTAACCCCTAATCCGCCTCACTAACCCTATAATAAATAGTATTAACCCCTAATCTGCCCTCCCTAACATCGCCGACACCTAACTTCAAACATTAACCCCTAATCTGCCGACTGGAGCTCACCGCTATTCTAATAAATGTATTAACCCCTAAAGCTAAGTCTAACACTAACACCCCCCTAAGTTAAATATAATTTAAATCTAACGAAATTAATTAACTCTTATTAAATAAATTATTCCTATTTAAAGCTAAATACTTACCTGTAAAATAAATCCTAATATAGCTACAATATAAATTATAATTATATTATAGCTATTTTAGGATTTATATTTATTTTACAGGTAACTTTGTATTTATTTTAACCAGGTACAATAGCTATTAAATAGTTAAGAACTATTTAATAGCTACAATAGTTAAAATAATTACAAAATTACCTGTAAAATAAATCCTAACCTAAGTTACAATTAAACCTAACACTACACTATCAATAAATTAATTAAATAAACTACCTACAATTACCTACAATTAACCTAACACTACACTATCAATAAATTAATTAAATACAATTCCTACAAATAAATACAATTAAATAAACTAGCTAAAGTACAAAAAATAAAAAAGAACTAAGTTACAAAAAATAAAAAAATATTTACAAACATAAGAAAAATATTACAACAATTTTAAACTAATTACACCTACTCTAAGCCCCCTAATAAAATAACAAAGCCCCCCAAAATAAAAAAATGCCCTACCCTATTCTAAATTACTAAAGTTCAAAGCTCTTTTACCTTACCAGCCCTGAACAGGGCCCTTTGCGGGGCATGCCCCAAGAAGTTCAGCTCTTTTGCCTGTAAAAAAAAACATACAATACCCAAGCCCCCCAACATTACAACCCACCACCCACATACCCCTAATCTAACCCAAACCCCCCTTAAATAAACCTAACACTAAGCCCCTGAAGATCTTCCTACCTTGTCTTCACCTCACCGGGTTCAACGATCTGTCCAGAAGAGCTCCTCCGATGTCCTGATCCAAGCCCAAGCGGGGGGCTGAAGAGGTCCATGATCCGGCTGAAGTCTTCATCCAAGCGGGGCAGAAGAGGTCTTCCATCCGATTGAAGTCTTCATCCAAGCGGGATCTTCTATGGTCATCCATCCGGAGCGGAGCAGCAGGATCCTGAAGACCTCCGACGCGGAACATCCATCCTGGCCGACAACTGAACGACGAATGACGGTTCCTTTAAATGACGTCATCCAAGATGGCATCCCTCGAATTCCGATTGGCTGATAGGATTCTATCAGCCAATCGGAATTAAGGTAGGAATATTCTGATTGGCTGATGGAGTCAGCCAATCAGAATCAAGTTCAATCCGATTGGCTGATCCGATCAGCCAATCAGATTGAGCTTGCATTCTATTGGCTGATCGGAACAGCCAATAGAATGCGAGCTCAATCTGATTGGCTGATTGGATCAGCCAATCGGATTGAACTTGATTCTGATTGGCTGATTCCATCAGCCAATCAGAATATTCCTACCTTAATTCCGATTGGCTGATAGAATCCTATCAGCCAAACGGAATTCGAGGGACGCCATCTTGGATGACGTCATTTAAAGGAACCGTCATTCGTCGTTCAGTCGTCGGCCAGGATGGATGTTCCGCGTCGGAGGTCTTCAGGATCCTGCCGCTCCGCTCCGGATGGATGACCATAGAAGGTCCCGCTTGGATGAAGACTTCAATCGGATGGAAGACCTCTTCTGCCCCGCTTGGATGAAGACTTCAGCCGGATCATGGACCTCTTCAGCCCCCCGCTTGGGCTTGGATCAGGACATCGGAGGAGCTCTTCTGGACAGATCGTTGAACCCGGTGAGGTGAAGACAAGGTAGGAAGATCTTCAGGGGTTTAGTGTTAGGTTTATTTAAGGGGGGTTTGGGTTAGATTAGGGGTATGTGGGTGGTGGGTTGTAATGTTGGGGGGCTTGGGTATTGTATGTTTTTTTTTACAGGCAAAAGAGCTGAACTTCTTGGGGCATGCCCCGCAAAGGGCCCTGTTCAGGGCTGGTAAGGTAAAAGAGCTTTGAACTTTAGTAATTTAGAATAGGGTAGGGCATTTTTTTATTTTGGGGGACTTTGTTATTTTATTAGGGGGCTTAGAGTAGGTGTAATTAGTTTAAAATTGTTGTAATCTTTTTCTAATGTTTGTAAATATTTTTTTATTTTTTGTAACTTAGTTCTTTTTTATTTTTTGTACTTTAGCTAGTTTATTTAATTGTATTTATTTGTAGGAATTGTATTTAATTAATTTATTGATAGTGTAGTGTTAGGTTAATTGTAGGTAATTGTAGGTAGTTTATTTAATTAATTTATTGATAGTGTAGTGTTAGGTTTAATTGTAACTTAGGTTAGGATTTATTTTACAGGTAATTTTGTAATTATTTTTACTATTTTAGCTATTAAATAGTTCTTAACTATTTAATAGCTATTGTACCTGGTTAAAATAAATACAAAGTTACCTGTAAAATAAATATTAATCCTAAAATAGCTATAATATAATTATAATTTATATTGTAGCTATATTAGGATTTATTTTACAGGTAAGTATTTAGCTTTAAATAGGAATAATTTATTTAATAAGAGTTAATTTATTTCATTAGATTTAAATTATATTTAATTTAGGGGGGTGTTAGTGTTAGGGTTAGACTTAGCTTTAGGGGTTAATATATTTATTAGAATAGCGGTGAGCTCCAGTCGGCAGATTAGGGGTTAATGTTTGAAGTTAGGTGTCAGCGATGTTAGGGAGGGCAGATTAGGGGTTAATACTATTTATTATAGGGTTAGTGAGGCGGATTAGGGGTTAATAACTTTATAATAATAGCGGTGCGGTCCGCTCGGCAGATTAGGGGTTAATAAGTGTAGGCAGGTGGAGGCGACGTTGAGGGGGGCAGATTAGGGGTTAATAAATATAATATAGGGGTCGGCGGTGTTAGGGGCAGCAGATTAGGGGTACATAAGTATAACGTAGGTGGCGGCGCTTTGCGGTCGGCAGATTAGGGGTTAATTATTGTAGGTAGCTGGCTGCGACGTTGTGGGGGGCAGGTTAGGGGTTAATAAATATAATATCGGGGTCGGCGGTGTTAGGGGCAGCAGATTAGGGGTACATAAGTATAACGTAGGTGGCGGTCGGCAGATTAGGGGTTAAAAAAATTTAATCGAGTGGCGGCGATGTGGGGGGACCTCGGTTTAGGGGTACATAGGTAGTTTATGGGTGTTAGTGTACTTTAGAGTACAGTAGTTATGAGCTTTATAAACCGGCGTTAGCCCAGAAAGCTCTTAACTACTGACTTTTTTCCTGCGGCTGGAGTTTTGTCGTTAGATGTCTAACGCTCACTTCAGACACGACTCTAAATACCGGAGTTAGAAAGATCCCATTGAAAAGATAGGATACGCAATTGACGTAAGGGGATCTGCGGTATGGAAAAGTCGCGGCTGAAAAGTGAGCGTTAGACCCTTTTTTGAGTGACTCCAAATACCGGAGGTAGCCTAAAACCAGCGTTAGGAGCCTCTAACGCTGGTTTTCACGGCTAACGCCAAACTCCAAATCTAGGCCTTAGGTTTTATTTTACAGGTAAGTATTTATTTAGTTTTAAATAGGAATAATTTAGCTATTAATTGTAATTTTTATTTGGAATTATTTTAATTAGGTTTAAGTTAGTGGGTGTTAGGGTTACGTTAGGGTTAGACTTAGGGTTAGGTTTAGGGGTTAATAACTTTAGTATAGTGGTGTGGCAGCGACATTGGGGGTGGCAGATTAGGGGTTAATAAATTTATACGCAAAAGAACCAATGGCACTACTCATGTAACAATAGTTAACCTCTATTACCCATAAGGAAGAGAATAATTACAAGTCCTCAAAGTGCTTTGGGTATAGGTGCTAATGTATTGAAGATAGATTATAATTGACTGTGGAGTAAGAAGAGACTTACTCCTAGAAAGAATACATAATTTAGCACTCTAGGTTTACATTACGCTATGTATAGTTTATAGTTAATACAGCAATTAGTCTAAACTTGTGGAAAGAAATGATAAAACTTAACTTTTAATAAATTATAAATAAAATAGGATAATTAATAAAATTGCTCTTAAAGGATTACTTTCTGTTATACTTTTTTAGCTAAACAAATAACATATTAAAGTTAATAAACATTAATTAAAACCTACTGACCTATATTTTCTCCAAAACAAAGTTTCATAACGTTCTAAAAGTTATATCTTTTATTCACCGATGATGTCACGTTATCCTGCCCACTATTTTCAGCACTGAGTGTTCAAAATACTTAAACCAATAACTTTGTGTTTAAAGCGCCATTTTGAAACCTAGGTATTGTAAACGGATTGGTACAGAGCAAAGGATACCAACGGAGTGGGTTTGGAAAACAATTAAATTTGCAGACAAGATTTCTGATATACTTTATAGATATGTTAATGAAATGCTATTGATAAAAAGAGTATTTGGGGTAGTTAGTTAGTAACAGGCATAGAAAATATTTACTTACAGTGGCCCTTTAAGCTATCTCAAGTAGTGGTACCATAATATTAGGTATAACTTTGTGGTTCTAATTAATGATAGGGGACAGCATACTATTGCTGTACTGGTATGTTTCCCTTACACTTCATAATAACAGTTGTAAACTCACATATTATGGAAAATGTTATATATTCTAACTGTTGGTAAAGAGCACTTTATCGTTTAGTCTTTGTATAGGTCCTCTTATGGTAATGAGGATCTTTTAAGGTTTGTCCTCAAAATTAAGTACCGTACTGAATATTAGCTCTGTTATGACCAGTTTGTAGACCAATTGTTATATAACTTATGTCCTATTGTTGGTTTTCCTCTAATTATATATAATTTGCGGTTTGGTTTATATAATATAAATCATTATTGTGACAAGATTGTTTTTCTTGCTATTTTTTATCAGAGGTATATCGCAACGTTAATGTCTGTTGCTTTAATTGGAGCTATATAGTCCTATTAGCTATAGGTTTCCTGCAATGATTTGATTTTCCCTATGTGTTAATCTGTTTTGCAGAGAATCTGCTTTGAATCCCAGTAATGGGTTTTTATCTGCAGCGTTATTCCTTTAAATCAGAGAAGCAAATATTACTTTGATATTCCTCTAAGTTAGGGCAGTAGATTTTGCTTTAATCAGTTTGTATGATTCAACCGGGATCGTTCCTCTCTTTAAGTTATACTTATTGATACTTTAAACAAAAATGTCCAACATAGTTTAAACTGTGTTTTACTTATTGATGTTTTAAACAGATAATATACAACAACGTTTAAGGTGTATTGATGTTGCTTTTGATTTATATGGCCATATTCATTATAAGCCTCCTGTGATATCTCTGTTTAATATATATAGTTCACTTTCCTTAGAGAGGATTTAATTTAGATCCCAGTACACAGATTTTATAGCTAAAGCGTTATCTAAATATATCATACAAGCAAAGGATCCTTTAAAAAAGCCGGTTCACGGCGAAACATGTCAGGAAAGTCAGGGAAATGGTGAGGAGTCCTAGGAGCTTCTGTGTTTTTAGTTAAAGCCTTAAGCTATCCTCATCTTTACTGTAGTCTATATACCAATAACCAATATACTGTGGTCCACCTTCGTGCAAATATATAATTAGATAAAATCGCAATTACTATCATTGTTAGAGATCACAGAAACTTTGCCAATATTTGGGCAGCAAGCTATTAAAGCAGGCCTCAAGCCTTTTATTCTACTGTTTTTACAATCAAG